>NW_028301542.1:602500-965000 GCF_042242905.1 Orbicella faveolata | reverse complement strand
ACCTCTTCTTTATTCTTTACCTTTATTTCTCGGTGGATTCGTCGTTTGGCTATTTATTTTCTTAAATCTCGTACGTTTTCCAAGATAACCAGAAACAGTTTCCGGTAACTTTGTTATGATTTTGGAGGAATGTCATTGATCTCTGATACGTCATTAATATTTATAGGCTCGCAAACCCACACGGGCACATAAAACAGATGCCTGTACGCGCTAAGTTCGAGCAAATTATCAGTGTTTGTTTTGCGTTTATAGCTCCATTTATCAATTATTTAACAGTGTTTTGAATGGGATGAACAAAGCTGCTACTACGGCTCTCGAAGGCTTCATTTGCCCAGCATGTTTGGTGGACTTTCCGAGCCCTTCGAAGCTTCAAGGACACTGGGTGAAGTTTCATTCGCCAAACGTGTCAACCAGCACAGCTGAACGCGTTTCAAATGACTATGAGGATATCCCAGATGATTCGCCATCGAATCATACTCCTCAGGTTTGTGTTTTTGTCGCTTAGACAGTGTGCTGTTTGAAATAAGTTTGTATACGTCATTTCTTCCCAATTGTTTGAGGTATTTCACAGCGGGTTTGCCTCCAAAAGCGTGATAAATATTGACTTTTTGTAGAGTTCATTTTGCGTTAAATACGGCCCCAACACCGCTTATTTTCCCCGTAAAAGAGATCTACGAGCGAAATATCTACAGCTAACTCAAACAGTACAAATACACTTTATTTGACCGTATGGGGGCTGAATTTTACAGCGTAGCAAATTTAAGTTAACACTGTCGAAAACATGGCTTACTGTCACCTCTAAATGTCATTCATTCATAATCTTGTACCAAAAGTCAAAATAAACATCTGTTGATTTGGTTAGGCCAGATTGGGGACCACAGAAACTTTCTAGTGAATATTTTTTTCACTTCCGAAGTATTTGCACGCGCACAAAATCTTAGGATGTGCGGTTCCAATACTGCAACCTCCAGGATCAACCTCAAATTAACACGAATTGCACAGGATACTTCTACATGAAGCCTTTAAATATTTGTACACCATTCAAAACGGCAATCGTAATCGATGTGCAGTCTTTAAAAGTGAACAACTGGATAATCTTTTTCAAAAATATCGACTTAAGGTTTAATTAATTTATGAGTGCTGAAGCTCTGGATATTGACCATTTCCTGATGTTGAAGCAATTTAACCTTTTTCAGTCAAATTAAGTTAACCCAAAACACTTCAGGCTTATTAGCATATGAATGTCAGACATGTGCTCTGCTGTTGAAAATGAAAGGTTTTGTAGTGAAAATAAATTGAAAGAATGGCTTATTTATTGAATGGATTTTTCCTTTTATTTGCATTGGTCAATGTTTGTGACATATTGGATAATGTGAAAATTTGCACTTGTCCTTTCAAAACAAAAATTTACATTAATATAAGTACCTGAAAAAGACTTAATGAAGTGATGATACGTTATGTAGTTATAATTAATTAGAACAAAGTTACATTTAAACCAATGTCCTGAGTTATATTTTATTTTAATAATTATGTGTATATCATTCTTAAAGCTATGGCAACAAATTATGGAGACTAAAATATACTAAAATGATATAAAATAAATAAAATACACAAATTAACTAAGATGAATTTAATTTGACTGTTTAAAATTCATACTCTGAACAGATATATATATGTCGTGTACACCGTAATACTGAGCAGAAATTTGTCGCAAGAGTCACGTTCCACAACCGATGGAACTGGATTATTGCAATGAACGGATACGACACACGAATCCAATCTAGAAGTCCACCATGCTGCTTTAATAATCAACTTCCCAACTTACATTGCGCGCTTAAGTATATTATGTATGATGTACCGAAATGTACCTTACAAACACTACATCCCTTCCTTTTTCGGTATAACCACTATGATCTTAAGGAAATGTCAACACAACTGAAAGTCAACTAAAAACCTAGTACGACTTAAACTCACAAAACAGCTGGCCATAAAAATTATTAATTCTCCTCTTTTGAACCGTAACAGTCAATAATGACATCAAGTCATAACAAAGTCTCTAACAATAGCACTCAAGTCAAAACAGAGTCCTTAACAATGACGCTCAGGTCATAACAAAGTCTTTAAATCTTTCCGACAGTTTTCTGGCCCTTGTTGGTCTTGTCATAACCGGGCTTCTCAATTTTTCTCGTTCTGCTTCTGGTTCTACAGGATCAGCAACATCAAGCAATGGAGCTGTTTCCTCCGGATTCTGTGATGCTTCCTCATACTTCTTTACAGGGGTTGTGTTTCACATAAGTTGAACGCCTTCTGGTGATTCAACGACAACACTGTTCCCAGTTTTGGTTACAACATCATAAGGCTCAGAAGCAAATGGTGTTGACAACTTGTTTTTGCACTCTTGTTTTACTAAGACTTTGTCACCTGGAGCTAGGTCTGACTCCTGGGCACTCCTCTTCTTGTCTGCATAGTGTTTAGCTTTGGCTTTCATTTCGCCATCTCGGTCTTGCATCTCACTCTCTATGCTCTCCTCTCTCAATTCAGGTAGTTTAGTACGCATCTTTCTGCCAAACAAGAGTTCTGCTGGACTCACACCTGTGGTGGTATGAGGGGTTGACCTATATGCTACCAAATACTTGCGAACTTCCTTCTTCCATTCTTTTCCCTCAGCTTGAGCTATTTTCATTCTCTTGAGGAGGGACTTGTTTTGTCTTTCCACCTCGCCATTCGCTTGTGGCCACAATGGTGTGGTCTTCCTGTGTTCTATGCCGTCATCCTCCAAATACCGCTCAAACACTTCTGATCTGAACTGTGGACCATTGTCGCTTTGAAGTAATTGAGGTAGTCCATGTGTGGTGAAGATTTTCTCCAAACACTCTATGACTTTCTCTGATGTTGTTGAACACATGACTTCCACTTCATAGTACCTGCTGAAGTAAACAACGATGACTAAGACAGATTCTCCTGATGGTAATGGGCCTAATAGGTCTATGGCCAAATCTTGCCATGGGCTACTTGGTAATGGGGTTGACTTGATTGGCTCTGGGTTTGCTGGACTGCTTACAAGCTGACAGCCATGACAGGTTTTGCAAAACTTCTTGGCTTCCCTGTTGATCCCAGGCCACCATACCTTTGATCGCAATCTCTGCTTCATACTGACAATTCCTGGGTGTCCTTCATGGGCAAGGCTCAGTACTCGAGGTCTCAACTCTCTCGGAATGACAATCCTGGTACCTCAAAGAATTAACTTGTCAATAACACACAGTTCACCACATACTGGTATATACTGCTTGTGCTGATCACCTTTCCAGTTTCTGTCTTTAATGTGCTGACGCAATTCCACAAACTCTCTGTCCTGTGATGAGGCTTCTTCAATTTCACGTGTTGTCATCGCTTGAGGAGTGGCAGTTACTGCGACAAATCTGACAAATTCATCTGACACCTTGTGCGCTGATGAAGATTCTGCTTGCTCGTTCACATGCAGTAAGCGTGACAACGGATCGGCAATATTCTGCTCTCCAGGTAGGTATTTGACTTGGAACTTGTATGGCTGTAATCGCAAGATCCATCTTTTGATTCGTGCACACGGCTTCGATCTGCTTGAGTAGATTGTTTCCAACGGTTTGTGATCAGTGTACAGTTCAAATTCAATGCCGTAAAGGTACACATGGAATCGCTCACATGCCCATACAACAGCCAAGGCTTCTTTTTCCGTTTGCGAATAACGCTTTTCCACATCGCTTAGACTCTTGCTTGCGTAACTAATGACTCTTTTCCTGCCTTGCTGCTCCTGGATGAGGATCACACCGAGGCCTACCAGGCTTGCATCTGCTATGATTAGTGTCTTGGCATTTTTATCAAAGTAACCAAGAGTTTCTGCACTTGATAGCCTCCTCTTAAGTTCACTGAATGCGTTCTTCTGCTCTTCTCCAAACTCGAAACGGACACTCTTTTTGGTTAATCTGTGCAATGGCTCTGTGACTGTAGCAAAGTCCGGGATGAAACGAGTATTGTAGTTTGCCAGTCCCAGAAAGCTTCTGACTTCTGATACACTCTGCAGTTCTCTTGCATCAATGATCGCTTTTACCTTGTCTTCCGCAGGGCCAATACCATTGTCGCTTAACACCAGTCCCATGAACACCATCTTGGTCATGTGGAACCTGCACTTCTCTGCATTCAGCGTGAGATTCTTCTCTTTCAGCCTCTCCAAAACTCGCTGCAATCCTCTGTCATGTTCTTCAGTGTTCTTCCCATGAATAATGATATCATCTGAGATGTTGGCAACACCTTCACAGCCTTGTAATGATTGCTGAATGACATGCTGGTACACTTCTGGAACTGAGCTTATCCCAAACATAAGGCGCTTGTACTGGTATAGACCACAATGTGTAGTGAACGTTGTGATACTTCTGGAATCTGGATGGAGTTCTAATTGGTGATAACCCCATTTTAAATCCAGTTTACTGAACACTGTGCTTTGGTTGAGGTTTTGGAGCACTTTGTCTACCGTGGGTATGGGATAACGTTCTCTGATAATGGCTTCATTAGCCCTTCGCATGTCTACACAAAGGCGTATTTCGTCATTCTGCTTTGGGACTACTACAACTGGACTAACCCATGGGTTCGGGCCCTCTACCAGTTCAATTATGTCCATGGCTACCAGTTCTTCAATCTTCTCCTTAACCTTGTCTCGAAGACTAAATTGGGTGCGCCTGACTGGTTGCGCCATCGGAGGTACATCTGGATTCACATGTAGCTTAACTTGGTGATTCTTTAACTTTCCCACACCTTCAAAGATTTCTTTGTAATCGGACATGATTGTCTCATTAGATGTCACAGTGCAGATCTGGCTTCCTAGCTGTATGGCAGTTTCTCTTCCAAGCAGTGCCGCCCCTTCACCATTAATAACAACAAATTCGGCTTCGCTTTCTTTCCCCTCTACTCTTGCCAGTGCTGAGAATGTTCCTAGAACGTTCAGCAGCTGTTTACTGCTGTACGCATAAAGCTTCTTATCACTCTTTCTCGGCACACACTTAATCTTGTCTTGCTTTAACTTTGACCACAGATTTTTGTCAATCACATTGGTGCTCGCACCCGAATCAATCAGCATTGCAACTACAACTCCGCCCACAGTCACATCTATTTTCTCAGGAGATGTAGCAGAATTCACAGTAAATGCATACTCATCTTCATCTCTTTCACCTCCCACATACCTTACTGACTTCTTCTTTTTCTTTCCTTTTGTCTTCTCTTCCCGTCTAGGTTTGGGAGGTTTGGCTGTTTTCGTTCTACACTGCGAGCCAAAATGGTCAGCTCCTCCACACTTATGGCAGGTTTTTCCTTTCGCAGGGCATTCAGAGTCTCGTCCAAAATGTCCTACTTTTCCACATCTGTAGCATGCTCGCTTTACAGACTCCTTCTCTTTGTCTTCCTGCTTGTCACGGACCAAATTCACATCCTTTCTGCCTTCCATATTCTCCAGCTGTGATTGAACTCGCTCATGATTTGCTGCTGTCGAAAGTAACAGCTCTAAGGTTAATTTCTCACCTTTTTCCAGTAGTTTCTTCCTTAATTCATGTGATTTACATCTCTGCACGACTTGATCACGAATCTGGTTTTCGGCTTGTTCGCCGTAGTCACAGTCCTTGACCACTTGCCTCAATCGCGTCACGAGCTGAGCCACAGTTTCGCCGTCCTGTTGTTCCATGCTGCGGAACAGGTGATTTTGGTACATCGAATTTACCTTTGGAATGAAATAATCGTTCAAAGCCTTCACCGCTTTTTCGTAATCTTTCGCCTCGCCTGTGTCAGCCAACGTTTCGAAAATTTCTTGAACAGCTTCACCAGCAGAATGAAGGAGTAAAGCTCGCCTCTGGATTTTATTATCCGCTTTATCCGCTTCGATGAGCAGGCCTTTGCTGTCGGCGTACATCGAGAAACTTTTCAACCAACGCTGCCATCGCCTTCCCACGCCTGAAGGTTTACCATGTGGGTCGAAGGGTTTTACACTCGTCAAATCGTCTATCTTTATTGACGCCATGGTCTGGGCAGTTGCAACTTCAATCCTCGTCGCCAGATGTCACGTTCCACAACCGATGGAACTGGATTATTGCAATGAAAAGCTTGGGCTGTATGGGCCAGTGACCTGACTCAGACTACATGTAAGCCTTACTTACATGTTGGTGGTTGCTTGCATGCTCACTGGAGATACAGAACAAGAGGTCTTACAACATTGGTTCTAAATTGTCTAGTGAACATGTATAAGCCATCTGATAATACATAAAAAAAACTGACTGAAGTAAGGAAGAATTCTGATGGGTGTCTTGACATGATGTGGCAACCAGTGACAGTGTTTGTGGAACAGGTAACATTGTTTTGAATGTCCAGAAACTTGGCTGTGAAAACGGATGATAATACTTCCTAATAACTTCCTTGATCCCCGTTTTGTCCTTTTATCTGAATGTTGTTTCTGGACTTAAATTGATTTTATTTTTTTCGGTTTTTACCAACCCTTAATTTATTTAACTCTCTAGATATTTTTAGTGTAAACCAAGAAACACATTGACCTTAGAATGTAGAAAATACTGTGGCTAATGTCAGGTCCAGTCCCTGGCTGGCTCATTATGTTGCGATCTTGAGAATCTTAACTTTTGCCAAGCCTCTATCCCCTATAGCTAAGCCCTTACATTGTTATCCCCAGTCTCCCCCCACCCAGAACATATCCACTCCTCACTCTCCCTTCCCCACCCTTTGGTCTTGTTGGCTGAGTCAGGGTTGTTGCTAAGGGCCGGCTGCCGGTAAAGGGTAATCAACGGTTTTTAGGTCACATGCGTGCAATCACTTGAAATCTGAACCGTATCGAACCATCTAAATGAAAAGTTTGGAATAAATTCCTGACTACCTTGAGAATCGGTACCACTATAACAAGTAAAGTAATTGAAATAAAATCTTGTTTTGAGCACTTGTTTAACAAGTTCCCTTTCTGTGTAGAGGCTTTTCTTCAGAGACTACCATAGCTTTACTTTGAGAAAGCTATACTGTATGTTTGTCTAGAGATGTTCTTATGTTTCTTGCATCAATTTGATTGAGTGCGTTCAAAGGAGAAACAACATTTACTACAGGATGAGCTTGTGCTGCTTGACGTCCACAGTTATTTTTATTGAGAAACAACAAAGGAAGAAGATGAAATATGACTGACTTTCCATATATCCAGTTGGTAAGACCACAACAACATCACGACCATATGCATGGTAAATTCGAGACAGACTTGCTTAACTTTGAATAAATACTATTTGAAATTGCAGGCAGAAGGCTACTGTTGAACATCAGGGGTAATGGCTGTTGCAGCGTGATGCTTTGAATTCGACAAAGCTCAACCCAACAAATTTCCTGATTAGAGAGGACCCCCCCTGATGTTCTCAATTGTCCAAGAAGCACGTGACCTGCCTTTTCCAGGGTCTCTCCTCTCTCACTCTGGGAGGGCTGGAGAGACCCTGGGAACTAGGTTGAGCAAATTTGCCCATTGATCAGTGCATTGCAAAAGCAAAATATGTTCGGCATGAGAGCCCACTTTAAACATGTCAAAACTATGAGCAAATCCACCTGTAATGATGGATTTGAGGCGAGATGTAGTTATCTATAATGATCTTTTTTAGGCAACTGAGTGGTGCCGATTTTTGTGGTCCAAATTGCAGGAAAACCCATCTCTACAAGGTGTAGAACTTTTCCAGGGGTGCATGCCCCCTGGACCCTCTTGCTTGCTTTGATCTTTTGCCCAGATGCCATATCCTGATGCCCTCCCGTTAAAAATCTTGTTGAAATGCCTGTGCATCTACAGTAGTGACAATTGAACCATGAACTCTTGACATTTTTTCTACATTTTTTTTTAGGTGACTATAACATGAAAGCTGAACCTCACATAATGTACAAGATTAGCTTAAAACCCTAAATACTCTTGTTAATATGAAGAGCCCTCATTCTTTCCTCCTTAAAAAATTGTCCAAAAAATGTCAAGTGTTTATCAATGGTTTGATTGCCACCTCCCCCCCATGCAAGCTATGAATGATTATTGGTTGTAACTATCAGATTTTGATAATAACTCTCATTGCAAACTTAAATCATGTTAAAATTATTTTCATTACTAAGGGGTTTAAAAGCTGAAAAATTTAAAGGAAAGTAATAATATTTATGCTAATAAAACTGGAATTTCTGGAGGGATTGAAAGGAAGACCTGTGTGAAACCCAAAAAACCCTTCAGTTGGGGCTATGGATATTTTTGACACATCACAATTAATCAAAAGATATTTTAGTCTGCAGAGTGATAGAGGAATGCCAAAGATCCCATGACATTTTACTGCTCATTTAATACAATTTTGCTGATAAGCAGCAAGCCCAATTGACATCCAATCATGTTGAAATATTGCTGGCATCTGACTTGGAATTCCTAGAGGCTATTAAATTTCTGGATGAGCTTTCACTGTATGTGATAATAATGTGATGTCTGTGTTCATGAATGAAGAGACGTTGTTTCAAATTAATCCTTCTATAGTCATTTTACATGCATTAAAGCTGGCCTTGAGGAAAAAAGGATCTCTGAAAATTCTGCGCCATTTTGCAACAACTGTCTTGATTAAGTTGAAGGTAAACATTTGAACTGCTATCAGTCTGGAGAGCCATTGTCACAGCAGTTCTATTCTAAGGATTCGATGGTTTATTATATTCTTCCTGATAGGCCAAGCCCAAGGTCAACATTTTTCTGTGTTCCTCCACAAGATGTGCAGTCAGTTTAATTAGATTGTGTTTAATAAGCTTATATAAGCTAATGCTGTTTGCAGGTTAGCAGAAATCAACGCGTATGTGATCATGTTTTCAAGTCTGACCTGTTAGCCGTGCTGGAGAGATGTGGTTTTTGTGGAGGAGAAATTGACAGTGAGGGCAAAATATGCGAAGGTAATGGTACATGTAGATGTCAATTAGCTTTCTTCTTACTGATCATTTTGTCACAACAGATTTTTGCTTAGCATGTTATTGTTCAATGTTTATGTATTTGCATGATGCTTGAAGTCAAGTTGAAATAAATGTAAGCCGATACAATGCGATATATATGCTGTTTTATGTACTCGTAATATGGAGTATGTTATTTAGAATAAATCATAGGCATTAATGTGATTTTGATGGGTTGCATGAGATTTGGCATTAAATGAAATTTAACTTTTGTTTTTAAAGGATAATACAGAATTATGGGTTCATACATTTGTAGTTTCGTTATACTTTACAGTTGGAGCCAGCTAATTTGAACTGTTTTGAATTCCCTGTTATTTTGAACTTAGACCAATTTCCCTGGGATATAACGGTCAGCGTGTTTTGCAGTCATTTACTATAAATTACATAATTTGGCTTTTTTGAACGCTGGTATTTCGTACCCCTCTCTATTTCCAAGCTGATTTCTGTTTCCCTTGATCTAAAATCAATGCTTTTTATTTCAAATTCCATTGGTGAAAAATAAATGTCATCACATTGTCAGACCTTGTTAAAACTTGGCCAGAAAACTAATTACAATTTGAGCTTTTCATTGCACTTTAAACTTGTTCTGTAATGAACTTTGTTCTTAGGTGTTCTCTTCCAACCCTTGGGCAGTGAAAAATTCATTCTGACCATCATGTTGATTATATGTTGATTTCATTTTCTTTACTTGCAGTTTGCAATTACCACTGTCATGACAAGTGCGAGAGGATGGTAAAGATCAGTTTTACTTTGTTCTCATGTTCTAGTGCACAGGAAGTAAATTAGGTGCAGTAGAGGGACAGTCCTTGAACTTGCTCCCACAACTGCAACTAACTTCAACTTCTGTAGGGTAACTTTGGAGGTGCAAAGGCCAGACAAGCTGGCTGGGCCTGTCAATGAGCCAGCAGTAGACAGAGTTTTCTTCATTTCTACTGCATGCACTGGATGTGAAATTATTAGAAGTAGTCTACTGCTGGTTTGCCAGGTATTCATTTATAGACCTAGCCTCAGTAGTTCAAAGGTTGGGTAGCACTATCTACTGGATAAGTCACTATCCAGTGCATAGCGTTGTCTGTGTTGTCAAGATTTATATCACTGGATTTATTTACATGTATCCAGAGGATAGCGTTATCAGCACTTTCATCAACTGGGGCCAGGGCAAAAAGGCACACAGTGGTTTACCTGCAGCAGAATACAAGGGTGGAGAGTAGGACTTGAACCATTTTACTGTCAGATCTCTGAAAGCCTGATGTCTCGTATACAGTAGTGCTTTCATTTTAATGAGTGGGAGGGTGCAAGTGCCCTAGAATTTGTAGAATAATATGTTTGCTGTATCAGACAAGTTTACAAGTTAGAAGAGAACTGAAGCCTGTCATCAACGTTTCACTCACAGTGTCCCTCTTCCCCTGCCCCAGTTGTATAATTCTATGGATTGTTGACAACGCATGAGATAACTGAAATGACTGGATATTGGATAAGTCCTTTTCAGTGTTTATGGGCTGAGATGCAGTCAACGTCCATAAACATGCAACACATAAACCTGGGGGTAGAGAATGGTGTGGAAGGGGATAATCTGCATTATTATATGATCTGTGTTTGTAGTCGATATAACATGCACTCTGATTGGCTAATTCTAGGACATCATTTACCTGTCATGCCCACTGGCAGATTGTGGGCATGCAAAAAAACCAAAAGCCATACAATAAACAGCTTATTAACCTCAAATTCGGTCTTTATGGAAAAACCTCAAACCCTAGCCTTGCCGTATTGATCTTGGTATCACTTAGTCAATACAGCTAGGTCTCAGTTTGAGATTTTCCCGTAAAGACCTCAGTCTCAGTTAATAAGTAGTTAACAGACTTGCAATTCATTCATAACAACAAAACTGATCAAGTACATCACAGTTTACTTATTTTTGATGTACATGATTTTTTCTGCAGGTCCAAGGGCAATGTTTGCAGCAGGGTTCTGTCAACTCGACACATGATAGATACAAGGTTTTTAATTACTTTTATCACAGCCAGTGCCCATACACTAAATGCTTTATCAAAAGCCTGCAAAATATTCCTAAAAGAAAAAGTCAAAAAAAAAAAAAAAAAAAGCTGCATTTCTTAAAAGTACTCCTCACTCATGACAGGCAGTTTTCACTTGTGCTCAATATACTTTTACATATTATCTATGGATTATGGTATGCTCCATAGAGAGTTCAGTTAGGGGGGATTGGTGCATGATTAGTGAAACGATTGCAGATATGATTAAAAACAATGGATAATAGTGGCAGTGGCTTGTGCCTGCTTAATTTATTGCTTTAATAGCACAAAGCACCATGTTCATGATTCCCCCATATGTTATTTTTTTTCTGTCACCTTCTAGACTCTACCTGATGATGAAGTTGGTGGTGTTAGGAAAACTGTAAGTATGTAATTCAACATGCAATCTTGAGGTGATCAAAGAGTATCGTTGAAACATATGTGTCAAAAGTGAAGTTATTTGTGACAGGTTATCTTTAACAGTTTAAGATGAGCCCAATAACACGGAGACAAAGTTATAGATAAGACAGCTTTATATTTTTGCTTGGCGTATACTTACCTGTAAATTTTCTACAGACAAGTACAAAAATAATTGTAAGATTTGATTACTGGATACCATACATACCTGTAGTTACCTGTACTTAGATTTAGAAGCTGCTACAGGACAAGTGGTGGTGTTATTTAATTACTAAGTAAAAGTTACTGTAGTTCAAACACCTAAAAATATGGGTATTTGTTTATTTTTTCAGCGAGTGACATCATCACCCAAAAACCTTGTCACAAACATTTTTCGACACAGAGTCTCAAGGTACCATCTTTTTTTTTTTCAGTAAAATTATAATTTTTTTGAAACTAAGAATTTGCTTCAAAGAATAATTATATTAGGTAAAAGTGTTCCCATCAATCATGTTCCACTTACAACGTTTGTGTTTCACATCATTGTCCTTCTTTAGGAACAGAGTGCGGCATGTGGATGAGCAGTTTGATCTTGACTTGACCTACATCACAGACAGGATAATCGGTATGACTGAATTTGACATAAAAGAACTTTTTTCCAAGCACTTTGCTGACATAATTTATCAAGAAAATGTTGTGAAAATGTTGTGAAAATGGCAATGAAAATATTCCCAGCCTCAAGTGGGATTTAACTTCGTCAACATATTGTTACTGTTTCTAATTATTGGCGATTGTTTTTGGAATACAGCAATGTCATTTCCTGGATCTGGTCTGGAAACAACTTACAGAAATAACCTGAGAGAAGTGGCAAAGATGCTGCAGACAAACCATCAGGATAAGTACATGGTAAGATGTGATACCCATCTGGGACATGGGTGGGGATGAGAGGTAGCTTACTAGACAGCTGGGACAATGAGGTATTTCCCATGTATGCCTGGAACTGACTTTTGTCTCCTAAGAGCTGATCGGACAAGGTTGGAGGTTGCATAAGCTAGTTCCTTTGGTCTGAAATTTATTTGCAGGGTGTTAGCCAGCCACTCTCAACTGGATACCCTGATCCAAACAGGGTTGGGTGAGGTGTGCATGTAACGGTAAATCAAGCTTAGCCTTCATAAATTTATAGTACAGTCCCTCTGACAATGCATACTATGTAATATATGTCTACAGTTTAATTTATCATTTTACCGCACTGTTATCTTTTGTGTGTTTCAGGTTTTTAATTTATCTGAAAGAAGATATGACATATCCAAACTAAATCACCAGGTAGAGTGATTGAGTTCATTTACTAATAAATAGTATGTTGTTTAAATTTTCCAAAAAAAAAATGAAGATGACTGGCTGTGTGATCTGTATGTCTGCCTCTGGTCAGATATTTTCTTATATACATGTACTCTGACACATGAATTAAGTTGGATTGATTGATTGATTGATTGATTTGATTATAGCCAGCAGAGCTCCCATTAATGTACAGGTGTGTGTCTTATACACACAAAAAATGAAAAGGACGCACAGTTTTTGGCAATGATGTAGGAAAAAAGTTCCAAAAATTTTAGTAATAGGCAAAGGACCCCTGAAAAGAAAAAGAACCCCCAACTCTTTGGAACTGGGGGTCCCAAGGACCTTTAACTATAAAAACTAGTGGGAACTCTGAGCTGGTCTGCTCAGTCAGTCGTGTTCAACTGTCCTTAACTTAATACTGACTGCATGGACAGGGTGGCACTTCTTATGAGCGTAGGCATGAATGGTGAAGGTGTCCATAGGAGGCTTGACTGTATCAAGTTAGCATCTATACCCTTCTCCTACCCATCCTATGACATTCATGTAATAGAGGAATTTTAGCTGTAGATAGTCATCAATAGCATCAGTTTAGGATTTACCAATGGCCTAACTTGTCATTAATTATGTTCAATCCTACATAAAAAGCTGACACAGCACGATCAAAGAGGTACATGTACATATAGTGATTCATGAGCTGTTTTATTGTGGTACAGGTGTTAGATTTTGGTTGGCCAGACCACTTGGCTCCACCGCTAGAGAGACTGTGTAGGTAAGATACAATTGATGTGTTTTCCTAACTTCTTGTGGTGCACAGATGCAAAATTTTAAGCCTTTGTGGGGTTATTTCAGAATTAATTTTTCAAAATAGCTCTGCTGCTAGCCCAAGCAAAACCTTCAAACTCTGTTACATTACTAGAATCATGTTGATTTGCAACCCTCTTTTTCACAGTAGATCTACTAACTTTGACACTTCTATGTGACTGTCCTGCTGAAATATGTTTAAAATAAAATAAGCAGTTAGACTACAGGCAGTGCTGTTTACACTACATAAAAGATAACTAAATTTTGAGTGTTTTTTTTTAAAGTTTAGTCTCTAAATATGATTTTCTTGTGACTAAAAGTCTCAGTTCTTGTTGTTGTTGTGTTTTGCAGCATAATTAAATCAATTGATTCATGGCTCAAGAGTGACTCTAACCATGTAGTTGTTGTCCATTGCAAGGTTTGTTGTTTTAAACAATTTTTTAAAATCTACATTTAGATTTTTTGCAGATTTCACTTTGGACAGTACAATTGCCACTGTTGGGCAAGATCTCGACCCTTAGCTTGCCAGTCTCGATATTGTGCAATGAGCTTCATTTTAACATAGCATTAAGCTTGTTGCTGGTTCTCCCCTTGCTATTATAGGTATCCTCTTTCTTTTCTAGTTTTTTGCCTCCTTGCAGCTTTCAGCTTTCTGTCCTAAAAAAAACAGTATTTAAAGAATATTGCATCGATGTTTTGCCAAATTCTCAGCACTTTTTTTAAAAGAATTGTATGGCGATCATCGAGAAGAAGTGCTGTTTTAATTTGCTTGCAATTGTTTCAGGGAGGGAAAGGTCGGACTGGTGTCGTCATTGCAGCGTACATGCATTTCAGCAAGATATGCTCCAGGTAGGGACTGGACAATTTTACAGGTTATGTAGAGAAGTATTTCAATCTCTTCTTCGTTTGCGCTAGCTTGAAAGATACGATATTCCGTCATTGACGAAAATACTCTCATGTTGACCTAAGAGTTAAAAGATTAGTTGATCAATCTGTCTGTAGCCATTTGAGTTTTCAATGTTTCAACTGTAAGCACATTTATCAAATAATTTTGCTTAAAAGTGAGCCAAAAAAAGTGTAAAGAAACCCCACACAATTAGATGGAATTGCTGTTTTTCATCTTCAACATCTGAGAGATTTGACATTTATTAATGTATAGTTGTTCCTCTGGCAACTAGTGCTTGTAGCTTCAGTCCATATCTGTGAGATCTCCACGAAAGTTTGGAGCCAGGGTTTCTATATTCATATTTGCACATTACTTGTTCTGCGGTCGATATTTTAAATCACAATTTGGTTCTTTGTGTAACATTTTAGTCCTCAAGCTGCCCTTGACTGGTTTGCTATGAAAAGATTCTATGATGACAGCTTGGGAGGAGTCACACAACCATCACAGAGAAGGTTTGCTAGTAAATCACATATTAAATAATCCATAAGTCCTGATTTCAGTGTACAAATTATATTCTCGTTACTGAACTCTGTATAGTTCATATACGGTACTTCTTGAGAAAATTTTGATCATAATTTGAGACATTTTCTTCTTCACGAGGATAAAAGTTTGTGCATAGTTTGCTTTGTGGACAGGATATTTCCCATTTCAAGTTAGTTATAATGTTAAATTGTTGTAATATACTGATCAGTGTACTGATTGTTATTGTTGTCAGATATGTACACTATTTCAGTGATTACCTCGATGGAAAGGTCAAACTCAACACAGAGTAAGTTTTTTAAATTTATTTTATCATGAAACTCCTGACCAATGACTATTAATAACAATTTCATCCACACCCTACTAGGAATCAATAATCCATAACAGTTGTCAGTGAATGGTCTCCTCTTAGGGTGCATTCCTTTGGGGTGATCTGGATCAGGATCGTGATTCAAGATCACTCAGATCATGGGGCATCAAGGGAGCCAGCTCATGTTGTCAATTCAGTGCGGTGTCCGCTTAATAGAGGTTTTTAACAATAGAAATTAGCCAAATGGCTAAGTGTTCGTTTAATAGAGGGTGTCCGCTTATTTGGGGGTCCGCTTAACAGAGGTTTCACTGTACACAGTTTTGCGCTTCATGATAAGCAGTAGAATACACCCTGGCAAGAAGGTCCTACGAAGGTCTTTCTTTACATCTGAGACCCTCTACAATTGTGTTTCACCTCTTTCTTTCAGCCCTATATTTCTTCATCATGTTATTATCCATGGAATTCCCAGTTTTGATACTCGAGATGGTAAGAGAGTCAAGTTGTTTTTTTAAACAGTCATGACTGATGTTTCCTAGCAAATTGTTGCTGCTCATTTCTAGACGTGGATGGAGTGAGGTCCTGTTAGATTAACGTGTTACCCAAGAACGTAACGCATCCCAGGTTTTTGAACAACCTGAAGACAAACAAGTTTATGCTTAACTCGCCAGTTATACTAGGGAGGTTAAATAACTACGACGGCGACGCCGAGGACAACGTTGATTAAAAAATGAATTTATATTTTACCTACGAATCTCGCGATACTCTTAAGTTATTTAGTTTGTTTCTCTCTGTCAAAACTATCTCGAAACTGAGTATGGAACCCAGCAAAAAATTCGAAATAGACATCTAAAAAAATTGGTCGTTATGGTTAACACTCGCCAGACAACGCAGAATTTCGACATTTCACGTTTTTTTTTTGCAGAGGAAGACAAAGAAATGTACCAAGAATATTATAATGCACGTGCATAGCCATTGTTCTGTTCATTAGACCTTTTGTATAGCGACGTTCCCGTTGCCGTTGTGGTTTTTCTTAAACTTTCTATTACAAGATCACTGCGTCTCCAAGTTCTTTTACATGAAAATAAACAGGAGTAATGAGGTATATTGGTCATTTGAACAAGCGGTATAACTACGACGGCGGTATATACTCATATTGAAACTTTTTTTTATTGTATTTAGGTTGTAAGCCATTCTTACGGGTGTATGATGGACTCAAACTCATTTATACGTCAGGAGTTTTGTAAGTACTGTTCTACACACTCCATCATTAATCTTTTAACGTCAAATTGTGCCTTTTAAAGTCGATGTTGACGAAGAAGACGTTTTTGCTCAAAACTTTATTAAATTTACAAATGCTGGAAATATTTCCTTCATTTCTGTTAAAGCACAGTACAATACGAGTCTCATTGCATTGCTGCAACGTTTCTAATCTGCGGGTTTGTATTGATTTCAGCCATGTAACACAAGACATGGAGAGAGTTTGCATCACCATTGAAGGAGGGCTGATACTTCATGGAGACGTTCTTGTAATTTCATTTTTAGCTCAGGCTTCAGCTTTTTCTAGCCGTGTGAACAAGCAGTGTTTGGAATGACAAAAAAATATATATATTGAGCTCTACCAGTTTACATTAGGATTCATTTAAATTTAACTGAATTGAAATTTGAATTTAAACTTTTGTGGACGTGCAGGTCGTTTGTAACTTTAATTCTCTAGATGAGAATATAATTTATAACTCGCTTTTCACGAGTTTGTGAGACCTAACGTTTACTTTGTATACCTGCATTTTTATTTAAGTGACTGAACAGTTTGATTTTTATGTAGTGATCTCTTTTCACAGATCAAGTGTTATCACAAGAACACGCTGTCATCTGGCCGTGATATCATATTTAGATGTCAATTCCACACAGGTGCAATTAAAGATCGTGGCCTAGTGTTAGACAAGACAGAACTGGATGACGCTTGCAAAGGTTTGTCCTCCACGGAAGATCAAATGTGTTACGAATAGATGAAACACCGTGAAGTCCCGAATATAGCGATAACATTTGCGCGGTTGTTAGCAAATCCCAAAAGTAGTGACCCTTCGGAAGTAGCGACCTCAAATTTAATTTGATTTTTTACTGGAAAAGCAATGGAAAAAGCTAGTACAAAGTTGGTGATCTTTATATCTCTATTCTAAGGCATTCCTTTAATATGTTCTACTGTAGATTCTTTGCAGCAGAATAATTTTTTATGTGCGTGAAACATTCCTTCATTGCTAAAGAACGTCCTGCTGTAACACCAAGATTCTTAGGCCCTGTCCACACTACGCTTGAGGAATTTAAAAACGCAACAATCACCGGTCATTTTGGATTTGTGTTCCAGGAAAACTCAGTCAGGGAAATCACATGGTTATCGTGACGCCATCATTTTCGAAAGGCTTCGCTTTCAATATGTTTCACGTCCACACGAAAACGAAAAGCTGGCGGTTACAAATTCTTCCGGTTTCAAGGGCGTTTTCGGAAAGCTCCGTTTTCGTGACGAAGTGGTGTGGACGAAAGGCCTAACCGTAGAAAGAAAGCTGTGTTTTCAAATTTCTCTGGCACAGTATGGACGGGGCGTTAGATTCAGCATCATCAGAGTATCACACAATCAGTAAGTAGATTCAGTAGTTGCCAACGTTTGACTTTTAACTTTCACGCCTTACTATTCTGTGTGCAATTTACCCAACAGACAGAAGATTTCCTGATGAATGTAAAGTGGAGTTCGTCTTTTCTGCTACTGGGAACTTTGTGTCAGGTAAGGTATTTTCCACGGTACAACTAGAGAAAATCGTGATATTGGTCCTAAATAGGGTGAGGGTTTTGAGAAGCGAGTGCACACCCCCACCTAATTTTTCTGAGATTATCCCCTTCCCCCCCTTCCCCCCCCCCCCCCGCCACACACCCCATCCAACTGCAAAACCTCTCCCGAATAATTTTGCTATAAACTTGCGTTTAGAGTTTGTGCCAAATGTTTATTACCTGATGTGTTTGTTATGCTTGGCATTTATATTGCATCGAATAAAATTCAGTTCTAGAATACTTTGGACTTACGCCTGAAATCTCTTCATTTTTTTTTCTTATTTTCACCTTGGTGGAATTTTGTGCGGCTTGTGACGCACACATGTCAAAAAGAAATTATGTTACGTGGTGGAAATTTGGGAAAGGTTGCGTGCCAAATCTTGATTTCGATTTCAAACTGATTGGCCTATGAATCGAAATCACCGCAATGGCAAACCCAACACGTTTTAAATTCATTCAAGAACCCTTCTTATACTCATTAAGCTGTAACAATATCCTGTAAACCTTCCCCCATTGTACTTTAAATTCATTCTTCAACCCCTAATACTTCTCTTTGTATGCCTTTCCTCTTCTTCCCAATCCACCATAGTCCTCTTTACACCCTATTGTACAGTTAATTCTTTACCCTTGCTGTGTACACCCATTTTCCTTTTTTTTTCTCTATTCCTCTGCTCCTTTTGCTTTTCACCCCCATACGTAATTTTGTCTTCCTCGAGCGGATATCCCTCTCCCAGACGATGACAACAATATTCTTCGTTACACCTTTCAGAAATCAAACATAATGAGAGGCTGCGTTCGATTATACGCCACTCACTACAACCTGTGGAGAATCCAGACACTGTCCTGTATCCGCTGGATAACTGGTACGAGAGCCCTGAAGATAGCGCATGCGCATCGCCACTTGATGGGAGCAGAACAGCAGCAGGTAAAACCTCCTCATGGTACTGTTAGGCTCAAAACTAAAATAAAGGTTAATATATTTTGTAAAATAACACATGTTAAATACCAGAGAGTACCACTACTCAACAGCTCTTATTTAAGTCATCACACAGTGAGATTTTATCCTCGATCAGAGGTAAACGTTAGACGCGCTTGGCAAAGCGTCGTAAACAGTACCACATGAAAGTACTGCTCAATAGCTTTCATTTGAATGGTCACACACTAGGCTTTCATCCAGAAACTTAAAAGTTAGAACCACCTTGTGCAGCACATTAAACAGTACCACATGAAAGTACTGCTTGATAGCTTTCATCTGAGTGGTCATACACCAGGGTTTCATCCACAAACTTGAAAGTTAGAGCCACCTTGTACCGCGTAATTAACAGTAAAAAAAAAAAAACAAAACAAAAAAACAAGTACTACATGAAAGTACTGCTCAATAGCTTTCATTAGAATAGTCACACACTGGGGTTTCATCCACAGATTGAATGTTTTAGAGCATGCTTTTAAAATTCAGTACATGAAAGTTTACTGCTCAGCAGCTTTCGTTTGAATGACCGCACACAAGCTGACGGCTTCATTCACAGACGTAAAAGTTACAATTACCGCATGAAAGAAGTGAGTTCGTTTTGATCGACTGAACGTTCTGTATTAAAAGGCGATTAACTTAGATGTTTGAAATAACTTATTTTGCTTATCCACACAGAAACAGACGATCTTTCGCCAAAAGGTGTGACATAACTCATATTTCAAGATCAATGTATTTGTCTGCTTTAGATTAACAAGAATTCTTCTGCCAAAATGACGAATTAAGTTAGATGTTTTTAGCATATTTCGCTAACGCGGTTTTTGTTATAAACTGCATTTATTATAAATTGACAATTGGAGAAATTATTATTAGGAATTTACCTTGGTTGTACAGATATTTTATGATACATGCATGGGTGTTGAATTTCGCAAAAATGCTTATCTCTATTTATGGGGGGTTATTTGTTGGAGTTTGTGGGGTTCATTTGTCAGCCAGCCACTCAGTCACACGAACGTACCAACCAAGGTTATGAGTTGATGTTAGAATGTTTTCTCGGGCGCTAAAATTCATAAAATCTAGCAGCGCATCTGCGAAGAACTTTATTTTCCTTTGCACTGTGAACACGGCACTAGATTGGGCTTCACTTCAGTTGTTTAGCGTTTGTAATATTACAGTGTCTTTCAATTTGTCTACACAAGTAGATGTTTCTTAGAAAAGAAACGATTTGGCTCCGCCAGCTTTGCTTGGGTTAGATTTGTAGTTGTTAATGCATTGTGTGTTACTAACATGGCATTGTAAACTTAAGCGGCATTTTGAGTTAAAGCATCGGACGTTTTGATCGTTGGCCCTTTATCACAGGTGGCGGTTTTTACGTTGATGGAGGCGAAAAGCGCGACAAAACATTAGCTTAGCTTGATCTGGTTAGAGGGTAAAGTGGCAGTTTGAAAGATCAAACTTTACTTAACCTTTTCGTGCAATTTCTTGGTGTAATTTGCCCGCACACTTTTGCATTCATTTGTGTTCACTGTTTATCACTCGAATGCTCAAATGTTCACGGCTATTAATTAATTATTAATCTGGTAAAGTAACAGCTTGCTTCATCAGCTTTGCTCAGCGAACAACCAACCATGATCTGCAACCATTAACTATTCATTTTTCTAGAAAGGTTATCATGTGTCACGTGTTTTTAACTAAGTAACCTTTTTTTTGTTAACAAAAATATGTTTTTACTTATTATTGGTTGTTGCCATCTTTTCATTTCGAATCTGTTTACTCGTTTATACGTGAAAAAAAATTGTTATTTTTTGTTGAAATCAATTTTGTTTTGAATTTCCTGTCTGGGATTCGAGCTTGAAAAAGAACCATTTTGATACAAAAGTACAAAGCTTAGTGCATGTCACTATAACCCCCGAGTTTATTTTTCATTGCGATTATTTTTATTTGTAATGATTTGATTACTTTATTGAAAGTCTCTGAATGGCATTACCTGGGTAACTTTAAAGTAACTGAGAACTCGGGTCTCGTAGCTGGTAACTTGAAGTATCGCTAACTAAACTGTAAAATCTTTAACCGGATAAAAGGAGCTCAGTCACAGCATTACGAGTTATTTTGGTTCACGAACAAAATTACCTTAAAACCTGAAAATAGTAGTTTACTCAGATAGAAAAACACCAAAGCGGTAATAATAAACCATAAAGGAACAAGTATGGTGAAGGATGGAGAAGATTAACACGGATTACAAACGACGAACTTGAAAAATTTAGGCTAAACTTTTCAAGATGCCAAACCATGACGTAGCTCCTTTAATTGATACCTTAGCAACCAAGTTTAGCCTCATTGATATAAAGAAATAAATAAACAAGGGAAAACCGTGTTTAATACGATTGCATATAAATTTTTTACCCATATGAAATGCCTATTCAGTTTTTACACCATTTTTATTTTGAGCAAGTTATTTCACTAATCCCAAAATGTACCGTAAAATCCCTCTGTTTATAACGGTTTGAAGTGCATGAGTTGAGTGAGAGTAATTTTCAGTTTCTGGAAACATTGCTATTGTTTGATATATGACCCTTTCTATTCCTGGATAACCTCCCTCTCCCCCCCCCCCCCCCCCTAACACCCCTCGGGGAGAAGTTGCATTGGTTATTTGCGGGATTTTACGGTATTTTCTACATTAATCAAGACTTTACTTTTCGCTAAGGCTTGAGAATGCGAAACAAAGATCCTGTGATGAATGGCTCTGACAAATAAACCCTTAAAATCTCAACGCTTGATATCGCAATATTTTAAAAATATTATTGTACATTTATTGTAACATGTTAATGTTGGTTTAAGGCTTCTCTTTCCAGTTATCACGCTTATTTTACAGTTGACGGTATCCTGTCCACTCCAGTATAAGACAATTCGAAGAAACGCAGCCAAACGTGTTAGAAACGCGTAGTAGTATAGGTCGTAGCATGTTAACCTCTTTTCTGCGTAGGAATCTTGAATTTGAATGGACTTCTGTGAAACAGAGCTGCAAGTGAGATTTTTACGCAAGTTCTATATTCATTAGGTAGTTAAAAGTCCATAACGTTTTTAATATGTCTTTGAAACTTTGTGGCCAACATTAAGTCTTCATTCTACGATACCTGGTGATGTTTTTTAAATCACTGTTAACAAGATTAGTTTTCTTGTATAGAGAACATGTGAAATGACATAGAAACGATAGAGAGAGTGGGTAGAATTCAACAAACCTTCTAGTTCAGTCTGTATAGTGGCCTACTGAACGAAATTATTATTAGAATAGTGATATTCGAAAAATTACAGTAATGAGTATTTGTCCGCCATGTTGCTTTTCTTCAAAGGAAACGGGGTGCCCTAAAATTACACAGTCATAAAATAGGGACATTTTGCCATCTAAAATATTAGCGTTTTCTCTTGTTCGACTTAGACAATACTTCTCAATTAGTAGAATGCAACGAGATTGTTTTCAGTGACAAATGTAGCAAATATTTGGGTTGCCAGAAGTTCTGGTACGGTATCACGAACTTTCAAAATTGCTTAATTATCTCTAAAATGATGATCCGTATCAACGAAAAAAATTGCTTATTGATGTCTGAATTGTGCTAAAGAAAAGCTTTGTTCAATGAATGGTTTTATGTTTTATCATTTTGATGACGTCACACAAAAACCATTAGTGCCCAGTCTTCCCTTCCCTTGTCAGTCATCAATATAGAACTTGTTTAAAAACCTCACTTGCATTGATCGATGTTGAACGCCTTGTGTAATGCAGCGCGGTAACTGGACGGAGAATTGAGTTTTAACAGCTTTGAAGATCAAAATAAAGAAAATACTGAAGTTGACAAATGTGAGATGCGTGTTGTTGTTGTTAACTATGACTAAACTGATGTTCAAACTCATTATTAATCATATTATGTTAATAATTGTTTGAAAATAACGTGTTTTTCGCGTAATAACTGAAGAAAACGGATACGTTTAACATTTACATTTATGTTTGGTTTCTTGCAAAGTCACCTAGTGACATGAGTGCAAGATGAAATAAACAAAATTTAAATACGAAAATAAATAGGGAAAGCTCAAATTAAATGGAATAAAGTTACAACAAATAAACGTAGTCAGAGATGATGGCCTTTAATTTTGCCGAAGAGTCTATCGACAAGTAATCAAATGGAAGACTGACTTAGAGCGGCTTTCAATTGAGTGTCGTTAAACCAAAACCAAAGTAATCACTCTAGCCAATCACAAAGGACACAGACAATACAGTGAACCAATCAAAGCTCGAAGTAATTACATGCAGCTGACGCGAAGCGCGGGAAAACGAGTGATTGGATGAAAAAGTGTCGCGAGTTTTTTAAGCCAATCGTGTGGCTTAGAGATGTAACACCAATTACTCTTCGACACTCAAATGAAAACCGCTCTATGAACGGGTCAGACACAGGAATGCGATTGAATAAAGAATTTAGTTTCTTAAATAGCATTTGTTTTGTAAATCATAACCTCAGTTGTCTTTGGCCGAACTAATTAACATTCTTCGTTATGAACTTAAATTCTGCGGTTTGAAAGGGGCGTTTACAAGTCACTGTTGATCTGTGAACAGATCAGACATGAACAACTTTGTTTAAATAAATATTCACGTTTTTTTAAAAAATAGCGTTTGTTTTGCAAATTATAACATCATGCCTTTGTTGCCAGCGGTGAAACATAAGGAAAAAAAAAAAACAATTCTGTGTATATGTGTTTTTTCGATACATGACCGGACATTGGTGGCCCAATCCCTGGGGTATCGGTTTGTATACCCCCCGCTCTATTTCCCTGTCAACCTGTTCCCAAGTGTGCTGCTCGCTCAACCCTCCCATTCCAAAAATGAGCGGCAAAATGTAACATCTCATTACAGTAACAATAAAATAGAAAATTAACTTATGATATTGCCGTGATGCCTTACCAAATTCTCACAACAGATTAAAAGAAATGTTCGGCACTTGGTTGGGAGAATTAGTATTTAGAGCTGAGAATTGTGAGGGCGGAAGCCATCCATGCGTCCATTTTACAACAAAAAGCTTGAATAATTTATGTTTGTACGTAGTCGTTTTTACAAAGAGCAACCCTTGAAGTTTCCCAGCGTGTGTTTATGCATGCAGTGGTCAAGAGAAGTTACAAGTGGCAGTATCTGCTCTGGAGACACCCTGGAGAGAGGTAATGGTGAATCTGGTGGTGTTTTGCCAAGTTTGAGCGCAGTGTTGCGAATTTCCACGGCAGAGTTGATCATTTCTGCACTGTTGCTTTTAAAGTAATGAATGCAAGTTCTTCGAATGTTTGTTGCCAAAAAGATTAGGCTTAGTTTGTACGCTGATGGGGAGTTTTCGCAGTTTTTATGGCTATTTGAGATCAAGGGGACGTTATGGGATTTGTGGAAGATCGTTTTACATAGATGTACAATGCGTCAATCTGTTGGACCTCAAAGTCAATTTGACACATTCCGTTTTGTGTAAGCTTATCACTAATAGAATCAGGAAATGTTTTTTATAAACATGATCAATAGTAGTGTTTCATTAGAAACTTCGTGTTCCATCGGCACGTCTGTAAATACCAGCTTGTTTTCGTTTTACTAGCAAGTCGCATGTTGCAGTTAAGATGAAAGGTTTTTGAAGCGATAGCTGTTCTTGACTGGGCAATGATTTTATAGCTTCGACGATGGCAAAGGAATCGTTTAAATTCACGGTTATAGTCAAATCTCTGTCTATCGTGAGTTTAGTTCACGATGTAGCAGTTAGAGATATTTGTGTTTGTGTTTAAAATTTAAAATTGTTTTAATTTAAAAAAAATTTGCCCCACTTGATGCCAAATTCCTCCTAAGATATTTTTGGAAATATTTTGATTTCTTTATCTATTTAATTAAGTATCAACTGTAGATAAGTATCTTCTATCAGTTGTGAGTTTATTGAACAAATAGTCCGACACAAGCACAGGCGACCCAGACGTTGAATGCGATTAATACGTGACATTATGCTGTTGGCAATTGCGTTACAATTTTAGCCGTTTATAAGATAATGTATGAGAATGCTTCGAAAATTACTCTAAATGCTGCGTGTAGAAAATAATTTGAGTAAAATGGCTTACCTTGTGTTTGCATTGCGTTATTTTGATGTCTCTGTGTTCCTGGAGGTGGTTTAGAGCCATTTAGGCGAGTTTTACTTTCTGGCGGTTTGCTTCCCCTAAAGAGAAACGAAAGGCTGGCGACTCACTGGCCCGACGGCACGCACTCAAAGCTTCGTAAATCCCACAAAAATGGTCTAATGTCGTCAAAATTGCCTCATGGCAGCCGTCGATAACTCTTCTCCCCATTCGCTTTCTCCCAAGGTTCCAAAGTTTACCTTAATCGCCCGAGAATCGCTGGTTTTCCAGCTCTTGCTTTCCATTTCTGCTCCATCTCGATCCGTAACCGATTATCTTGGGCACAGGATTTGAATTTCTAGCTTAACGACCACGCCATCGTGACAAAGTCGCCTCCAACCGTCGAGAGGCACGGGGCATTTTTTGATCATGCAAATTGCACCGTGCCGCAGTGTTAACTGAAATTAGCGCCTAAAAGCACTGTTACCCGCAAAAATACAAGAAGCAAACAATGTTCAGCTGAATTTAGCGCCTAAAAGCACTGTTAACTGCAGCGAGAGATGGCAACGAGTAACTGACCAATTCCTCGTGCCTCTCGACGGTTGGAGGCAACTTTGTCACGATGGCGCGGTCGTTAAGCTGGAATTTCAAATCCTGTGCCCAAGATAATCGGTTACGGATCGAGATGGAGCAGAAATGGAAAGCAAGAGCTGGAAAACCAGCGATTCTCGGGCGATCAAGATAAACTTTGGAACCTTGGGAGAAAGCGAATGGGGAGAAGAGTTATCGACGGCTGCCATGAGGCAATTTTGACGACATTAGACCATTTTTGTGGGATTTACGGAGCTTTGAGTGCGTGCCGTCGGGCCAGTGAGTCGCCAGCCTTTCGTTTCTCTTTAGGGGAAGCAAACCGCCAGAAAGTAAAACTCGCCTAAATGGCTCTAAACCACCTCCAGGAACACAGAGACATCAAAATAACGCAATGCAAACACAAGGTAAGCCATTTTACTCAAATTATTTTCTACACGCAGCATTTAGAGTAATTTTCGAAGCATTCTCATACATTATCTTATAAATGGCTAAAATTGTAACGCAATTGCCAACAGCATAATGTCACGTATTAATCGTATTCAACGTCTGGGTCGCCTGTGACACAAGAAGATATAGTTTCGTTTGTTTCAGATTTGTAACATTAATAGCCAGAAATGTGGCTGTCATTCTCTTGGTTCTTGTATTTATCTCACAAGAAGCGATACACCTCTTTACAATCCTGTGGAATGCAATGCATATATTTTAGTTTATTTTTGTACTTTTTCATTAAGTTTGCTTTAGAAGAGAAGTATCAATCATGCCTAGTACTTCCAGTGTGATTGAGATCCTCACGATGAATTTTGTTTATTTTAAAAGTCAAGTGCTTGATTATCTTGTACACTATAATGGACTGAACCATAAGAATGTACTGCTTGTTGGCCGTCATTTGAATGGTCACATACTAGGGTTTCATCCACAGACTTAAAAGTTAGAACCACCTTGTACAACATAATAAACAGTACCACATGAAAGAACTGCTCAATAGCTTTCATTTGAATGGTCACACACTAGGGTTTCATCCACAGACTTAAAAGTTAGAACCACCTTGTACAGCATAATAAACAGTGCCACATGAAAGAACTGCTCAATAGCTTTCATTTGAATGGTCACACACTAGGGTTTCATCCACAGACTTAAAAGTTAGAACCACCTTGTACAGCATAATAAACAGTACCACATGAAAGTACTGCTCGGTGGCCTTCATTTGAATGGTCACACACTAGGGTTTCATCCACAGACTTAAAAGTTAGAAGCACCTTGTACAGCATAATAAATAGTACCACATGAAAGAACTGCTCAATAGCTTTCATTTGAATGGTCACACACTAGGGTTTCATCCACAGACTTTAAAGTTGGAGCGACCTTGTGCAGCACAATAAACAGTACCATAGGAAAGTATGAGGGGAGGGGGCGGATGTACACAAGCTAGAAAATGTAAGCGTCTGAAATTTTGTAGGCGTCCGAAAACTTAACACAGCTGGATGAAAAACGTTCTGTTTTTTAAATTGTGGCAAACCGTGGAAATACCACTTTGGATACGGGCATGATTTCTTAGACAAAAAATGTTGAGGCAAGGACATTGATACCCAGTTGAACATTTTTTGTTGATCTTCAAAGTGAGCACTTACTGCACTCCGGCTTTCTACTGAATGTATGTTTACTCCACAAATTAATTGCCGGTGAAGCCATTACAAGGCCATGGCTGATTGGTTAGATCATTTTCAAGGAAAAGCAAACGCCAAGGGTTGGAGTCAGCGGCTGGAATAAACGATGCTGTTATTTCAAGTATCCTTCGTGAAGACAGCATTCCAATTAAAATTTGTGAGTTGTATTGGAAAGTTGTTCGCCCGAAGCCAGCGTCACTGAGACCTTTAAATGGAATCAATTGTGTGGGTTTCAGTCCATGTTAGGTTTTTGCTGACCACTGAGAGATCTAACTGATCCATTAGTTTCTTTTGTTAGCTTTTATTAAGCGTTCTCTGCTTGAAACAAAACGATGAATGGACTCTTTTATCGTGGCATCTTAATTCCCATCTCCCCGGCTGTTCATTCCTTGCTGTAGAACTTTCTGTTCTCTTGCTCAACTTTTTATCCCATGTATTTTGTGCGATAGTCATGCATATCTAGTGGAAATGAGCAGTTTTTACACAAAAGATGTTTTTATGTTGTAGTTGAGCCTTTGTTAATTAGAAGTTCGGTTTGTGTACGTTTTCAATTGTACTTTAAAAACACGTTTTTCAAAAGGAAACACTTTTACGCAATGCACTAAATAAAACATAAGCGGCCTTTTTGTAAACAAAAGCATTAAGATATGGTTTTTAGGGACTCTCTTTTATCAAGTCTTACAGAACGTAAGTCAGTAAATCTTGCCAAAAACTGACAACATAAACGGTCCGGTAATAAATAACTGATTTGTACATGATAGCTGTCGGAAAACAGAAATACAATAACCCTTGACTTGTGTAGATAACTACCGTATTTAATCATTATTTGACAATGTTTTGAAGATAAGGAAATTTTCTTATTTACATGGTTCGCCAGAGAGCCCAGATCATTTATGATAAATCATATCGTATACACCGATCGGCATCCAATTTCTCCTCTGTTATCAGTGCATGAATAAAGACACAGGTGACATGAATTAAGTAGTTGATCGCTTAAATTTGTCTTAATATTTTAATAAAATCTCCCAGCGCGTGCGTAAGCAAATATAACGAAGCCCGTAAAGAGAGTTTGTATATTGACTTTGTGGTTTGAAGGGTTAAACTTCGGTTTGAAGAGGTGTAATTGAAAATTGATGGATTAGTTTCCTCTAGCCTCGGGATAATTACAGGCCTCGTCTTTATCTTGTCGTTATGCATGCGTTTGATTCAGTAGTCCAAGCTTCAGTAAACTTTTAAGAGAAAATGTTTTCAAAATGTAGCCTGTCTTGTACTTGTTCGTCTCAAAAGCCAACTGTAAGGTGTTAAAAATCACAGATAAGTAATTCGTGACCTGTTATTTTGTCATTTAGTTGTTAATAACACTCTAATAAGTTCGTTTGAAGTTGATATCGTCACTTATTTTATTAAGCAGCGTGCGATATTGGACTGCGTTGTGCATGATAAACTTCACTGTGTACTAAAATAATACCTATATCTCGCTGAGTTATTTACTGCTAGCACCAAGCAGGTGTTAATTTTAGATATTGCCCCTGCAGTCAGAACGTCATTTGTTTACCGCTAAAGTGAGGTGGACGGTATTTTTGATTACTTATGTTAATGACCCTCCAGGGACGATATCTGCAGTTATCACATACTTGTGCATTGTTATTTAATTAGCTGTTCGCTTTTTTGCATTCATTGCATGCGTTTAATTTCGCAGTAGACACGATCTTGGCTTGTTTATAGCACATCCTACGGGGAAAATATCGCTAATACTAGTTAAACACCGCCAGTTAAAAACCGGTGCTTTATTCACAAAGTCAATCGTGGATTATCTTGTACATTTGTCGAGGTGAAGTTTACAACATCAGAATTACAGCGAACAGACTGCTCGGAGTTTATGCGACAGAGCTTGTCTCTTGGGCTAAGGAATTCATCTTTCTGGTAAGGCTCTGTCTTTCCTAGATCTCTTTCAACTTTCTAATACAGTGAAGGGTTCTCTTTTGTAAGCGCAACATGATTGCGGTTAAGTGTGTCTTAGCTTTGCGGTTTACTTGTTCACTTCTGTAAAATAACTTCTAGTTGTAAACATAGGCAATAAGTTGTTTGTAAGCGAACTTTGGCGAAGGATGTTACGAAGAGTGATCTTGTCGCTTCGTAAGCGTTCGGTAAGCTGTAATGCGCCCTTATTTTATCGATTAATAAAAATCGCGTTTTTAATTGTCGAAAATTTTGCAATCACCCGCGCAATTGGCGAGGACAAACTTGATGTCACAGATAACCCTAATCAATTCTAAGAACTTAATTGTCGTTTCCTCGTGACCCAAAGGAAGCATTTGTAGCATGCAAATTTTGGGATCTTTTTGGGATCTTGCTGTGTTTTAGGAAGTTTTGCTGTGGTACATGCCGGTCTGGTGTCCTGTTGAGTGAGTGTTTGATGACTTAGAAACGACTTTAGAGCGTGTCTATTCATTTGGAACATACATTGTGCATTCTTGAGGTACTTTTTATTGTGTTGTAAATTGTACAACTTGGTTTTGTCTCGATTATCACAGCTTAAATTTACTTTACTTGTACTTCATGGCCAAGTTCAAATTCATGGGACATAATATATTTACAATAGCAAGCGTAACTGTGATTTGAATGACTGCTGTATGTTTGATGAGATTTTTGTTCTTTTGATATCTTGAACCCAGCCATTATTCTAATTCAGTGTTGTGTTGAGTTTATTTGTGTTTTACAAGTTGATTTTTAAATTACTCAATGTTGATTGAAGGTTACGTTCACAAGCTTGATGTTTGTGACACTGTCTAAATATGTCTGTGGATAAAACCCTAGTGTGTGTGTGTGTGTGCATTGAACTGAAAGCTTCTCGACTACTACATTAGCACTTTCTTTCAGTATTGTTCAACTGTACAAAGATTGTCTTTGTTTTAGTTTGTTGTTAAGAATTTTGTGTGTTTCACTTGTCGGTATCCTCGAGCCCAGATTTATGCTATGGAAACCTGGAATCAGGTAACCAAATTATGCGCTGCAAAAATATTGTGTGACATATTCAAAAGGAATATACCCTCATCAAAGGCGGCTTGGAACGAAAAGATTTAGTCTATGAAGCAAGTTTTTCTTTTTTTTTCTACCAAATAAAATGATCTATGTTGACATTTACAGAAAATCTTAATTTAGAGTATTCACTAACTTGTGATTTTTAACATCATTAAACTGAAGTAGGGACGAAATCGAGAAATTTTCCTTTAGAATGGTTTTTTTATTCATCTGCTCTCATGATTTGGTTCAGAGCTGTTTTTTATGACTCACGCACTGACAAGTAATTTATTTTGTAGATCGTTTGTTTACCAAACTTTGCAGCTTTTAATCTCAATGCCTATTATTGTCGATTGCCGAGTTTAATCTCTATTGTTCGTTGTCGTTTTAGACTAAATTTGTTGTTATTCCGTTTTTTGAAATATTCTAGAAAAGGGTTAAAGTTGAGGAAATATGTCAGCTATCCGAAATTTTGGCCTTCGAGGAAAGTTAAGATCTGTGAAATTCTACTTATTTAAAAATTTTTCACAAAAGCCAAACCTCAAAGGTGTGACTTTGTAGAAATGGTTCGGATTTTTCTTCGGCGCCAAAGTTATCCAGCCTCGTTGATTAAAAACTGTTTCGAAAGTTTTTAGTACAGAAAAGGCAGTAATTTGTGATCTCCTACTGATGTAGACTTTTCAGATTTTACCAGAGGTAGTAACATAGTATATTTAAACGTCGTGCAGTACCTCAGTTATCGCATGACTCAGCTCCATACTTATTCATGTGCCTGAACACAATATGATTATAAAGGCAGGCATAGAAATAGTCCATTACGTAAGCTTGTAGCCATGCATTGCTATGCACAGGGGTCGCACTTTGTCATGCCCTGAGGATCACTTTTGCTTCGAGCTATAAAAGAGCTAAAATATTCCATCTTGTGTTCAAAGGAAGTAGTTGTAAGCCGCCAAGATAACTCGAAGTCTGCCAAAGGTAAATGTTTTCTTCATTTAACAGTGACAGTGTTGGAAAGCACGAGCTTTTAAAAGATGACAATTTCTCAGGTAGACTTGAGCTGCTTTCCAGTTGAAAAACCGTTAGTCAATTTCTTTTAATAGTGACCCGTCATTCAATTTTTGAGTGGAAACTGTTCCTAACAAACTGGTTAAACAGGTAACTCTACTTTTGACGTCAGACATGCCAACTGCAGGAGGTGAATTTTTATAGTTTCCGGCTTCTTCTCTAAGCCGTTTATGAAAAACAACAGCAGTAGGGGGCTTCGTTTCTGTGTATGAATTATGTCTTTTTAAAAATGCGACGTATAACTTTACTAGTCTAGTTTTGGTCTTAGTTTGTAAACCACGTGGTGATATAGGCCTCTATTCTTACTTGACTCCGAGGCCTAGGAAAGTAAACGAAAGGAGTAGATCGGTCGACCCGGTTAAAAGAGCTACGTCACGGCTGGGGCATCTTCAAAAGTTTAGCCTAAATTTTTCAAGTTCGTTGTTTATAATCCGTGTCAATCTTCTCCATCCTTAACCATCCTTGGTCCTTTATGGTTTATTATCATCTCTTAAGTGCTTTTCTTTCGTAGTAAACTATTATTTTCAGGGTTCTACAATTTAAAGGTAATTTTGTACGTGGCCAAAGTGAATCAAAATACCTTGACTGAGCTCCTTTAACGGACCCTAAAGAAGCATACCTGGGTGTCCGTTTTAAGCGGGCTCCCAGGAGAAACGTCACGCAAATGTTTTCTTGGCACAGAGACTAAAGCATACGATTTGAAAACAGCCGAATTATGTGCCATGTACTGACTGTAATCTGAGTTCAAACTAAAAATACCTTATGCTCAATCAGATGTTGAAATGTCCAAAGCAAAGTTCTCATGTCAGTTCCAAATACGAGAACGTAATTATTTAATCAGGAGAGTCTCCTTAAATAAAGTCGCATTAACCTTTACAAAGCTTTCATTTACTCACAGAGTTCACCCGGAACGTAATCGTAACAAATGAAAATGAACAGCGCGCTGATAAGCAGCGTCCGTAAAGCGAGGTTTAATTTTGTGTGTGAGCGTGTCATTCGGGTCACGGAAAAATCCGGGGGGTGGGGTACTCCCAGAAAAATCGGGTGGGTTGTGCGGCCCGCTTCTCAAAACCCTTACCCTATTTATGACCAAAATCTGCGATATTCCCACCCTATTTATGACCTGACCAAAAATTCGAAACCCTATTTATGACCTAACCCTTAATCAAAACCCTGTTTCAGACCTGCGTTATAATTAGTTCGCTAGTTCAGACCAATGTTAAATTACTGTAAACACAATTTGTGAAGGGCTTTTGTTGATTTTCTTTTCGATAATGATGAAAAAGTGGCTTCTTCTTAAAAACATACCCATGTCAAGGCTAGAGTGCAAAAACCATACCCTATTTATGACCCAAATGGCCAAAATTAGCTAAAATCGATACTCTATTCATGACCAAAACGGCTGAAAAGCCATACCATTTGGGGCCGCACATACCTATATAGCCCATATAAGGGAGTACCCCCCCCCCGGGCGGAGAAACCTCTGTTGTCCGTATTAACCGGTGCCCGTATTAAGCGGGCTAATGTACGAGAAACTATATGAGCTTTTTGATGGGACAAACAAAACTGTCCGCATAAGTGGGTTTCCGTATCAAGTGGGTGTCCGTATGGCGGGGGTCCACTGTGTTCATTTATCCCTTAATCTGTGAAGCTACAGTAACTATTTACTGATCGTCTTTACGTAGAACAAGAAATGTATGGAATGGTCGCCGACATCTGGTGTCTTTCAGAGTTGTGTTGATAGCAAAGTAAGAAAAGGTGGAAATAATTAGCGAAAACAGCAGAGAAAATTAATTAGGTCGCTTGAGTGATATTGGTATTAACCAACTAATACGGAATCGATATTTAGAGATGTTAATCGGATCGTTGCCTTCGGACTCACCGATCCGATTAACGTCAATGTAATTTGGCCCGTTGTTTTCCTGTGCATATTGTTAACTTTTGTATGGAGCCAGGTTTTTTTTCCTGTCAGTTTGAAAGGATGCAAACATGACCGAAAGAAAGCGTTTGTATTAAACTTCATGTACGCTGCTAAGTCTGCCGGTCGCTTTGTCAGTCTGCTTTACCCTGTAACAGGTAAGTCTGTGATAAAATTCGCAGAAAAACTTGATGAATGGACAACCAAAAAGACGACAGCATACTTCTAGAACCATTTACGTCTTTCAAATTTTATAAATCTCTTTCAAGGACAGTTGGTCTTAAGACTGGACATTTCAAACTGCAGTTGATGCATTTGAAACCGAGAAAAAAGCATTGGTTGGTTGGATAAAGGAGCTCAGTCAGGGTATTTTGAATTATTTTGGTCACGTACAAAGTTACTTTTAAATTGAAAATAGTAGTTTACTAAGACAGAGAAACATCAAAGAGAATAATAAACCGTGAATGATCAAGGATGGAGAAGATTGACACGGATTATGAACGACGAACTTGAAAAAGTTTGGCTAGCTTTTCAACATGCTCGAACCGTGGCGTAGCTCCTTTAACAAGCCGGTATTCATTCCTAAGGTTTACGACTACACATGTTATGCAATGTACTTACCGTCAATTTGAAGAGGAATTCCTCGCGGAGGAGACCAGCTGATCCGATGATAAATTCTCTTGCGCCAAATAATTCAATTTCTGATAGCGAGACAAAGAGATGTAGAACATAATCACTTCTTGTAGCAAACAACATTCCACAGGTCGCTTTACCAGGAAGTTCCCAGAATGAAAGTAGGAAGTAGGGAATTCAAAGCGGCTTTGTTTCGCCAATTCTTGAAAACCAGATAACGGCTTTCTAAATGTTTACTCGCCTTTTCCTAGCCTGCGAACAGGCTCCCGGCGAGGACAGAAAAAAAAATTTCGGCAAGCGCAAAACAGAAGAATTCGGAGAGCGACGCGATCGGGGCGGCTCATCGGGAGCCTGTTCGCAGGCTAGCCTTTTCCGTTCATACCAGACAAGTATAACTTATAAGTATTTCCTTTCGCGATTATATTGAGAGCCGGATTTCTGTCGATGAGTTATTTTAGGAACTGATTATAAGTTTGTACCGAAAAGATATACTTTTTCAGACTGTAAATTTAACCTTTTTTGGCGTCTAAAGTTTCTTTGTGCACTCAAATGACTCAATCATAAAAAAAAAAAGAAAAAAACAGAAAACTCCTGCTGGCTCTGGGCGTGGTCCAACTAATTTCCTGTCACATTGTAAAGGCGACAGTGAGCTTGATATATGCTCATATTCGATTCTGGATCGTCAAACGAGGCAGAAAAAAGTCCGCAGAGGTAAGTTTCGAGAATTTAATTTGGAGTATTTTTAAAATTTTGTAGTGGAAGTAGTGGTATATGTTTTATTTCGTATTTATCTTACTGGGTGTTTGCCAAGCTCGATGGATTTATGATAATTTATGATAACAGTTCTTAGCCAATGAAACTCAGTGTTACTGTGTCAGATTTTGCGTAAGATTCTTAAACCAACAAAACGTTTTAGCAAGGGCTTAGCTGTCTTCCGCTCATGCGACTTTGACACTTCTAAATCCTTTAGATTAGTTTCGCCTTTTCCGTTAATACTAAAAGGGACATTGTTGAGCTTGAATGTAGCGACAACCGGCGATGTTATTTGAGTACAGAACTGACTCTTATCGCGCGTGCTCTCCGACGCCTTCTCATCAACTTTCATGTGGTATAAAACCTGTATCGTGGATTCTTGAACCTACTAATGCATTTTTTTTTTAAACGAGTGAACAATACATTTTGCTTGTTTGACTGGTGTATGTAAGTTGTAAGTTGCAAGGACGTTTTGGCCAAAGATAGTGACAATATATCGTTTGCTTGCGCGAGTTTTGGGTTTCAAGATTCTCGCTTACGATAATCCCCGGGGGGGGGGTACTCCCTTATATGGGCTATATAGGTATGTGCGGCCCCAACGGGTAGGGTTTTTCAGCCGTTTTGGTCATAAACAGGGTATCGATTTTAGCCATTTTGGTCTTAAATAGGGTATGGTTTTAACACTTAAATCTTGAATTGAGTATGTTTCTTGGAAGAAGCTACTTTTTCGTCATTATCAATAAGACCGTCAACAAAAGCCCTTCATAACTTATGTTTCGGGCAACTGTGTCAGCCGCAATGGTCATAAATAGGGTATCGAATTTTTGGCCAGGTCATAAATAGGGTAGCAAAAATCGCAGATTTTGGTCATAAATAGGGCAAGGATTTTGGGAAGTGGGCTGCACACCCCCACCCAACTTTTGTGGGAGTACCCCCCCCCCCGGGCGATAACCCTGGTTTGATTGAGCCGATAGTGGGGGATATGGGAGATGAAGGTGACCCACCTCTATTCTTATTCTCTACTCCCCTGGTCTTTGAACTGCATACGTCACTTATTGTTGTAAGCTACCTGACTGTTTTTGTGTTTCCTGGCTGTTGTGTAGGCTCGTTATCAACCTTTTGTAGTTATGAACGAGTCTTTTTATCTCGTGTTCTGCATGAAAGAGGGATTTGTGCGACCGTCACGTTGTCTGGATAACATCCTACCTGATAATGCTTAAAGAAGCTCAGTCAAGGTATTTTTAAGTTAGTTTGACCATGGACAAAATCATCTTTAAATTCTCTGGGAGAGACCTAAAAATAATAGTTTACAAAGATAGAAAAACAACAAAGAGATAACAATAAACCATCAAGGGACAAGGATAGTTAAGAATGGAGAAGACTGACACGGATTGCAAACGACTACCTAGAAAAATTTACGCTAAACGTTTCAACATGTGCAAACCGTGTCGTGGCTTCTTTCAAACGAATACACTTATCCGAACATGAGCGTAAAGAACAACAACTATTTCGCGTTCTCAAGTCTTCCTGTCTCCTTTGTAATTCACAGTCAAAACTCGCAGTAATTTGCTTACTTTTAAGTCATCGACAATCAGGCTGTGTAAACAACAGCTCATCATGGTCACTGGATACAAATTCTAATGACGTTTTCAATGATCTCTTCTTTTTCTTTTTCAACGAGACAGCTAACTATGCACCAGGGTTTCCTGTAGTGTGTATTAGAATATTCAAGGACTGAGGAAACAGAAGGACTCTCAATTTGTGTCTACCTGTCTTATTAAAGACTTTTCTGAATACCTTTTTTTGTTTTTGTCTCTTTTTTGTGTCCCTTGAATGTTTCGGATGGAGTTCCTTGCCTTTGCTTTATTTCAGTTACCTTTCAGGGAAGAAAATAGTAACTTTTAGACACTTTCAAAAAGGCATAATTACAATAAAAAAATCTCAAGATCATTAAACAGCAGGTTTGTCGACTAGAAGGTTTATCGAAGGTTCGACGGTGGCGAATTTACCGTATCTTTCTCTTATTTCGCAATCCGATACACTCTTCACCTCTGGATCTGTAGCTCACAATTAACCCAATCCGCCCCCTATACTTCAAGAAAACCTTAAATTAGAAAAGAAAACTTAAAATTTCCTAAAATATACCATCCCCGTGTGGTGTATTCCTCCACTTTAGTTTGTTTGTTTGTTTGTTCGCTGAAGTCTTGTAAAACTAAACAGTTCATGGAAAAAATATTTGCAGAATTTTGTCATCATTAACGACAGGAAATGTTTGTAATGGGTACATACGCCTCTAGGATTGAATATCTTCGTGGTGTGGAGTTAATTTTGTGACATTGTGTGCTCTTGTTTCCTTTTATATCTCCCGGCTTCTACTCTTCTGTTTTCCATCATGTTACATGGCGTCAATTCTCTGTTGTCGCACATGCGGATATCCTTGTAATTTTGGTGAAAATTTTCTCTCGGGTATCATTGCTCTAGGTAACAGAGCTTCATGTTTGAAATTCGCGAATTGTTTCTCAGGAAGAACTCGTCGAGTCTAGCCACAGACATATTATTTTCTCTCAGGCAATAGCGGTCAGTTTGCACATGTAGCGTTTAAACCCCTTATCTCCCGCAAAATCACTGTTTTTCATCGGCATATCTTAGATAACTGTAGCGTGCGGTTTGTTAAGTTTTTGACTGAAACCATCAGTTGCTGCGCGTGTCTGTCAAAAACCATTGATAAAAGCAGATATTTCCTTCTGTCATGTACGATTTTGATTGTATAACTGCCGCAATAGGCACAAACGATTGCCTTTGTGGATTCTCGATTTCATTTCACTTTGAGCGGTTCGGTTCGTATCCATGCTTCGTTTGGTTTACGCTCTCGCGTGACCTGCTGATAGTCGCCCCCGCGTAATTTTGCTTGTCTTTTATTTTATTGGCGTTCAGTTGCTCTGGCGTTGAATTTCATAAGCATCAATCGGTTCATTGTGATATGCCCTCGATCTTCGCGCGCCGATTTTACGCACACGGAAGGATTATCTGCTGTAGCGATTGCAGTCGACTTGTTTCTGTTGGTTTTTAACTGAGCTGCTTTGGAGGCGAAGCTTAGCGCTTGGGAGACATCAAGGCGGGTGACATTGCCGAAATCGCGACGCTGGATCCCAGGAAAACAAGGCGAACCAGCCTGGATTTGCTGTTAGCAGGTCGCGTAGCTAGATCTTGGAAAATATTTGTGTCTGTTTTTGTTTGGTAATGAATAAGACGCGGTCATGTTATGCTGTGCAGAAAAAGACGTTCTTAAAACCGATCACGAACGGCGTGAACGTTTTTGTGATCGATTTACGCGTTGCCCGTCGCGCAATCGATCGATGTAACGTTGTTTCTATTGCTTCTCTATGAACTTGATGACACGGACGCGATCGAGCGACGGGTTCTATCTGTCAAGGTTAATGTACCCGGTTTCATCAATATAGTTGTTTGGTGGCCGTCTTAGATTATTTCATAATGTCGGCGGTATTAAGTTTATTAGTGTAAGAACGGTAATGATTTTGCCGTGGGAATGTGCGCATAACAGTGACCCGGCCGTCCCAAACGGGAATCAGTTACCAGTGTGCTGATACGGTAGTGAGGGTGTCGAATGGCGTAGATCTCACAATTGGATCGGAAATTCAAAGAGGAAGCAATGGGCACGTGAATCCTGACCCGTGTACGTCAATCTTTTTATGGCAACATTTTGTTGAAACTCGCGCAGTGGTTAATTAATCCACGCGCTTTTATCTGGTGTCTTCGTGATCTGCAACTCAGAAATTCTCCGAATGGTTTGTAAGATCGGGTTACGTTACCGCCAAGAAGGTATTCGTTTCGAGCTGAACACAGCAAAGTTTTGTTGTCGGTGGTGAGTTTATTATTGTCCTCGTATGGCGGTGCTTGCCCCCATAAATTTCGAACGAAACGGTGTGCTTGGTCATCCACCGTACTGTAAGTTGACTTGTCAGTTGTTAACTTGTTTTATTTCACTCCGCGGTCAATACGAATTGCGCGTGAGATAACGTTGAAAAAGAATGCCGTGTATTTATCTTCATCTTCACTAAAATAAAGCTGCTCGACCGCGGCGATCTCGAGTAGCGACTACGTAAAAGATTGCTATCGTTCTCGCTGGCTTTTGACTCTGTTCTTGACTGAACTTTAGAGTTCTGTTTTCACTGGAGAGGTTGGCAGTTACAGAATCTCGCCTAACGCTCTGCAAAACAAAATTTGGTGTGGTGGATTAACTCAATTAGTCAAAAATGTTTTTAATATTTGCCCGCAAGCTTTCGTTGGGTTGTACGCCAAAATTCCGTGTGGGAAGACTGCTTTTTCGTGTATGATAGTGCAAGTTTATTTCTGATTGTGTCTTATACCACAAGCGTATATCATTCACTTATACTGAAATCCCTCAATCCTCTTCTCTTCAGATTACAAGAAAACAGATTACACGAGCCAAGACAGTGCTCCAAAAGGAAGCAGTGACATTGTGAAACGTAAGTGTCTTTCTCCCTTTTATCTTTGACCTTTGTTGATTGTGTGTACTATAAGGAGGGAATTTATGAGGGAGTATTTCAGGCGAATCACACATACGTGGGCTCAGTTATGACTAAATAACTTTTACTGATAGTTTGGGCTACCACCACAAAAATGTATTTGACCATAGATATAGAAGTGAGAACAACCTTGTACAGCTTAATAAACAGTACCACATGAAAGAACTGCTCAATAGCTTTCATCTGAATGGTCGCACTTTCTGGGTTTTGTGTACAAACAAAAACACTAGAACAGCCTTGTACAACATAATAAACTTCACCGCAGGAATGTTTTAATGGACATAATTTTTCAATACAATCACTTAGCGCAATTATGAACAACACCACAAAATTTATCCCATGATTAACTTTCATTTTAATTTTTATTTGAGTTTCGTTTAAAAACTCGAATCTTAGTACTAACTAGTTCCACAATGCATACAAGCTTGTACCACAAGAATTTGTTTTATTTATGGCATTTTCGAAAGGTCATTGTCTCTAAGTTGTACACGTTTTTACTGAACAAGTATTTGAAAAAAGTGTTTTACCCAAACGACAAGAAAGAACATGCAAAAGCGCTGAAATTGTGGTAATTTTATTTCAGCTAATGCTGTCATCCCTTGATGCTTCTAAACGTGCCATAGTATTTTAGTGGTTTGGGATTAAAATCAAAATTCTCTTTCTGAAATTAGTTCGTTGTCTAGTAGACAGGTATTGAGAACAGAGAAAATCATCAATTACGAGACGTATTCTTGATGTAATACCAAATTCTCAAATTTAATCAACAGTGAAATATATGACTCTCAGTTGAGAGAATTTCTACCTTGAGCTAGTAGTGAAGCACTTAAAGAAGCTACTACACGGTTCGCGCATCTTGAAAAGTTAAGCCAAACATTTTCAAGTTCGTCGTTTTTAATCCGTGTCAATCTTCTCCATCCTCAACCATCCTTGTTCCTGTATGGTTACTTATTATCTCTTTGATATTTTTCTATGTTAGCAAACTATTATTTTCAGGTTTCCTTCAATTTAAAGGTAATTTTGTACGTGGCCAAAATAACCCAAAATACCGTGACTGAGCTCCTTTTAGTGTGTCCTTTGCAAAATTCTTCCACCGCAAGTACGTGATTCCACTGCTTTGCCTGAAATCATCGCCGGCATCCGTCCATGATTTATTGTTCCGCAGTTGTTTTCTCAATAAACAATAATTACACAAAAAGTGGTTTGACCTCTGGCGCTCGTCTGGATCTGAAAAACATCTCAACATATGCAAGCAATAGACATCACATCTTCAATTTGTCTCACCAAAATTGTCAGAATTGCTTTCGTTTTGTTGAAATCCAATCTTCCTCCGTTTGAAAAATTTGAAATTCTCTGGTCATACAGTCAGCTATGTTTGTAGACTAATACCCTGTTCTTGTCTTCTCTGTGCGTTCATTCAGAGCGTTATTTTTCCGTCCAACCTGTTTTGCGTTCCGTCATGTAGCCTGAAGTGTTTATTACCCCCTGCAGGAAACTTAAAATGCCTTGGATAACGAGAGTTGTTGTTGCATTACGACCGAGCACCAAACCTTCCAATTTTTCCTGAACAAAAATGCTTCGTGACGGGATTAATTTTTGCCATCGCCATCTTCCGCCGTCTTGTTAAACATCTATCAACAACATTCCAAAAGTCGAGATAATTTCCCAGTATTGTTATAGCAAGAAACACGTTTGCAGTTATCAGGTACGACAGTTCAGTGACCTCCGAAGGCTTTGAGAGTTTTGTTTTTCTTGTGTCTAACATGATAATCCACAATACATCTGTTAATGTCTGTGTGGTTTGACCCAGCCTTTCCGCTCTAAAATTGATTCACAGCTAATTTCTCCTCATAATGCCAATGCATTTTGAACCAAGCAGGTGATGAGAAAAGCGAAATTCAACCAGGTGGTATTTTCTTTATTTACCATCATATTCTCAGCACTCAGCTAAAAAGAATTGTATAAAAGCCGTGAGGAGATTTTAGATTTCGAACGTCCACTTGAAAGTGGGACACTACACCTACGTAGAGGGCCTACAAGTCCGACAGAACTCGGAGCAAAAACAACCATGGAAAATTTCATTGCAGTTCCTAAACGACTTCAGGTTCTCTCAGATGGACATCTCTTCTCTCCTTAGGAGTTGTATCGACGGGAAAAAGGAGAATTATTTTTTGAACTGGAGCCTGGCGCCGGCTGATGGAATTAAGGACGTTTAAACGAACTTTAATCCGAGCCAGAAAAGCTAAACCGCTCGGCGCATGGCAGTCTTGTTTTTGCCATTGGCCAAGCGACCCTGAAGAAAACTTAAGGCGATTTCCGGAGAAAGACGGATTATTCGTTAACATATGTAGTCAGGTCCAAGATCTGTTTTGAATTGCGAGCACATTGATTTTTTTTCTTATTTCTTGGAACTCTTCAGACATATGTCTTACAGTGCAAAGAATATTCGATGATCTTTCAATTGGCTGTTTTGAAAAAAGACGCCAGTTGCTATTGTTGAATATCAGGTCTCTATCTGATTTTGCCTTATCGTGCTTTTCCATTCGAATTTCATATTGCTTATCACTCATTGTTGATATCAATCCAAAATGGTTCCAATTAACCTTGAACCGAAAAAGATTTCCGCACTCGTATTGTATTTCCACGCTCCAAAGCAGCGCTTTCGTGGGGTTTCTACGTGCACCAGAGGGAAAAAATTGATGTCTTGCAATGATTTTAGTGTGCCTAATATTTTACAGTAAGTAACGATTGCAGGAGCCAGAGCAGTTCACAGAAAGCCGATAGCATTTCCCCTCGTTCGTTTATTTTTGTGCACTTTTTAAAGCCACTCGTGGCAAACCAGACATAATTAATTGTACATCTTGTCATCGTTTTAAGGGTAATAAACTCGCTTATTTTGTTAGTTTGCTTTAATGTCGATCACTGCATTGTCTTCCGTCTGAACAACCTGTCTGGTATCAATTTCGCGTCTGTTTTAACGCCGTCCTCGTGTGTCTTAGCACGTACGGAGAGCACGTAGTAGGTGGTAAAGGCCTGAATATCTAACTGTTTCATGCAGCGTAAAACTGCGTATGGCTACAGGACGGTGAAGCACTCTATGCGAGGTAAGGTGTGGCCGTTTTGACATCCAGAGGTTTAAAAGACACATAAGAGTGTGGGATTTTTCTGCGAAGGATCAAAAGCGAATTACAGACAGATATCTAGGGACAATCGTTATGTCAAAGAGGTCATAAAATTGATAATTTGATTTCAAGCCTTATCTTCCTTTTGCTACTAATACTGTTTTCTTGAATTGAAAGGTTGACTGTTTAATTAAATGAAAGCTATTGAGCAGTACTTTAATGTGGTGCTGTTTAGAACGCTGTACAAGGTGGTTTAAGTCTGTGGATAAAACCCTACTGTGTGACCATTCAAATGAAAGCTATTGAGCAGTACTTTCATGTGGTACTGTTTATTATGCTGTACAAGGTGGTTCTAACTTTTAAGTCTGTGGATGAAACCCTAGTGTGTGACCATTCAAATGAAAGCTGTTGAGCAGTACTTTCATGTGGTACTGTTTATTATGCTGTACAAGGTGGTTCTAACTTTTAAGTCTGTGGATGAAACCCTAGTGTGTGACCATTCAAATGAAAGCTGTTGAGCAGTACTTTCATGTGGTACTGTTTATTATGCTGTACAAGGTGGTTCTAACTTTTAAGTCTGTGGATGAAACCCTAGTGTGTGACCATTCAAATGAAAGCTATTTAGCAATATGTTAATGTGGTACTGTTTATTATGCTGTACAAGGTGGTTCTAACTTTTTAAGTCTGTGTATAAAACCCTAGTGTGTGGCCATTCAAATGAAAGCTATTGCGCAGTACTTTCATATGGTTCAGTTTGTTGTGGCGAACAAGATTGTTGTAGCTTGTCTGTGGAGTGAACCCGAGTCTGTGACTACAATGTTACGATGTAGTAGTAAGTTGTAAAATACCTAAAGTATGTTTGTTGTGATTTAGCTTCTCCCCCAGAGTACGTGGTTGGTCTAGTTAGTCTATACTGAAATATCTCTGTTTTGTTTAGGTCCTCCCCCAGAGTACGTGGCTGGTCCAGTGAATGGACACCTCTACGCTCAAGTGGACAAGGCATTCAAGAAGAAAGTACGTTCTATGAGCCTTGATAGTGGAGCACGATCGAGAGGCGGAGACCATCTTAACTTCTTTGAAAACAGGGCAAACACTTTGAATCGGAGAAATGCTTATGGATTTACAAACAAGGACAGTGCGGATTGTAGGTTGAACAAACCCGATCTTCATTACACCAACGGAAAAATGGAGCAAGATGGTGGGGATGGGTTGAATAGTGAAGTTAAATCGATTGAAAAGCTTTTACAAGAGCTTGGAGAGTGCTCAGAACTCCTGGATTCAACGCTGCAGCAAGCTCGTCCCGTCACACGAGGCGTGGAATCGCACAATTTCCGCGTCCCCAAAGGTGGACCAATATCCTCAAATGGAACTGCCACCCCACCGGGACCTCCGGTGCGACAGAAGGCGAGCTTTGAAGCAGGGGTACGGTATAATAGGAGAGAGGCACCCCTTGAAAATAGGATAAGTGCCTCAAGACGGGCTCAAGGCACACCCTCTCGGAGCCCAGTGGTACCACCACCTTATTCACAAAACAGCTCATGGAATGGCAATCCAAGAACGGAACAGATGTCTAACGGTTTATCTGTAGGTGAGACACCTTTGTTTGTGTTACACGAAGCACCTTTGTCACAAACATCCCCGCCAGTGTCGCCACTATCGCCGAAATTTTATGCTACTCAAATGATGCCCAGGACTTTAAAAGCTACCACGGTCACTCACACAACCGTGGGTTACAACTCTGCGCCACATAATGGCACGAACGGATTGTTAGCAGTCGCTGACGAATGGACCACAACGACTTCTGGTAAGCTTAGAGGAGGGCCTGTTACGTATGATTTCAATAACAATAAATCAGCGAACGATGTAGACCTGTTCGACTTGGACGGGCGCAAAACTATTGAAGACTCGGAGACGCTTCCAGAGAAAGGCAATGTCCGCTCCAAAGTAGCGCTACTCACTGACATGTTCCAACCAGACAAGGTGCGGCCGCCACCTCACCAACACGTTAAAGGGCACTTGGTCCCCATGCCGGGTCTTGCTGGTGTGTCGCCGACGGAAGTGTATAAAGAGATAGCGAATTACAACGCCAAGTCACTGGCCCCAGGAGAACTGAGCCACTCTTCGGGAACTCTATACACCAGTGCAGCCCCTCCCAAGAGGATTGTGGAGAGGACAGCGCCCAAAGTGTTCGATATTAGTGGAGAGTCACACGAACCTCTCGCTCATGAATATCTTGTTCATAAAACAGGTACATACACGTTTTTCATTGTCACGCCATTTATTGTTTGTCACACAATCTCACTGTCACATTCTAGTGCTGCAATCTCCAAACCTTATTTGCACTTTCTTACTGTCTGTTTTAACCAAACGTCATTTGCAAAATTCATATCAATTCATGCAACATTTTAACTTCCCTTGATTCTATCCACCCCGTGTCAATCACACAATACCATTTATCACGTCCTTGTCTCGCTATCGAAGCGCTTCGATAACATTTGTTCAACATTCATCTTTGGGACGTATGCCACCTGAGTCTAATAATAATAATACCCTTTGTTAACCGCGTAACTTTGCGTCACAGAAAAGAAAGCGACGATCTTTTTCTCTGGCTTTTACTACATCACTGCCTTCAAGAAATGACGTATTTGGAGTGTTAACAAGCCGACGTTTCGTCTAACAACATATATGTACACGATAGCACTGTTCTTTCTGTCACAACTAGAATGAGATAGCTTCATAAATATTTCCTGTGATTTCTTATACTGCCTGTAACACTGCTAACAATAGCTTCTAAACACTATCTAGCAGATTTTCTAAGGAGCACCCCTTATCTTGTAGTTTGGGAACAAAGCAAGAAAAAAGCAACATGTATTTCTGTGGTTTAGCAGTATGGAGCCGTTAAACTGTTGACATGCATGGTGTTAGGTAGGGCGCACAAAAGAGGGGTGGTGACTTCGAGAATCCCCTCAGCCCCAGATACTAGATCCGACGTGTATTTTACTGGGTCAAAAAACCATTGCGTAGTGTCAAGAGGTGTTCCAACGGGTGGAAGGGTGTCCCAGGGGACGACCCCCCTTATTGGACCTTTGCTGTAGAACTGCCACGTTTGTTTAACAGAGTTCAAGGCTTGTTGAGCGGTCATACCTTAAATGTGTTTTTCTTTTAAATAGACTTCGCTGATCAGCACCTGATTGACAAGTCTCCCCCCAGCAGCATTGACGGCAACAGTCTGGATGAAGGAGTGGAGTCCAAAGGTTCGATAGATGAACCTACGAACCTGGGGATATCACCATCGGCGTATGTTCACTTTTACAGATTAGTTTTTGTTCAGTTTAACGTAATTTAGCCAGGTATCTGGTTTAAGAGAGTGGACATTTTTCGTTGCGGTTTCCTTTTCCTTCCCCGCACGGGAGAGAGTAGTAAGATTCGGTTGCAAGTTCCATGGTACATGATGCATAACCACTCATTAGAGATGCGAGTCGTGTCTCATAAATACGATTTTCGCGTTCAATGAATTGTCTTAAATTTTGTCATTACGACAAACTACCACCCGTCGCAACCGTACCCTTTCTCACTTGATTCCATTCTATTTTCTTTGTCTCCCAACTTTGCACTAGGTCCTCCCCCATGCCATTCCGCTCTTCCTCCTTACTACGCCCTACTCGATACTGCTCCTTCATGCGACTTCTCTACGCTCCATTGGATCGTCTCTTCCTACCCTCTATGCCGTCCTCCTTCCCGCATACTTTTTCATCACCCCATGTTACTTCTTTCTGCTCTTGTCGTTCCATACCCTCCTACCTGCTAACGTTAGTCTCTGACTCCAGCAGCAGTGATGGCCACACGGACTCTGCATTTGGCGAGTCCATCGTCAGCTCGTCATCAGTCTCCACGCCTGTAGGTGGCCTCTCGTCAAACCGGTTTAACCCGATGTCAAGCACGACAGTAAGCCACGACGCTGAGGCTGGGAATGACTTCGTGAGCCAGCAATCAAGCTCCAGCAATCTTCTTGAAAGTACTCCAGTGAATGCACAGGAAGCTCGGGAAGACGAAGAAGCGGGTTATGCGAGGTTGGAAGACATCCGGTCCGCTCAAGAGTCAAAGGAGAAGCCCAGGTATTGTTTTGGTGTCTGTGCATGCTTTGCGTCGCTATGGCAACCATGCAGTTTGGTTGATCTCTCTACTTTTGAATGGGAGTGCGTTCAATTGATTATATTGCGGGCTAACAGTAAACGGAATAATCCAATCTTTGCTCGATGGAGTCGCTATCAAATCGACTTCCGCATTCCACTCGGGAGCCGAATGCTGGGAAAACTCCAGAATAATGACGTCACTTCCTCGTTGTGTCGCGCCTTTTTGCAAAACAACAAATGGAAATTGCGGCTGCTGGCGTTGAATCCGGGACTTGGGCTTTTCTTGGAATAGAATATTGAGTTGCGGTTGGAACGGTTCGGGAATAATTCGCAATATATTCTTATTCCGGTCTGAGGCTCTCGGTATATGGCCAATGGAAAGCTCCATGGGTTAAGGAAATGGTCTTGAAACACGTTCTTACACACGTCATTACTCAGGGAAAGTCCTTTGAGAAAAATCAAAATATTCTTGTTGCTATAAAGACGAAGAGAAGTTCAAATTAACGTGTTATTTTAATAGTAATTTATGTAATTCAGTTGTTATTAGCATAAAAAGAATTTTGCGGGTTCTAATTTGGGCAATTTTTGCGTTTTCTTCATAAACCGCATACCCTGTCGCTGCTTCGCCGCTCACTGATAGCGGTCTCGCCACGAAAAAAACCCCTCTGACACCCAAGGTATTACCCGCAAAAAACGTTCCCGCAAAGAAATGCCGCGAAAATTAGCTCCACTCTTAAGATACATCAAGACTACTGCTACAGAAAGGAAAACGACAGTAATAACTCCAATAAAACAGACAAGGATGTTATGATCTAAATATTCATCAAACGGTTCAGTTGTTATCGCTCCTTATTTATGGTTGATCACAAGAGTAATGAACCGAATCAAAACAGACTATTATTAAACCCTGGATAGCGACAAAAAAAACCCAGTTTCTCCACATCGCTTTAATCCGCGAACTTTATAACCTCCCGCAAAAATTTAATGCCGCACTGATGTAGGCGCGTGATATCTTGACCAGAATCCGCTACGTCTAACCACTGTTTAAACGGCTACAGCCCTTTACATAGCAGGAATGTCTTCTACGCTAATCATAGACCGCGCACCAGCAGTCTTGCGCAATCTCACGGTCACAAAACTGCCGTAGCATTACCAGAAGAATCGACGCAACTAGCAATAGCTTGCACCCTCGAGGAAGGTCTTATTTGAATGTAGGAATAATTCACAAAACACCGCAATTGTCCACGCGTGCTAACTAGCGGGTGGAGCCTGATGGAAACACTTGAAAAAATTTTTCAGATCTTACGCACTTCCGCTTCCTCTTAAGAATGTCATGTATTGCGCCCCACTCTAGAAAATTTTCCCGTGTTTTGCAGTATTTTGTTTTTGTTTCAAAACCTGATATTGTTTCGCCCCCGTACGGAAGTTGTTTTATGCTTTTTACTTCTCATTTCTCCATCTCTGATTTCACTGAACATTGCGTCCGACCATGAAGTCATTTCTCTTAATCTGGTAAGTCGTACAACTCTTTCATAATCATGATTCGATTTGTACCAATGTCACGCCACTTTAACAACAATATTAGAAACCTTTTAACTTGAACGAGTGCGATTATGCGTTTTGACCGCTCGTTTTCGGCCAAATACTAAGAAGAGATATCGGAGAAAACTTCGTTTACTTTTTCTGAGGTACATAACTGACGAGGTTGCGATACAGCAGAATTATACCGATAGTTTTGCCACGTTATGATTCTAAACTGAAGTGCAAGCTTATCTACCCATAGAAAATGTTTTCTACTTCCCAAACTGATTACAAATTATCAACACTGAAACAAAGGATACCATAACTGCACATAACAGTGGTGTGTATGATCTTAAATAGCATAGATTTTTACCATCTTATTTCTCCGTTTTGTCCTTGCGTGTGACGAGTGTTTTATCGCATTTCAAAACATCTCAAATTTCCGTTAAAATCTTGCTGCGTGTTGTGATGTTAAACTTTCTTCTCCTTGTGTGGAAAAGTGATGAAACGTTGGCTTATGTGTTTTATCCTTGTATCGACCATTTTGCAAACTAAAAAGGGCAGTATTCCCTCTCGGTAGTCCCGAGTTCAACTCCTCGACTGCGTTGTGTAAATAGCCAACTGGTCAGCCTTCCACCAGTTGGGATTGTTTAAAACAGACTATGTTCTATTTGAAATACTTATTTATATTATTTATTTACATTGTCCCCATTTAGCACAACAGTGCTTAATAAATTTAACATATAAAAAAGTTATTTTTATATGTATATATTTTCTACTTATTTATTTCCTATGTCAGTCCTGCTAATTTCTAATATTCTCATGTCTTATTTGCTTGACATTGTGTTTACAGTGTTAGGGGGAATTTTCTTTATCTGTTACATTTACAATGTTGCTTGTTTACTTCATAGTCCTGCAAGTGGCGTCTCAACTGAGACTCATACTACCCTAGAGAGGATTAGCCCGATTGACACCCCGAGGGTGGAGGGCAGCGTGGAGCAGATCCAGGCTAAGACATCAGCAGATGACGTGGAGGCCATCAAGGACATTCTATCGGAGATCACTGATATTAGGTAAACAGATATTAAAATGTCTTTGTATTCATAGATTTTAAGAGCGGTCACTCTCACACGACTTCTTTTGTTTACTTTTCACAACGCCAGCGTCCCACAGCCAGCCCAGCTCAGTCGCTCCAGTACTCCGCAGAGTTTCAAGAGCGCAGGACTGGATAGTAGTTACAGGAGTCCTGTATTGTCGGAGGGATCTGGTACCTTTGAAAATGCGACTCAAAGAAAGAAATCTCATCCTCACTCGGATAAAGGATACGGGTCTACAACTAGCGTATCCTCTGGCTCGTCGGGCGACAGTAAGTAGTATCGTCTACCCGTGCACGCGTACTTAGACTTGACCAATCCACGCCTGTTCGCAACAATGCTGTCAACGAACGCGAGATCGCGCAATCCACGCATGTTTGCGGACATGCTGCTAACACGCGCGAGATCGCATTTAAACACGCCTGTACGCCTTTGGCCGTCTTATTTTACCGTATATTTATATTGTAAGGGCCGCCGCTGAATTAATATTGTCTTTTATGTTTATTTTTCAGATGTTTTTCTTCCTGACAGCCCAAAGATTCCAGGACTGAAATTCGACCGAGACACGTCTTCATTTTGGTATAAACCCACCATTACAAGAAATGACGGTACGACTTCCTCTTCACTTGTTGTCTTTCGCGTTACTTGCTCAGAAGCTGAGTGACTTGAGTTTAACAAACGTTTCCAACATTTCAACAAGCTATCCGTTCATTCAAGGCAGAGTATGTGGTTAACAAAGTTGTGGTCTTCCTCTTTTGCTTGCAGCTAACGATATTCTTAAAGACTCGGAACCAGGCTCTTTTATCATCCGGGATAGTCAATCGTTCCCAGGAGCCTTTGGTTTGGCTGTCAAGGTAGCGGTGCCGCCTGCGCATGTGCTACAGGGACTACAAGGCGATCTGAGTAAGTTCTACATTTTCGTTGCCCTGAGAGTGTTTCCCTTAATTGTGTGCCTCACTGGCCCCTCTCTTGTGGACCTCTGTTGTCACTTGTTTTGGCCCTTTCAATGTGTACCTCAACTGGCTCCTTATTCGTGTAGCTCAATTAGTCCCTTAATTTTGTACCTCTTCTGGTTCTCTTAGTTGACTACTTCCTGTTGGTTCCCTATTCGTGTAGCTCAATTAGGCCTTTAATTCTGTACCTCGACTGGTTCTCTTAGTTGACTACTCCCTCTTGGTTCCTTATACGTATAGCTCAATTAGCCCGTTAATTTTGCACTTCCACTGGGTCTCTTCATTGATTACTTTCTGTTTCCATGATCATACAGGAAAGTAGAAAGCAGCCAAAGTCTTAGACAACCAGGGTTAACCTCAGCGTGTTGTTTTCTTTTGCAGCTAAAGTTGATCTTGATAATGAACTTGTGCGACATTTCCTGATCGAGACGACTAAGAAGGGCGTCCGACTGAAAGGTTACAACGATGAACCCGTGTTTGGTAAGTTCTGATTCAACACAACTCACTTGTTTGATGGAATTTTGGCCGCCAAATGCTTGCTTCTAATAAACGAGCGCACGTCGCTCTTCTAGCGAGCCTGCGAAGAATGAAGTATCTTGCGGGCGAGGAAACCGGAAAAATAGTAATGTTGGAAAGGACTTTTGGAATACTCGCGGAAAGTTAAAGGAACTCGTATAAGTTCGCTTTTAGAGACACTTAATGCCGTATTGTTTGTTCTTGTGATGGACTTGAACTGCGATTTCATAGTATTTGAAGGGTTAAAAATCTGATTAAGACTGAAATTCCTCGCGTTAGAGCGCACATAACTTTCTTTGATGTTAATAATATTCTCTTTGTTTGTTTGTTTAGGGAGTTTGGCTGCTTTCGTTTATCAGCATTCTATCACGCCTTTGGCATTACCAATCAGACTGGCCATGCCTTCTCACGGTAAGTTGATTTTCAGTGATCAAATATCATATTCTCAAGAGCTACGCGCTCGAATTTCTATTTATTCTTTGAAAAGGAATTTAGTTGTTGTTCAAATAATCTTCAGGCTCGTGTCAATCTTGGAAATTCTTTTTTTTCTTCTTTTTTTCAGACCTCCTGTCAGAGGACAAGGATCAGTCTACTGATAAAGAAGACGGTCAGTCCTGGCCTAAGGGCGCAGGTAATACCAATTATTTTTTTTACAAAGGCAATAGAATCCTTCAATATCCGTTTGTCTCGTGGAACATTCTGAGAAATCTGTTCTGCAAGCTCTGCGTTATATCGTCTCCGGAAACGGTCCGATTTCTTTCCGAACATTTCCCAAGTACCAAGATATTCCAATTAGCTACGACGATTTTCGCGTACTTCTGAAGATGACCAAAGTTGTAAGATCGTATGCTAAACCCAGAATAACTATTGCATGCTTGAAATTGTACTTACTGGGGACTTTTTTCTGTCTTGTAGTTGGTTCACTCATGTATCTCGGCCGCTGTGAGGTTGAAATGCTCACTGGACCAAGCGCAATACAGCGAACTGTGGAACAACTATCAACTGAAGAGGCGGCGAAGAAATTCACTACTGTCAGCTTTAAGGTCACACCACAAGGAATGACTGTGACTGATAACGAACGAAAGTAAGACTTGCTAGAATACATCATCATTGCGTGACATGAAGACGTTTAGTCACATACTATATCGTTTGCCTCAGAAATGACAAAAATTAATAATGTTGCGTGTACTTCGTTTGCAGGGTATTCTTCAGACAGCATTTCCACATGAAGTCGATACTCTATTGTGGAATAGATCCCAGTGACAAAAGGTATGACTAAGACCAGAGAATTGTATTCATTGTCCGATTCGTCACGCAAACCTAAAACGTTTATCAATCTGTCGCGCAGACTAAATCGATCCGTCACGCAACAACTTAGTCTGTCACGCACGCAAAAAAAAGTAACAAATAGGTTGACAAACAGCCTTTTGGAATGACTCGTCTCTTCAGTGTTGTTGAGAGAAGCAAGATTCGCCTTAGTTTCTCTAGTATCAGTAGATTTCGGTGAGAATACTTGTAAAATACTTGTGCGCTCTCAAGTCAATCTGTATAAACTATGTTGCGAAGAAAGACAACTTATAAACTTTGTCTAGATATCTATGAGGTATTTAGATGTCTTTGTGTATTATTTCAGATGGGATTTGAAGACGCCTACATACAGTGGAAAATCAAAGTAAGTCACGTGTATAAACATTAAAAATAGTAGAAACCCAGGACAGGGAATCTACGGAGAGAAGGGTCGGTAAAAAAAACCCGCGGATGGTAGCTAGACAGGTGGTGGGGTATCTTTACAAGGGGGTGGTGAATTATAGAGGAACTTTAGGGACCGGTCATTATTTATCGCCTGGGGGGGGGGGGGGGCGGAGTATTTTGGGCTGAACACGGCGAAATTTAGCCGATCCCCCCTTTAAATGTTATATCACCGAAGTGATCCCCCCTCAACACTGTTGACAGATGTCGTGATCCCCCCCCCCCCCCCCCAATGTCTTATAGCAAACATTTCTAATGTGATTGATACGTGTAACGTCCGCCAGTGCTCCTAAGAAGCGCAAGCAGGCGATTTTGTCATTTGAACGCTCTGGGCAGTTACAAGTCCTGACGAACACAGCATCACCAGAAAAGGAGCCGTGGGAAAAATATCTTCTTCCCAACCCACATACAGATAGGCTGAAGTTTTATAACAGCGTTGTTAAACAGATTTATGAATCTTCCTTTGCTCGTAAACAAGCCGGTTTCAAGCAGTATCTGCTTGACCAACAACAAATGCGTTGGCAGTTGAATACAAAGATACAAGCCCTGTCAGATAAAGAAAACAACCTGCTGAGAAATGAGAGGTGGGGAGTCTGTCAAAACATCAAAAAGTTTATGGCAGGATCGGATGGCTGTAAAAGCAGTGATGATGTAGCGAAGTGCGAGTCCTGCTTGGTCACAGTAAATGAAGCCTTTAATTCCGCGGCCGACCTATTATCATTTATTGACAGCAAGTGAAAGGGGCTCTTTCATGAGGACCATACCCCGAAGACGTTTGCAAGCTACGAGCTTAAATATTTTCAAGAAGCTCAAGAGCGAGTGAAGGTGCTGTACGAAGAACTCCAGAAAGCCTCCAATATGCTGACGACTACTCATATAAACCTGAAGAGGAAGTTTCCCTCTCGCTTCGGAAGAGATAAGCAATCGCGAAGAAAAAAAGAAAACAAAAGAAAGGTAAAAAAAACAAAGGAGAAGAGATTACAGCAGAGGGCATATATGCTTCTAGAAAAACTTACCTCAAGAGAGGTAACTGAAGAGGTCTTTGATTCGCTCAAAAACAACAAGAATTTTACAAGCGTCACAGCAATTAATGCAGAGTTCACCGGGAAATTAGTTAGGCGTCTCCATCTGGACCCACTTTTATGGCTCCTGGAAAATGACGTTTTTGACAAAGACTTAGCCCATAATGTGGAGATGGTAGTGACCAGTCTCAAGGAAAGTGGTAAAGGGTTAAGCTCGGGCGAAGATTCTCCCGAAGAAACTGACGAAGAAGCAGTCCAAGAGTTGGATGAGGGGGCTGAGTCTGCCATGGAAGCGTAATGGGAACAGGATGGTGAAACAGTCACACACAAAAAACACATTTTATGATATATGTATATTTTTTCTTGTTGCTGTTGTTGTTTTTAATAATTCCGCGTCGTTCGGCCGCGTTCAACGAACTTTTCTATTGACTCTTTTCCATTGACTCTGTTCGATTCTCTATAAAAGAATTTGAAACATGGAACTTTGATATTTGAAATATTAAAAATTAAACAGTTTCAATCCATTGTCACTGATACTACAGGCACAACAATTGATTATTTTATTGTATAATTAAATAGCATATTTTCGTAAAAAGGAGGCGATCATTTGACATGGTTTTATATGTTAAATATTCATGGAGATCCCACCGCCACCAGAAATTCCATTTTTCTATTCTGGTCCCCCCCTTTGTGCCTGTCAATTACGCCTGATCCCCCCCTTCCGTTTCTCAGAAAACCATGTGATCCCCCCAAAATCCTCCGCGCCCCCCCCCCCCCCCCTTAGGCGATAAATAATGACCGGTCCCTTATACCCGAGAGAGGGAAAAGAAGAGGTTGAGTACGAAGGACTATCTACATGAATATAAAAAAGTATGGCGATTTGGGGGAATCGGTTTTAGAAACTGAGTTGACAGGAGCGCGGAGAGGGGTAAGGGGGGAGGAAGGAAAGCGGGAAGTGGGAAGGGGGTGTTAAGAGGAGGAGGAGGGGTGTTAGCAGGAGTGGGATACCCCCCCCCCCTGGAGTTTGCTGTTTTGTGTTGTGTTTGATAATTCTGTTGTTGTTGTTCGTCAGGTCATTTGGTCTTGTACTACGACAAACTGGAGGAGTACACAATGAGTGCCACTTATTCGGAGAAATCTCTAAGGACTGGCCATCAAGCATTCTAGTTAACATACTCAACAGATCTATGACTTCATCCACGTAACGTAACGTAACGTAACGCATCGTAACGCAATGGAGTTACACAAGCAAGCCACATGACAAGATTTGGAAACAGCATCTTGGGAATGTAAATGTCACGTAATCAGCTCATATATACACAAGTCATGTGTCACGAGGAATATTATCATAGAACAGCTACACGAAGGCAACATTGAAAGAGTCACACAGGATAATGAAGTAACAAGCAACGGAATGTCCACAATCAACGAGCGTCGCAAATCAGGAAGATATTTCAACTTTCTAGAACCTGAAAAATTGTTCAAATGCAAAGGTCGCTGGATTTGTCAAACAACCAGATTCGGATCATCATCAGAGCTCTTCGGAACTCTTCGGGAACACTTCGGTCCATCCGGACAATCTTCGTTCTTTCGTGGAATTTAATGCTTCGGTCGATAGTGATCAAACGTTTAATGAGACTAAGTTACGTTGTACTTAAAAATTATGAAAAGGTAAATTTTTGATAATGGTAATTTGAAATTACAGAAAATTGATAGAATTTTATATATATACGTATATGAATAATCGCCATATTGGCCCTGTAGTACGTGTAATCTCCTCGATGGGGACACGGTTGGTCCCAGGACCGCTCGAAATAGACAACAAGTACATCCCGTGGTTACAATATAGTTTATATTAGCTTTGGCCCCAAAAAAAGAAATTGTAGGACACAGTATTTATGGTTTATCTCTTCAAACCCAACACTGTTTTGGTAAAACGTGCAGGTGAGTTGTAGTGTCGTGTTTTTTTTTGTTTTTTTGTTTTTTTTTTTTGTCCAAAGCGAAAATAGAACAATAAAAAAGCCTTGGAATAGTTTCATTTTGATAATGCAGATCGAATATTACATGCGTTTTGGTTGGCTTAGAACTGTTTTAGCGGAGCATAAAACGAGGAAAGTCGCGCGTTTGTAAATTTATATCGCAAAGCATGTAAAAAAGCCAAAATCATGTGTTATACTGTTAGAAATACTGCGCTTCTTAGGCGAGCATTCTTTGGAAGGCCACTATTATGTTCGTCGGAATGCAGGCTCAGTTTGGTCAGCGTGACTGGTAATTGAGTTCCAACAAACACGGCGGTCAAGCGAAGAAAATATTTAAGATTTTTAATGACTTAAATTTTGTAAGTTACTACTAAATACACAATGCCAAAGCAATCGTATCCACAGATTGCGTTTTAATTAACGGTCTTGAAGCCTGGAAGTCGAGAATTCATTACTTGAGTGGCATTTTGGAAGCGGCGATTTTGGCGGCAACTGCGCACGTGCCTTACGTTTGACCGCTGGGTGTTTGTCGGCTCTTTTCTCGTGTTCTCCGCTAAGTCGCCAAATTTAACATTTTAGTTCGAGCGTTGTTTGATTGTATTTTGACTTAGATCCTCGAGTGTGGAAAAAATGGCTCGGATAAAATCTTGAACTTTGCATAGAAAAGTGTGTACGAGCAGTTTATGCTAACAAGTAGATTGATAGACAACGATGTTTCTACATGGTTTGGCTTTTTATTTGTTTGGATCAATAATGTGGGTTAATCACGAAACTCGTATATTAGAAACAAATTAATAATTGTGTTGTTTTGTAAAGAATTTATAATAATCGCCAAGGTAGTTTGAATGTGGCGATTGTATGTACACTTTATATCTAGTCTTCAACAGACGAAATATTAAAACAGGTACTTATTCTTGAAAGCTCGTTTACTTTTAATCGCAGCTTAGTTATTAGATGTGCTTTCAAGCAAAAAAGCGCGTAAAGGAGCTCTGCCGCAGTATTTTGAGTTACTTTGGCCATGTACAAAATTACCTTTAAATTAAGGGAAACCTTAAACAAATTACTAAGATAGGAAAGCACTTAATAGATAATGAACCAAAAAGAGACAAGGGTGGTTAAGGATGGAGAAGATTGACACGGATTACAAACGACGGACTTGAAAAATTTAGGCTAAACTTTTCAAGATGCCAAACCATGACGTAGCTCCTGTAATATTATTTCAGAAACTTCACAAAAAGCACTTTTAAATGATTGACAAGCTTAAGATTCCGCAAGCCAATCTCTCGGTTGATTGGAGAACAGCGAAAGAAAAATATATTATCTTTTTCCCGCGCTTTTCGCTTACCCCCACCCAGGAGCCAGGGTAGCCAATCAGATGGCGCGCCTGACAATAGACAACAGCATCAATTTGACGCGGGAATATGCTTGGATCTTTGCCACTGTCCCGACAGTCGAACTGTTCGCTTTTCAAACAGGTCCGCCGGCGTTTTCGCTCCAAATTGAGATTTCCCAGTATCGGTTACATCACGTGACGTGTTCAAACCAATCGCAGGTCCTCTATCCTGGTCGAATTGAAATTTTAAGTGTTGGTTTTTGTGGAGGGAGGAATACGGAAGTACTTGGAGAAAAACCCTCGGAGTAAGGCGTGAACCAACAACAAATTCAACCATCATATGGCACCCGGCCAGAATTGAACCCGGGACACATCGGTGGGAAGCGAGCGCTTTCATCACTGCGCCATCCCTGCTCCCCATAAAACCTCGTGACAAAGGTGCCGGGCCAAGCGATGTGTCGTGATACCCGAGTTTCTTAATGTTTCGCTGCTCGCAATCGGTCTTATCCTTACCTAGTTTCTATTTTAGTGATTCTGACTCCCTTAGCTCGTTGCCGGTTTAATAGCTTCTGTTGAAGGTAATTTTGAACGCTGTGTAAATATGTCGTAGTAATTTACTACAGATAACGTCACACTGACTAAATGAAGGAAATGTTAGTGGTTGTGTTTTGCTCTGATTTACCTGTAAAACGATGTGAAGGAGATCGTGCTTGACTTTTACAACTCCTGCTTTTGTTTTTAAAGCAGTATTTGATAGTTTGTAGTTCTGGACGATAAATTGTGACATCTCAATTTTAAACTTAGCATGTCATTTCTTATGGCAGTCTCGCCCCCTTGGTATGTCTAAATATAGTTCAGATCACTATCTCATGCATGATGACGCATCGATGTCGAGGTGTGACAAAGGATCGGGACAAAAGCACGTAGTGATCTGAACTGTGTTTGGACATAAAACAGAATGTGCCGCAGCATCACTATCTTTTAGATACCCTAGTATAGAGATTCAACCAAGCCTAAAAGCGGAGCTTCTGGGCCATATTGTTTAAATCCCGAATAAGCTAACCGCTTTAACCCAGGATAAGCGAGAATTTTGCTTTGAGTTTTGTGATCTTGTGCTTTGAGTTTTCTGGGCCGGATTTTTGAAAGCCCGAATAAGCTAACCCAGGATAAGCGAGAATTTTGATTTGAGTTTTGTGACCTTGCGGTGAGGTTTGCTGTCAATCGAAAAACCAGTACTTTGTCAGCGGTCAACTTTAAAAAACACGTGACCTCGATGAGCTCTAAGCTTGAGCTCTCAATATGGTCACGTGATACTGGTCAACGGATACCTTATTTTGACAGGTGTCAATTGACCATAACATGGATGTCCAATATCAAAGATGTACGCCGTAAACCAAGGCTGCATGTCTCGGTCAATTGGAGTATGACCGCCATGTTGCGCAACGTCGTCCTCGTCGTGCGTGCGCGCCCACGAGCAATACCCCTAGCCATGATAACCATGAGAAAATCAATTTGTGGGTTTACATTCCTTTCCTATATGGGTATGGTGCTCCGCTTGGGGGCCTTCGGGCTGCCAGAGCTTCGCTAATAAGTCTAGCCATAGTTAATAGAAGAAAATGGTTAGGAAACCTGCAAAAGTTCTCTGTTGTATGTTTTTGTTGGTTATTTTGGGGGTTGACCCGGCACAAAATCCGGAACACAAAAGGTGGTTATGTGCGCTCATACAACTAACCAATAGCAGCATTGCGATTATGTAATTCATGCAGAGTGTATGAGAATAAAACAAAAGATGTGCGGGGTCAAAGACCTTCCAACATTACATGACGGAATGCACGGGGCTTCTACTCTAAGTACCGCAGAGAAATGGTAGGAAATTTCCTAGCATTCCTTACATACTCTCACTAGCGTTCTTCGTCTTGCGGCCCGAGAAGGCGTCATAATCTGTTTCAGTGACATGTCGATGATATTAAATAAAAAAATAAACCAGAAAGGGCCGATGGAATATGAGACAAGCTTTTTAAAAAATGAAGTCACGATATTAACAGTGCTTTAAAAGTAAATAGTGCGTTCGAGCCATTTCCGATGCTTTCAAATGATGGCGGACTCCACCGACGCCAATAATCCGGAACAAAACAAGGTCATTATATATGGGATCACGTCTAAACACACGTGAAGAAAGACTTGGGCAGGAAAAAAACGTGAGCGGACAAAACCGGGAATGCCGATAAATCAAGTAATCCCGCAATGATGAACGAATTACACAACATGAACCTTCCTTTCCTTCTCCCCCTGAACCAAGTTCAGATCTAAGAACTGAACTTAACGATACCAAAGTGCCTACGAATGGATGTTGAGCGCGGCGAGCAGACGTAAATGTCTTGCTTACCCAATGAAAGCCATCACAAGAAACTGTGAGCTTGCATCGAGATGCCTGTCCGGGCGTAAAGGAGCGTTTGATTCAAGTTAATCAATCTAAAACAGATCTTAGGAATAAAAACCCAGATGATCTGGAATACTTGTCTAAGTATGTCGTTGGCAGTGGAAGCCACGTGCAGTATTATCATGCTCGGCAATTAAAAAAGCGCGAGGAGAAACTTAGTACATGGAGCTAAGATATATTGTCGGTGCTTTAGGTGACCATGCACGGCTACCAATGGCTTGGCCAATCGCTTGGCCAATGGCTCGTACACACAACGAATCGTGAAAGTCCGTAAGTAGCAACCTCCGAAAGAAGTGAGCCCAACTCCCATCCCCTGAAAAGTGGAGGAACTAAGGTTCAAAAGTATAATTGTTTTTTCAATCAATAACCTGAATAACGTACGATAAACTGATGACGATTCAACTAGGGAAGGTATAGCTTATTCCAGGAGGCGTCATGAAGCGCCCTGGTAAAACCAACCCTGCAAAATTTTCATCAAGTAACAAGAAGGTACTAACAGCGCCTTTTCTTCAAATTGTCATCGTAAGTTCTCGCGCGTTTAAAGATGCGCCACACTCGCGCTTTAGGTGCGGCGATCCCAACAAATGCTTACTTAACTTTTTAAAGATACTACTTTTAGCCCTCCCCCAAATCTACACACGTGTATTTCATATGTGGAAGTCTCTCGATTTACACAGTGCTTGGGTGACAGATTCTCGCCCCTATCAACGTTCTTTTCTCTTGTAAGTTCTCGCGCATTTAGAGATCCGCCACACTCGAGTTCTAGGTGCGGGAATCCCAACCAACGATTACCTAACTTTTTAAAGATGCTAGTTTCAGCCCTCCACCAAATCTACACTTGTGTATCTCACTTGTGGAAAACTGTCCATTTGCACAGGGTTTGGGGTGGAGATTCTCACCCATATCAACTTTCTTTACTCTCGTAAGTTCTGGCGCGTTTAGAGATGCGTCACACTCGCATTTTAGGCGTGGGGATCTTAAACAATGGTTACCTAACTTTTTAAAGATGCTAGATTTAGCCCTCCCCCAAATCAACACACATGTATTTCACTTGTAGAAGTCTGTCTATTTAGACAGTGGTTGGGTGAGAGATTCTCGCCCCTATCAACTTTCTTTTCTCTCGTAAGTTCTCGCGCGTTTAGAGATGCGCCAAACTCGCGTTTTAGGTGCGGGGATCCCTACCAATGCTTACCTAACTTTTTTAAAGATGATAGATTTAGCCCTCCCCCAAATCTACACAAGTGTATTTCACTTGTGGAAGTCTATCTATTTGGACAGTACTTTGGTGACAGATTCTCGCCCCCATCAACTTTCTTTTCTGTGGTACGTTCTTGCGCGTTTAGAGAGGCGCCACAATCGCGTTCTAGGTGTCGGGATCCCTACCAATTCTTACCTAACTTTTTAAAGATGCTAGATGTAGTCCTCCCCCAAATCTACACACGTGTATTTCACTGGTGGAAGTCTATCGATTTGGGCAGTGTTCGGGTTGGAGATTCTCGCCCGTATGAACTTTTTTTACTCTCGTAAGTTCTCGCGCGTTTAGAGCTGCGCCACACTCGCGTTTTGATTGCGGGAATATCAACCAATGCTCACCTAACATTTTTAAGAAGCCACTTTCAGCCCTCCCCCAAATCTACACACGAGTATTTCACTAGTGTAAGTCTATCGATGTGGATTGTGTTTGGGTTGGAGATTCTCTCCCGTATCAACTTTCTTTTCTCTCGTAAGTTCTCGCGCGTTGAGAGATGCGCCACACTGGCGTTTTAGGTGCAGCGCAGGGATCCCAAGCAATGCTTACCTAACTTTTTAAAGATGCTACTTTTAGCCCTCCCCCAAATCTACACACGTGTATTTCATTTGTGGAAGTCTCTCGATTTCGACAGTGCTTGGGTGAGAGATTCTCGCCCCTATCAACTTTCTTTTCTCTCGTAAGTTCTCGCGCGTTTAGAGATGGGCCACAGTCGCGTTTTAGGTGCAGGATATCCCAACCAATGCTTACCTAACTTTTTAAAGATGCTAGATTTAGCCCTCCCCCAAATCTACACAGGTGTATTTCACTTGTGGAAAACTGTCCATTTGCACAGGGTTTGGGGTGGAAATTCTCACTCATATTAACTTTCTTTACTCATGTAAGTTCTCGCGCGTTTAGAGATGCGCCACACTGGCGTTTAATATGCAAGGATCCTAACCAATGCTTACCTAACTTTTTAAAGATGCTACTTTTAGCCCTCTCCCAAATCTAGACACGTGTATTTTATTTGTGGAAGTCTCTCGATTTAGACAGTGCTTGGGTGAGAGATTCTCGCTTCTCTCAATGTCTTTTTCTTTCTTAAGTTCTCGCGCGCTTAGAGATGCGCCACACACGTGTTTTAGGTGCAGGGATCCCAGTCAATGCTTACCTAACTTTTTAAACATGCTACTTTTAGCCCTCCCCCAAATCTAGACACGTGTATTTCATTTGTTGAAGTCTCTCGATTTAGACAGTGCTTGGATGACAGATTCTCGCCCCTATCAACGTTCTTTTCTCTCGTAAGTTCTCGTGCGTTTAGACATGCGCCACACTCCTGTTTTATGGGCGGGGATCCCAACCAATGCTTAGCTAAGTTTTTAAGCATGCTAGATTTAGGCCTCCCCGAAATCTACACATGTGTATTTCACTTGTGGAAGTCTATCGATTTGGACAGTGCTTGGGGGAGAGATTGTTGCCCCTATCAATTTTTTTTTCTGTTGTAAGTTTTCGTGCGTTTGGAGATGCGCCACACTCACGTTCTAGGTACGGGAACGCCAAACAATGCTTACCTAACTTTTTAAAGATGCTAGACTTAGCCCTTCCCTAAATCTCCACACGTGTATTTCACTTGTGGAAGTCTACCAATTTGGACAGTGCTTGGGTTGGAGGTTCTCGCCCATATCAACTTTTTTTTCTCTCGTAAGTTCTCGCGCGTTTAGAGATGCGCCATACTGGCGTTTTAGGTGCAGGGATCCCAAACAATGCTTACTTAACTTTTTAAAGATGCTACTTTTAAGCCTCCCCAAATCTACCCATCTGTATTTCACTTGTGGAAGTCTATCAATTTGGACAGTGTTTGGGTTGGAGATTCTCGCCCGTATCAACTTTTTTTTTTTCTCGTAAGTTCTTGTGCGTATACAGATGCGCCACACCCGTGTTTTCGGTGCAGGAATCCCAATTAATGTTCACTTAACTTTTTTAAGATGCTACTTTCGGCCCTTTCCCAAATCTACACACGTGTATTTTACTTGTGGAAGTCTATCGATTTGGACAGTGCTTCGGTGAGAAATTCTCGCCCATATCAACTTTCTTTCCTCTAGTAAGTTCTCGCGCGTTTAGAGATGCGCCCCACTCGTGGTTTCGGTGTGAGGATCTCAAACTATGTTTACTGGACCTTTTAAAGATGCTAGATTTGGCCCTTTCTCAAATCTACACACGTGTAGTTTACTTATGGTAGTCTGTCGCTTTGGACAATGCCTGGGTTGGAGATTCTCGCCCATTTATATTTTTCTCTTGCGTGGTTTAGTCGCGTGATTTTTTCGAATTAGTTTAGAGTCCCTGAGACACGGAAATATCGCCCAATTTCCTGGAAATCGACCTAAAGTTGGCCAAAATCACGCTGTGCGTAGCCCGTTCTCCACGACTGTAAGCACTCTCCAAATCAATAGACTTCCACAAGTTAAATACACGTGTGTAGATTTGGTGGAGGGCTAAAAGTGTCATCTTTTAAAAGTTAGGTAAGCACTGGTTCGGATCCCCGCACCTAAAACGCGAGTGTGGCGCATCTCTAAACGCGTGAGAACCGTACGAGAGAAACGAAAGTTGATATGGGCGAGAATCTCCAACCTAAGCACTGTCCAAATCGATAGACTTCCACAAGTGAAATACGTTTGTGTAGAATTGGTGGAGGGCCAAAACTAGCATTTTTAAAGAGCCCTCTAAGCATAGTCTGGGATCCCTACACCAAAAACGTGAGTTTGGCGCATCGGTAAACACGCGAAAACACGCGAGTGAAAAAAAAGTTATCAATGGGCGAGAATCTTTAACCCAGGCATTGTGTAAAGCGACAGACGTCCACAAGTGAAATACACATGTTTAGGTTTGGGAAAGGGCCAAATGTAACATCTTTAAAAAGTCCGGTAAGCATAGTTTAAGATCACGACACCAAAATCGCGAGTGTGGCGCATCTCTAAACGCGCGAAAACACGCGAGAGAAAAAAATATAAATGAGCGAGAATCTCCATCCCAAGCATTGTCCAAAGTGGCAGACTTCCAGAAGTGAAATATATGTGTGTAGATTTGGGAAAGGGCAAAGTTTGGGATCCCCACATCTAAAACGCGAGTATGCGGCCTCGCTTAACGTGCGAAAACACGCGGGAGAAAAGAAAATTGACATGGGAAAGAATATCTAACCCAAACACTGTCCAAATCGATAGACTTCAACAAGTGAAATACACTTGTGTAGATTTGGGGGAGGGCCAAAACAAGTATTTTTAAATAGCCCCGTAAGCATAGTTTAGGATCCCCACACAAAAAACGCGAGTGTGCCGCATCGCTAAACGCGCGAAAACACGCGAGTGAAGGAATATAAATGGCTGAAAATCTTTAACCCAAGCATTGTCCAAAGCGACAGACTTCCACAATTGAAATAAACGTGTGTAGATTTGTAAAAGGGCTAAAAGTAGCATCTTTAAAAAGTTAAGTAAGCATTGTTTAAGATCCCCGCACCTAAAACGCGAGTGTAGCGCATCTCTAAACGCGCGAGAACTTACAACAGAAAAGAAAGTTGATAGGGGCGAGAATATCTCACCCAAACACTGTCCAAATCGATAGACTTTCACATGTGAAATACACGTGTGTAGATTTGGGGGAGGGCTAAAAGTAGCATCTTTAAAAAGCTGAGTAAGCATTGGTTAAGATCACCGCACTTCTGGAAAATATACTGCGATGATCATTCTTCACTTTCATCTACAACCGCAGTTCATATATGAATTATTTCATATAAACTTCACATCATTTCACTCCTCACGGGAAGATATGAACTCAATTAAGTGGCCTCGCCCCCAATGTGTGGCTTCATAGCTCAGTTGGTAGAACATCGCACCGGTATCGCGGAGGTCACGGGTTCGAATCCCGTTGAAGCCCTAACTTTTTTCAGGCTTCTTCTTTCCAATTGCTTAAATTGGAAAATATACTGCGAAGTTGTGTTGTGTTGTGTTGTGTAAAAAGGGTAAACCTACGACTCGTATAAAATGCGAAAAAGTCTCTAAATTAACTTGAGTATTTTTGAGCAAAAATTCCTCTTGGGAGTTGGAAGGGTTATGTGATCGGTGAGTGAGGGAGTTATGCATGTGCGCGTGTCACACCAATCACAGTGCGGGTTGTATCAAAGAACGAATCAAATTGCCTGTTAGAAAATAAGATGGTATCTACATTAATCTGGAGGCGTGTCAGATTACTGTAGTTTGTTCAGTCAAACATTTTATGGCTTACTATTTAGCTATCTTACCATGACCGATGTAACATCGCATTTACATCATAAATTCCCAGTTTGTTTCTTGCTGTACATCACAACCAAAAAAACTTGTCAAATTAACCAAATCGTTACTGTAAACGGCTCCATGAATGCTCCTATCTCCGACACTTCACACAAAAAAATAATTCTTGGACGCCTTGCGTGCCTATGTTTTTTTTTTTTTTTGCCCTCGGCTGTGTAATTGTGCGATATTTTCTACACAATAACTTCAATTGCCGAGCATGATAATACTGCACGTGGCTCCCACTGCCAACGACATACTCAGACAAGTATTCCAGATCATCTGGGTTTTTATTCCTAAGATCTGTTTTAGATTGATTAAGGTGGGACTTAACCTAAAAACACTTAAAAACACACCATGTTTCAAACATTTTTTCGTGGCTAAGAGTTAACTCCAAACCATGGCAAAGTATACATTCTTAAAAAGCTCAAAGAGCAAAGATTATGAAAAAAATTAATATTTGTGTACCCTATAACTGTATTGTAACCTGACACCGGCTGATTAAATCTGCCGCCTGCTGGGGAATGCCAGGGCTTACTTGAGAAAAGATAACTCCTACTAGAACTGATCAAAAGGAATGATTTTTACATTTTACAAAAGAAGACAAACAGCTTGCTGGGATAAGCATAGAGATTTTTGAAAAGTTAAAAGCACGTGAAATGATGACCAGTTAAATCTGATACAGAAACTCTAGCATACGTGTCAATACATAACTTTGACAGAATGCACTGGATGGAAAAGGTCTATGCGTATCCCACAGAACGTACCAAAAACAACAAATCCTGAAAATTTGAGCTCAATTGAATAAATCCTTCTCAAGATATCTTTTCTAGAAGGCGAAAATAACTCGTTTTGAGAAAACGAGCTTTAAACTTACAGTAACAGTGCTTGTCAAAATAAAACTTCAATACCTTAAGATTCGAGTTCCTTAAAAAACAAAACTTCGAATTTCTTTCAGAATTTTAGGTTAAGTCCCGCCTTAATCAAACGCTCCTCAGAGTTTGTTGTGATGGCTTTCATTGGGTAAACAAGACATTTACGTCTGCTCGCCGCGCTCAACATCCATTCGTAGGCACTTTGGTATCTTTAAGTTCAGTTCTTAGATCTGAACTTGGTTCAGGGGGAGAAGCAGAGGAAGGTTCATGTTGTGTAATTCGTTCATCATTGCGAGATTACTTGATTTATCGGCATTCCCCGGTTTTGTCCGCTCACGTTTTTTTCCTGCCCAAGTCTTTCTTCACGTGTGTTTAGACGTGATCCGATATATAATGACCTTGTTTTGTTCCAGATTATTGGCGTCGGTGGAGTCCGCCATCATTTGAAAGCATCGGAAATGGCTTTTAAAGCACTATTAATATCGTGACCATTTTAAAAGCTTCTGTTATGTTCCATCGGCCCGTTCTGTCACTGAAACAGATTATGACGCCTTCCCTGGCCGCAAGACAAAGAACCCTAATGAGAGTATGTAAGGAGTGCTAGGAAAATTTCCTACCATTTCTCTGCGGTACTTACAGTAAAAGCTCCGTGCGTCCTGTCATGATGCCAGCCTGTTTGTTCGCTTCTTTGATGTTTACCGGCCTTCCTAACCATTTCCCAATTTTTAACCCAGTTTCCAGGCCAATCACCGGTTCTCTGTGACCGTTGTGCATTGTTTTAAAAAGCGTCACTGTTTTGAAACCCGGATAAATATTATCAATTATAAGCTCTCTCATTTTTACTAATTCTGGATTGTCGTGTTTCATTTTGTTTTTTGATCTACGTATTTTCAATTTCTTGCACGAACACATGTAAGAAATTCCTTCAGTAAGTCTGTTTGGCCTTATCTGTAATACACAACGAATCTTGAGTAATTACTACGATATATTTTATTATACACAACGTTCAAAATTACCTTCAACCGAAGGTTAACTGCAACAAGCTAATGGAGTCAGAATCACTAAAAATTACCTGGTTAAGGATAGGACGGATTGCGTGCAGCGACTTGGAAAAATTAAGGGATTTAGGGATCGCGACACGACACTTGGTCCGGTACTCTGGTCCCGTTGGTTTTCTTTCTTCGTTCTGTTGGTAAGGTCGTGGCGACTCGTTTTCACCTCTTCGTGGCTCACATTTGATCGATTGCCGAAAGGAAAGAGAAACCTCTGGAATCAGGGTAATGACCCGAAAGTCATAAAACAATAGAAATAATTTTCATTCGACCTCGATCTGTTTTCTTCGGTTCTATTCCCCGAGCCTTGATTGTCAACATATCGAAATGGGATATTCTCCAAGCTAAATTAATGATCTTCCGTAACGAAAACTCTACGAATTCGCGCGGAATATCACCAGATATCATGCAGTAAATATTCTCCTCCCGATCAATTGGTCTGAACACGCCACGCGAGTGATGGAACAAAACTGGGAACCTTAATTTGGCGCAAATGTCCGCGAACGGACGGATATGTCCTCGGACAAAGACCCAAGCATATTTTCGCGCCAAATTGATACTATTGTTTTTTTTTGTATAACTTACTGACCGACTATCAGGAAGGCGCGCAACATGATTGGCCACCCTGGCTCTTGGTTTAGGGGCGAGCGAAAATCCTGCTAGGGAGGGGGAAAAGATTTGTTTTGTCTTTTGCTATTCCCTAGTCAACCGAGGGCCTGGCCTGGCTGACGGAACCTTGAGCTGGTAAACTTTTGAAAGTGGTTTTAACGTCGATTTTTTTTTTTGGTGAAGTTCCTGAAATAATAGTAAGCGTTCACTTCTTGAAAATACTTCTAACAACTAAGTTGCGATTAAAATCAAACAAACTTGCAAAAATGAGTACTTGCTTTAATATTTCCTCTGTTAAAAACTAGATATAAAGTATACATCAGGCAATCGCCATATTAAATTTTTACTTCACTATCGACAGTCTTACCTTTGTAAATTCTCCGTAGGAAGGCTACCAATCGTCGGAGCATGAGCCATGGTTCTGTTTTTTGTTTTTTGTTGTTTTTTTTTTCCCAAGGATTTTTTCCCAAGTTTTACTGGCCTTCGTTCTAATCGCACTCTATTGTAAGCGCTTGCTCAGCTCCGGTATTATTTTTTTTTTTTGTATTAGCGTTCTTTACTTGCAATTTCTTTAGTGCACTAGCGTAAATGATACGATATATTTGTATTTTGGGTTTTCTAGTCCAAAGTAATAGACAACCCAGCCTAACTGGCATAATATGCTTGTCTTTGGGGTATTGGTCCAAAATAGTGGACAACCCAGCCTAACTGGCATGACATGTTTGTACATGAGGATTTCAGTCAAAAGTTGTGGACACCGATACTATCTGCTAGTTGTAGGAAAACTTCTTTGCTCTATAAGGTCTATTAGTTTTTAACAACACGTTATATTTCTATACTCGGGAAATTTTGGCCCAAAGTAGCGGACACTCTCGCCATAATGGCAGTCAGATGTAAAGCTCGTTTAGTCTGCGTTATGTTCGTGCACGTAACAACTCCAGCGACCTTTGCATTTCAACAATTTTTCAGGTGCAAGAAGGTTGAAATATGTTCTTGATTCGCGAACGTCATTGAGTGTGGACGTTCCGTGGAGAATCTCGTTGCTTGTTACTCTGCTGCCTTCGTGTTCTACGATAATACTCCCCATGCATGACACGAGGCTTGTGTGTATATGAGCTGATTACGCGACATTTACAATCCCAAGATGTCGATACCAAATCTATAACTCTTGTAATGTGGCTTGCTTGTGTACTGAACTATATTGCGTTACGATGCGTTACGTTACGTTACGTTACGTGGATGAAGTCATGGATCTGTTGAGTATGATAACTAGGATGCTTGATGGCCAGTCCTTAGAGATTTCTCCGAATAAGTGGCACTCATTGTGTACTCCGCCAGTTTGTCGTAGCACAAGACCAAATGACCTGACGAACAACAACAACAGAATTATCAAACACAACACAGAAACGCGCAAAATCCAAGAATCCCCCACTCCTGTTACCCCCACCCACCCACCCCTCCGTCCTCCTGTAAGCTCTGTTACTCAGACCGATTCCTCCAATTCGCCATACACATTTTTAGACTCAGGTAGATAGTCCTTTATACTCAGCCTCTCCCCTTCCCCCTTCGGGGACAAAGTTCCACTATAACTCACCCCCCTTCCCTTGAAGATACCCCCACTGACTGGTTAACCTTAATTAGCTATCAACCACCCTTCTATCAGTATATTCCTTTTGCTGGGTTCCTGCTATTTTTAATGTTTGTACGCGTGACTTACTTTGACTTGCCACTGTATGTCGACGTCTTCAGATCCCATCTGTAATAAATTAAACAGACAACAGAGGAGTTAACTCGGATGGATTGAACTGTAGAGATTTTACAGTTGGCTATAATTGTCTTAAATACTTCACAAATATCTAGAGAAAGTTTTTAAGTTGTTTTTATCAGTACTCTCACCAAAATCCATCGATACTAAAGAAACTAAAGCGAATCATACTCGTCTCAATAATTCTACAGAGACCAGTCATTCACGTTTTCGCCGGTGCGGACAAAAACGCTGTTTGTCACAACCTCGTTCCCAGGCCTTTTCCTGGCTTGGGGGCGGGGCGTTGAGGAGCATTGACTTGTCAAATCCAGTAGGTAGGACTTCAAAAACATCCTGACTGTGGAACAAGCGTGTGAATGCATGCGTGTGGAATGGGCGTGGAATGTGTGTGAGTAATGCAAATCAGTTTCATAACATGGGTATGTAGCATTTTATCCGTTTGTTGAATAAATGGACTCGTCGAGTAAAGGTCGTCTCTTCAAAACTACACTGACCCTTCAGCATATATTCGAAACACTTCATTTGAAGAGGTTTTAAATTTAAAGATGGAATATTACCGTTATTTAAAGAACATCCGACTCGACGAAGCACTGACAAAAAATCTGGTTCGCTCGAAGAGACCGCCATCTTGACAGTTTCGTTTAACACACGATAACTTAGTACACCCAGGATATTTGGGTAATCTGAGATCATTTGACCGGCCGATCCCAGGGCGTTTTCCCACCCCGCCCCGCCCCCAAGCCAGGGAAAAGGCCCTAGGAAGGAGGTTATGTTTGTCACCCTATTTGTCACTTTTGTTTTATTGCTTTAGAGATTGTTTTTTTTTTTTTGCGTCACAGATTGATCTAGTCTGCGTGACAGATTGATAAACGTTTACGTGACGAATCGGGCAATGAATACAATTCTCTGGTCTTAGTCATACCTTTTATCACTGGGATCTATCCCACAATAGAGTATCGACTTCATGTGGAAATGTTGTCTGAAGAATACTCTGCAAAGGAAAATACAGGTAACGTTATTAAGAATGGCTGACTGTTAGGATCGAGAAACGCCGGTCAACGTCCCATTTGACAAATCGCTCTTATTTTGCCCAAAGATACCCTTAGATGACCTAATTCTAAAAATCATATTTAAAGGTTCCAGCGAATTTTTATTTTTCAGAAATTCGCGAAAATTTGAAAGCGCGGTCAAAGTGCGGTTTTTCGCGTAATAAAATGACCGAAATAAGGTGCGAAGACGAAGCACTGCTTAAGTTTTAAAATAAACTCAGTTGACTTCAAACTTCACACAAATGTGAAACAACCACTCTAATTTACTCCTCGCTTTGAAGTAATCTCAGATATGTTGATATAGTGGTTTTCCGAACCATTTTAAAAACAGCTATGAAGCGTGTGAAAAATAACGGCAAAATATAGCTCATGTTTAACAGCATAAAAATGCATCTGGTACCTCACTTTCCGATTATTTTACTTTACAGCCTTAAAATATCATTATTAAAGATATACCATGCCAAGTTTCATTCTCGAACTCGCAGTATTTCCCTTTGTGAAAAACGAAAATCTATGTCAATGTGTTGGGCGCAAATAACACAATAATTATGCACGAACCAGAGACAAATCAATTTCAATGGCGAAAGTAAAAGGCTATCATTAATTAGAATCCCGTCAATTCACTGCTATCAGTAGAAACATAATGTCCACTGCATAAAAACTGTTTTTAGACGTTTTCGAACCATCGCGCGTTAACTTTGTTTAATTTCGTGTCCACCGTCATGTCTAGTTTGTCATCGCGTGTATTTCCTCAATGTCAACAACACGTGAATGGTTGCCATAACAAACGCAAGAGATTTCCTGGAAACTTAATGTTTTCGATTCACCAAAACGCTTTAAGTTCGTTAAGACACAATAATGGGTCAACTTGGAATGCTGTTTAGCATCAAGGACGTTAAAGGACTGTAAATTAATCGAGTTGAAATACCTTGAAGCAAATCAAAATCGCACCCTTATTCTAATTTGGTAAACAGCCGATCTCCGTTCAAGTTCAAGAAGTCGAGAGGTTAATCCGGCAATGTATTACCGGTACAACAACAAAATCAAACCGAGGTCATCAAAAGTGTAAGTTTAAAAGTGTAGTGGCAAGTTCCAAATAAATTTCGCCTATATAAATTGGAAACAAGATGTGAAACGGTCTGACCCGAAACAAATAAACAAAATATTAATACGACTAATTTAACCCGAAAATGTTACAGAAAACATACCTAAAAGCCGTCGATTCCCCTCGATACCACTCCGCATTGCCTTAAAGAGCCCAAGCTTTCTGCTGGAAGAATCAGGGGCCTCATGAATCTGTATTTATTATATCGGCAACCATGCTGCGTGGCTGATATTCGAGACTCAGTAAAAGTTGTCACACAACCGTACGAGCAGCCTAGTCACGCTTTCGCTGCTCTTGCGCAAATGTTCAACATTTCGCAATTTACATAAACCGACTACAAGTTTAAAGTAGTGACAGTAGATTGAAATGCGCTTTTTAAAGCTGTCCTATCGAGGAACAATTATTTCTTGTTTTCGAATGGCTCTTAGTTGTAGCTACAGTCGGGGAGGGGGGGAGATGGTATTCCCGTAAATTTCGGATATCTGTATGCCGTGGAATATTAAGTGGTCTCCAGCTCTTAACGCCAACACTGAAACACTAGATGATTCTCGAAGTATCACAGGGGTCACTAAGCTAAATAATTTTGAGTGTAGCTCCGCTGAGTCAATTAACCGTTGGCGCGCATATTGCATTGACCGTGGACAGGTGGAAAAACAGTTAAACCGGAAAAGCCTGTTGCACATTGTAATTTAGCGTTGTCCAACACGCAGTCGGTCTGGTCTTAATGTTAATCGTATTTGAGAGAATCTCAAGTTTTCTTTCGACACATAATGGGGTGACATACTACTAGATGGGCGTGGCCGGGAGCCACGAGTCAAGTCAGTCAATTTGCCATGCTTAACCGAGAAGAGTGATAGTGAGCCACTAGTGAAAGGACTGCAGATTGTCCCTACGCTTTACCCTAATAGGCCTCTGTGTTATTCTAATGAACTGATGCTGAGCTCGCTCCAGGGGGGCGGTGAGATGAGAGACCCTGGGAACGAGGTTGAGACGATTCGGCCGTTAGTTTTTCCTCTAAAGTGTCTTCCTCCTCTACTTCCTCCCCTTCTCTACAAAAATTTAACGATCCTCCCCCCTCCCCCCCCCCCCCGAAGAGGTGTCTGCTAAATACCGAAGAAGCCAAACACCGACAGTTCCTAAGAATACTTCCGCCAAGTGCAGTTGTTAGTAAAATACTTCAGAAGCGCCGCGTTTGGAGCTTTTCCGCGCACGAATGGGAGAGGTATATCTAGTCCCATTTCTTCGCAACCGCACGGTAGAATAGACAGTTTCAGGTTCTTTAGGTCACCCTCCATCGCCAAGGCACGGGAGTCTTGCTGGTCGTGTACCAAAGGATGCTGGAGCTGGAGTATTTCTACAACTTCCTTGGCCTGACTAAAATTTCTCTCCTCTTTAGATGCCTGAACACGCATCTCATCAGGATCACTTTGGCGCATTGCGGCACTTAGGTGAGAGGAAAACCAGCACCCGAAAAAGACGAACTGCGCATTACCGCGCCACCAGTTCGGCGTCAACCTTTCGGCCTGTTTGACCAACGCGGAAGTTTGCCATAAGATACGATTGCTGCTTGTCACTGACTGCCCTGAGAGCCCAAACCTTTTTTAAAGCAACGAGGGCTTCCTGGTGACCTATTGTGGTTTTGAGTTAAGCGCAAACGCCTGCTCCAAGCAAGGTTTGTAGCACATTTTGGCTAAGTCCATAAGGGAATAGCTCTCCAGTGACTGAGTTTAAAACTTAAGCAGTGCTTCGTCTTCGCACCTTATTTCGGTCATTTTATTACACGAAAAACCGCACTTTGACCGCGCTTTCAAATTTTCGCGAATTTCTGAAAAATAAAAATTCGCTGGAACCTTTAAATATGATTTTTAGAATTAGGTCACCTAAGGGCAAAGTATGAGCGATTTGTCAAATGGGACGTTGACCGGCGTTTCTCGATCCTAACAGTCAGCCATTCTTAATTTTTGTCATTTCAGAGGTAAACGAAATGAAATGTGACTATACGTCTTCATGTTATACATTATGCATTAGGCCATCTTTGGTCCTGACGGGGAGCATAGGGCGTCAACCACTGATGGACCTCCACCTGACTCTATATTTGGCAGTTCTCTCTGCCTTTATCCAAGTGATATTCTTGTTGGCCGTTTCATTCTCGTCCTAATCTTATGGTCATAATTCGGTTTTAATGATCCCTGCTCGATCTCTACTTGTAATAGAGACCCGGCAAAGTTTCGCATAGTTTCGGTTTCAGTAACCCGATGAATCCACCACGTAGGGGGTTAGCCTTCGCAGCTGCACCAGAGCTCCGTTTGCTGCCCCGTTTCAGAGTTCCAGTCAGGTCTTCACAGTTACCGTAGCGGCCCTGAGGAATAAAGCTTCCCCACCGTACTTCACCCTGATTGGCGATCCCCTACTTTAGAACGTTGCCCAGGGTGCATGACGGGGACGTGGAGCTGGACTTTACATCCCTTCATGTTATGCAATGGTGATAAATTCTAGCGAGTCTTACTTTCGTTCGTTATCAGTCAGAGTCATTCCTTGTGGCGTGACCTTGAAGCTGACAGTAGTGAATTTCTTCGCCGCCTCTTCAGTTGATAGTTGTTCCACAGTTCGCTGTATCGCGCTTGGTCCAGTAAGCATTTCAACCTCACAGCGGCCGAGATACATGAGTGAACCAACTAAAAGACAGAAAAAAAGACACCAGTAAGTCTTATTTCAAACAAACAGTCGTTATTGTGAGTTTTCGTTATTCTTTGGTTATCTTCGGAAGCACTCGGAAATCCTCGTAGCTTATCGGAGTATGTTCACACTTTTCGGCGACTTCTTGGGAAATGTTCGGTAAGAGATCGGAATGTTTCCGGAGATTATATAACACAGTGGTTGCAGAACAGATTCCTCAGGATGTTCCCCGAGACAAACGAATAAAAAAATAGTTGGTATTACCTGCGTCCTCAGGCCAGGATTGCCTGTCTTCTTTATTGGTAGACTGATCCTTGTCCTCTGACAGGAGGTGTGAAGAAAAAGAAAAAAGAAATTCCCAGGTCGGCATTTGTAGCCAAGTAAGAACAGTCCAGAAGATTGTCAAATTGGGGATATTATCTTGAAATAGCGCCTAAATCATTAACATAATGACACCAAAAAAAAAACCAACATATATAAAAAGAAGAGTAAGAAATATACTCAGTCTCCAGCTGTGGGTGATTCAGTGCGCCTGTGATCCTCTCTAACGCGGTCTCACTGAAACAACTACGGCTGGAGACTGGGCCTAAGTAGGAAAGGGAGGATAGCATAAAAAGGGTGGGAGGGGAGGGAGATAAGGTTAAAAGAACAGTATTCTGACAGTGTTTCATACATCATAAGGAGGGGGTAAATAGGGCCACACAAATCCGCCAATCCGTGCCTTTTTCCCGCCTAATCCGTCGATCCGCCAATATTTTTGTTCAAATCCGAAACCACAATCCGGAAACAGAAGTATAAAAGTTCAAAAGTAAAGTGGTAAATGTGAATACCATTGTTAATTTCGCAAAAATAGTAAAGAAAGCAGCATACTTGATGGCTATAACATAGTACAAGTCTAATAACAGTCTCACACCTGAGTTTAAATAAGTTTTGTTCGGAAAAAAAAATTTGGATGAACCCATTAACCCTTTGAGCCCCAATTACGCAGATATGCGTAATTAATGGTCGTGCTCTTTTTACCACTTGTGACGTCATCAATTCATATATCATAAGATATTCTTGATAAGCGGATAGTAGTACTAGGCTAGGCCTTTCCGTACAATGGTCAGGTTTAGATATTGACGACATTCCGACGTCTTTTTTGGCGAAAGTTTGGTATTCAAAGCGTTAACATACCGACCAAGACTGAAGAAAGATCCATGATCCAAATTTCGCTTAGGACCCAAGATCCGAACATCAAGACAGGCACAATCCGGAATCCGCGCCATAATTTACAGCTAATCCACGATCCACTGTGTTTTCAAAATCCGCGATTTACCGCAAAACTCCATAATCCATGCGCTTTTTAAGGCCAAATCCGTCGATCCGAAAACCTATTCACCCCATTCCATAAGTCAAGCTGTTTTAGAAGATTTTGTAATGTAGACAACGATCTTTAGATACAACACTGCAGGGATAATTCATGTTAAACAAGATGGAAACGAGCCCGAAGATTATTTGATCAACAATTAAATTCCTCTTTAACAAATCAATGCAAAGTCGAGCGCGTGGCTTATGCGAATTTGATATTTGATCGCGAAAATCAACATACCTTGAGAAGGCATGGTCAGTTTGATTGGTAACGCCAAAGGCGTGATGGTATGTTGATAAACGAAAGCAGCCAAACTCCCTAAACAAACAAACAAACAAACAAACAAACAAACAAACAAACAAACAAAGAGAATGACATTTATATCATTGAAAGTTGTAAACGATCTCGGCGAAGAAGTTTGATCTTAATCAGGTTTTCAACCGTGAAATCCCAGTTAAAAGTACATCACACAAGAACAAACAAAAAGCGACCTTAGACCAGTTGTTTTAACTTTCCGTGAGTATTCTAGAAGTCCTTTCCAGCGTTATCATTTTTCCGGTTTCCTTGCCCGCAAGATACTTCGTCCTTCGTATGTTCGTTTGTACGTTAAAAGCGAACAGTTTGCCGCAAAAATTCCATCAAACGAGTGAGCTGTGTTCGACCAGAACTTACCAAACACGGGTTCATCGTTGTATCCTTTCAGTCGGACGCCCTTCTTAGTCGTCTCGATCAGGAAATGCCGCACAAGTTCATTGATAAGATCAACTTTAGCTGCAAAAGAAAACAAGACGCTGAATTTAACCGTGGTTGTCTTCAGACTTTGGTTGCTTTTTACTTTCCGGTATCACCATTAAAACAGCAAGTAACCAACTAAGTGAACCAGTAGAGTTACAAAATTGAGGGGCTAATTAAGCTACATGAATAAGAAGCCAAGAGGCAGAAATCTACTGAGAGAGCCAGTAGAGGGACAAAATTAAGGGGCAAATTGAGCTACACGAATAAGGAGCCAACAGGAAGTAACCTACTAAAAGAACCGTTAGAGGTACAAACTTGAGGGGTCAATATTGAGCTATACGAGTAAGGAATCAATTTAGCTACACATTTATAGAGCTAAGAGAAGTGACAATTAAGTGACCAATGGAGGTCCACAAGAGAGGAGCCAGTGAGGCACACAATTAGGGTGAACACTCACAGGGAAATGCACATATCCAAGAAGAGAGGAAGTAGTTTCAAGAAATGTTCAACTTACTTCGATTGTCTTGTAGTCCCTGAAGCACATGCGCAGGAGGCACCGCTACCTTGAGAGCCAAACCAAAGGCTCCTGGGAAGAACTGACTATCCCGGATGATGAAAGAGCCTGGTTCCGAGTCTTTAAGAATATCGTTAGCTGCAAGCAGAAACGAAAGAAAAAAAAGACTTCCTCAACCACATACTCTGCCTGAATGCATGAATAGATTGTTAAAATACAGGAAACTTTTGTTGAACTCAAGCCACTCAGTTTCTGAGCAAGTAACGCGAAAGACAGCAAGTGAAGAGGAAGGCATACCCTCATTTCTTGTAATGGTGGGTTTATACCAAAATGAAGACGTGTCCCGGTCGAATTTCAGTCCTGGAATCTTTGGACTGTCTGGATAAGAAACGACTAAAAAAAAAAGAAATCAAATAAAAATCAAATATTAATTCAGGGGTGACTCTAGTTATTTACCCTTACAATGTAACTGCTTGGTAAAATAAGAGGGCATTAGGGTATACATGCGTGTTCAAAAGCGTTCTCGCGCGTGTCAGCAGCATGTCCTCGGACATGCGTGGATTGCCCGAGACTAAGGAAGTCTGCACGGATAGAAGATACTACTTACTGTCGCCCGACAAGTCAGACAATACGCTATTTGTAGACCCGTATCCTTTGTCCGATTGAGAATGAGATTTCTTTCTCCGTGTCGTATTTTCAAAGGTACCAGATCTCTCCGACAACACAGAACTCCTGTAACTACTGTCCAGGCCTCCACTCTTGAAACTATGAGGAGTACTGAAGCGACTGAGTTGGGCTGGCTGTGGGACGCTGGCGTTGTGAAAAATAAACAACAGAAGTCGTGTAAGAGTGACCGATGTAAAATCTATCAATACAATGATATTGCAATAACTGTTTACCTAAAATCAGCGATCTCCGAAAGAATGTCCTTGATAGCCTCCCAATCAACGTCATCTGTTGGCGTCTTAGCCTGGATCTGCTCCACGCCGCCCTCCGCCCTCGGGGTATCTACCGGGCTAATCCTCTCTAGGGTGGTGTGAGCCTCAGTTGAGACGCCATTTCCGGGACTACGAAGGTAAACAAGCAACATTGTAAGTGTAATAGGTAAATCTAATTTCCCCAAACACTGTAAACACAGTGTCAGGCAAATCAGACATGAGAACATTAGAAACTATCAGGACTAACACCAGGCAGCGAATTCTACCCTTTTTAGTCAGCAAAGTCCTTAAAATTGTTGATATAAAGACAAACCACAAAAGAACGGCATTTAGCAGTTTATGGTACATCAGTCGCCAGAGCCAACTTTTCAATACTATTCCAAGTACCAAGAAGAAAGTTCAAATTACGACACACAGCGAAGTATTTTGACAGAACCTTGAGGCGCGTTTGGAAATTTGATTAGACATTGTGTCAGATTGTTTATAGCGTTTCAAACAAAGCTAAAAGTTAGGAGAATCGGAGGAACAGAATTCTAGAATATCTATACTACTTAAGATCATATGTTCACAACACCGTCACTGTTATGGTATCCTATGTTTTCTTAACTTTGATAATTTCTTATCAGTTCAGTAGGTTAGAAGTTTAAGCATTTAAACTGTGGTTAATGAGCTCTGTAGTCTACATCATAGCTGTCATCTAAGGTTGTCACCAGTTCTGTTATCTTCTCCCTATTAGCCATTGTGCAATAGCCTTAGGACAATGTCCAATGCAACGCAATCGTTTTACCATATAGGAAATCATACGACAAAGCTCCCAGTGATTTTCCACCTTGCTCTCATGTAATTTCAGCGTGCTATACCCCTCCCAACTCCTTCAATCCCCAGTTAGTAAAATCCCATTGTTTTCTGACCCTGTCCCAGTTGTAAGCTAGTATTCAAGCTAGGCCGTTCTCCGCTTCCCCTCCCTCCCTCCCTCCCTGTATTGGTAGCTTTGTCCTTTCCCATCTTTTTCCTCCATGTGGTTGTAATTACCTTACGTGAGAAGGTGGCTTTCGCCTGCTGAACCTTCTCGGTTTATTCACCGCCACGTTCTCTTTGTTATATTGTGTGTAAACCATAGCTGCTTGGTCAATAAAGGTTTTTAACGTTCAAAGTTCCACTGCAGTTTAGAATCACAAAGTGGCAAAACTATCGATATAATTGTCATCTATCGTATCCTCGTCTATCATGTACCACAGGAAAAGTAAAGGGAACATTTATCGATATCTCTTCTTGTAGTATTTGGCTGGAAACGACCGGTCAGAACTGTGATAATCGCAGTTATTTAAGTCAAAAGACTTTTAGTATGTTGCTAAACTGGCGTGACATTGATGCAATTCGAATCATGATTATGAAAAAGTTCGGCGACTTACCAGTTAAAGAGAAACGACTTCATGGTCAGACGCAATGCTCAATGTGGATTAGAGAAGGGGGAAATGGGAAATATAACGCATAAATCGACTTCCGCACGGGGTCGGAAAAACTCCAGTTCTTGAACAAAAACAAAATACTGCAAAACACAGGAACATTGTCTAGAACGAGGCGCAATATATGATTGTCTTAGAAGCGGTATTGCGCAAGCTTTGAAAAGTTTTATCAAGTGTTTCCATCAGGCTCCACACGCTAATTATTAGAACGCATGGGTGATTTGTTTTGTGAATTATTCTTACAATCAGATAAGAACTCCCTCGAAGGTACAAGCTAGTGCCTATTGCGTAGATTCGTCTCGTCTGGCAATGATAAAGCAGATTTGCGACAGTGAGATTACGGGTTGTTGGAAAGGTGGATAACGCTATCCACCGGATAAATCACTATCCAGTGTCTAGCGCGGTTTGTTTTGTTAGCACTCATCCACTGGTAGCGATTTGTCCTGTGGATAGCGTTATCCATCCTTCGAATATCGAAAATCAATCGATTTAATAGATTTCGATCACCGATTGCTATCGATTGATATATCAATTGATAACAGTCAAACTCACAGTAGCCTGCAGTACAGGCGGATTAGCGGGCTCTAGCGCGATAGTCCGCTAATCCACCTGTTCTGCAGGCTAAACTCACAGAAAGTTTTTTAATCGATTGCCATCGATTGACAAAAATCGTTAGCAGTCGATTATTCCTGTCTTCAGGAATATCGATTGTTATCGATTAAAAAAAACCAACATTAACCTTTGAACAATATGTCAATTTTTCCGGACTATTCAAAGATGGTGTTGTTATTATGTAAAACAATACTTGAAGCCTGAAACAACACGACTCGATTTTAAGATTCAAAGTAACCTAGCAAAGGAAGGTGTAAAGCCCAATTGTTTCGGTTAGTTATTTTTGTTCTTGTTATTTTGCTGATGATTGTAAAAGATACGCAGGCCATGAAGATAAAATGACTCAAAAAAAAAAACATTACAGACAAATTTTGTGCAACATTTTATCAGTGTAACTTGTACAAGGACAAACATTTTTTCCCATAATAATCGATAACAGTCGAGCTCACAACTTTTTTTTCTTCATCGATTTTCATCAATTGCCATTGGTCAACGATTGATTGTTATCGATTGTTATCGATTATCGGCTTATTGATTGATTACACCTGGTATACAATGGTTAGACGTAATGGATTCTGGTCAAGATATCGTGAGCCTACCTCTGTGTGGTATTAAATTTTTTCTCGAGGTTAAAATCGCGGATTGACAATTTTTTGTGTGTTCAAAAGATCTAATTTATCGGCCAGGGTTTAATATTAGTCTGTTTTGATTCGGTTCATTACTCTTGTGATCAACCATAAATAAGGAGCGATAACAACTGAACCATTTGATGAATATTTAGGCCTCGTCCACACTACACCTAAGGAATTTAAAAACACAACAATCACCGGTCAGTTTAGATTTGTGTTGGAGGAAACCGCGGTCAGGGAAGTCGCATTAATATCGTGGCTACATAGTTGTCGAACCTGGAGGTGCGTTGTCTAGATGTTTTTCGACCACGCAAAAACCAGTTTGAAGAGCGTTTCCAAAAAACGCCCTTTTTGTGACGGATTAGTGTGGACGGTAGGCCTAACCGTAGAGATAAAGCTGCGTTTTCAAATTTCTCCGGCGTAGTGTGGACACTGCTTTAGTTGATACTGTCGTTTTCCTTTTTAACTCATTCATGGGCGGAACGGAATGGAGAAGGCAGAAATTGTAGACCGTGAACGGAAGTTGTAGAGCGTGGACGGAAGTTGTAGACCGTGAACGGAAGTTGTAGACCTTAAACGGAAGCTGTAGAGCGTGGACGGAAGTTGCAGGCCGCGAACGGAAGTACATACTACCCTTCTCCCCCAAGTACAAATCAAAATAAATCTCTATGCATTCTCGTCCCAAGAGGCGGCGTTCCTTTTTGGTCAACATCAAGAATCACCATTTCTGGCCGGGTCCGATTTTCTGAGCATGCGCAGAGGATTCGTTTCGTACTCTCAGCCAATCAGATTTATCAACCGATTTATCAGACTTGACTCTGAGCATGCGCAAATCACAGTTTCTGAACTTCTAAAGCCCTGTTCACACTACGCTGGAGAAATTTGAAAACGCAGTTTTATTTCTGCGGTTAGACCTACCATCCACAGTAATCCGTCACGAAAACAGAGCTTTTCGAAAACGCTCTTCAAACCGGAGGAATTTGAAAACGCCGGCTTTGCGCTCTAGTGTGGACGGAAAACATTTTAAAAGCGAAGCTTTTCGGAAGCGATAACGTTGCGGTACACATGATGTTTCCCCGTCTGAGTTTTCCTCAACCACAAATCTAAAAAGAACCGGTTATTGTTGCGTTTTCAACTTCCTCCGGCGGAAAACATTTGATGCGTTTTAAGAGTGTATTCCTCCGGCTTATTGTAGACGGAACCTAAAATTTGCAACTTGGATCGAGAAATCGAAATGTTCACACATAGAGGACCCTAAATGAGTCATTTTAATACGCGCTACCACGAAGAAATCAACGATGCAGCCATGGCAACCATACTGGTTAAACGCATATTTGCTTTCGTATTGGTAAGTAATCATTGCTTTATTACTATGCTTTTCCTTTGGAACTCTTCAACATGAAACGCACACACCAGTCATGGCAGCCACTGGCACTGATGTTTCGTGCAATCACGCGCTCATTCACCCAAATCATTCGTGTTTCACGCATAAACCATTTCACGGATGAAACTGCTGGATGTCGAGCATTTTAAATGACTAAGCATTTAAACAATGGGGCATAATCACAGTGATTATTGACAGTGATTTTTTTATAGGTGGATAGCGTTATCCACATTTTGAACAACTGGGGACAGCTGATTGCTCATTTTGTACCATGTGACAGCGTCGTCCACGTGTCTATCATTGAATTTCCAAAATTGTGAACGCAAAAAGTTCCTGCTGGAAGGTACCTACTGATAAATAATATTAATTCTAACTGTTGTCAAGTCAAGTCAGTCAAGTCAATATTTATTCAAACACAAACTCGTATCATATTTACATGGTCTTCCTAACAGTCGTATTAAGTGGAAGATACTGCCAGTTGGAACTGGTACACGCCATGCGTAAACTCGTTCACACAGATCCCATCCACACTACGCCAGATAAATTTGCAAACGGAGGTTTCACTCTGTAAACGCACCAAATGTTTTCCGTCCACACTACGCGGGAGAAACCGTGAAAATGCAACAATCACCGGCCATTTTGGAGGAAAGCTAGGTCAGGGAAATCACATTATTATCGTGACGGCATCGTTTTCGTAAAACTCCGTTTTCAAAGTGTTTTCCGTCCACACTGGAACGCAAAGCCGGCGTTCTCAAATTTCTCCTGTTTGAAGAGCGTTTTTTGAAAAGTTCGGTTTTGGTGACGGATTAGTGTGGAGGATAGGCCTAACCGTAGAAATAAAGCTGCGTTTTCAAATTTTTCCGGCGTAATGTGGATGGATCCACAGACCTATTTATATCTTCTATGACACACCAAAAAGACATAAGTCAATAAAATATCATGTAAAATACCACAAGTGTTATTTTTTTAAAAAGAAAAAAACTGGATGACTTATAAATTGACGTTCAAATGCTTGAAAGGAAGTCTATGTACATGATATAAACAGAAAGTTTTTCCAGCACGAAAATGAGGAGCACGTTATGTGTATGACAAAGACAAGTGGAAAGATGTCCTGCATCAACTTGTGAGATGGCTGATATGTCCCTGTGGATAAAGAAGAACAGTTTTTAATGATAAAGTAAGAAATGTCACAATAGAAAAACAGTGACTACATTGCACAAAACGCTTTTGTGATGGGTTTTGTACATTAGAGCGGTTTTGAATTGAGTGTCGAAAAACCAAAACCAACGTAATCACTCTAGCCAATCATAAAGGACTCAGACAATGTAGTAAACCAATCAAGCTCAAAGTAATTACATGTAACTGATTGAATGAAAAAGAGGCATGGATTTTTTATGCCAATCGTGTAGCGCAGTTGATGCGAAACCAATTACTTTTCGACACTCAAATGAAAACCACTCTATGATTCTTCTTTTTTTTTACGATCTGCAAAAGCAATAGGAATCAGACAAAATTTTATAGTTCTAAAAATAAATACAATGATTCCTTGCAAAGAGATGCATGTCCTCAAATATTAACTCCAGTATTGAAATTTCTTATCTTTGGCTGTACTTTTCATGCCTGTTTGTTTAGAACTATCTTACATTTTCTGCCACTGATTGCTATCATAAATTTTTACAAGGAAACCCTGTAAGGGGATCAACTGTGTGAATTTCAAACCTTGTAATGTCACAATTTTGGGAGTTTCTCACATCCCTTTTGGAAGTCATGTCATTTGTTGTCATTTTATTGGCCTTCACGCTACTGCTTTCATGCATTATGCATGTTAGAATTTTACTCTCTTCAAGAGATTGCCATGGAAGTCCCTGAACACAGTTACCTCGAAACTTTATTTTACTTTATTTTAGATGCACAGTTTGCTCAAATTTCTTAAATCTCTACTGTCTGTTATGAGCACAATAACAGGCCAATTTTGATATATTATAATTCTATCTCTGAGGCTTAGGGGAATAAAACAAAGGAAACAAATTATTTGTCCCTTATCTTCAGTGCAATTTGTTTTGTGTTATTCCCCCAAACCTCAGAGCCAAGTCAGAAAATTGGCCTATTTCCTTAGCATTATAGGCATGCAATGTATGCGCAGGACCTTGCAACAGTATGATAGGTAGTGTTATTTGTATTGCTGAGATTGCATAATTGAATGTTGAGGAGCTCTTGCATCTAAGTGGAAAATCTATGACAAAAAATAGTGAAATACACGAGGCCCTTTTACAATGTAGACAATACTGTAGAGAGATTCAATGATCAATAGGCTCCTAGGATTACATTTTACCTCAATATACCCATAATAAAGTTCTGGGTTCTGACCAAACTTACCGGTTCACCTCTCAAACAGCGAGAGCAGGAGGGTGAAGATAAATGATGTTCTGCTAGCAGTGTGGGAGTCTACAAAGATTATCATACCTTTAATACCTTTCTTGTTATAAATCTCAATGAAAGTACTAATTCTTTTGATGTTGCTATCAATATTGCTAGTAAGTATAAGACAAGGCAAAGTCTGCATTCAAGCCTTGTGGCCCATCAGGGTGGTGGTTATCTCCGAAAACTGGACAGTTTTCATAGCATGAAGTGACTATGAGTATTTTCTACTTCCCCCACTTAATGGGGTGCAAGTCCATTGCATGGATACCAAGCATTAAATTCTCCGCCATCCATTTGTGTGCCTGGGTGGAGATGGGCGTACATTGTGGGTGTGAAGTGAAGGCCAACAACACAATGCAGATACCCTGGCCAGAGTTTGGACCCCCAAAAAAGGCTGCCAGCAGACTAGCCTGTCCACAACACTACTTACCATAAGGCCACCAGACCTCCCCATTAGGAATTAAAAGTGTTGGTCAAATGCATCCAAAAAAATATTCACTCACTAAAAGGCTCTGTCGTTGTACTCCTGCTTGACTTCTTGTCATTGCTGAATCATATGAAATGTCCATTTCTTGACAATTGTTTGCCCGATACACAATGTTACAATTGATGTCCAAGTGGCCGTTATGTTCGGCGGCATTACGATCTGACAACGGCTGGTTATAATCATGTACTCGATTTTCTAAGATCGTAGGCTGTGTACAACTCAATAATCTGTTCTCTGTCTCCAGATTAGATGTATTTTCTGTGTGCCAAGAGGAATCTTGTAGACAAGGTCGTTTCTGAAAGTTAATTGGAACAAATTTGAAGTACAAAAATTCAAAATGTACAGTATTTCCGGCTTCGACGATCGAGCGATCACGAACACACCTACCACTGATCCGAAAATACGATGTATGTATCAAAAACCGCAGTATCTTTGTACTGTACTGAAGCAGCAAAACAACTCACGGGGTCTAGCGAACCCTTTTTTCCGAAACAAAATTATAATCAACACGTGTTATTGTGTAGCATAAAAGCTCAAATAATTTACCTTCGATTGTATTTCTGTATAACTTTCCATGGCTGCCTGTCGCTTTCTCGCAAAATTGCAGGAGTTAACTAGATCTAAAGAAAGTTCGACTTCCATCTTCAGAGATGCTTGCAAAAACAGAAAGTATGTTGGTTTGCAACTAGTTTACAAACCGTTTTTCTTTTTGTCAAACAATGTAACCCATGATGCCCTTTGGTCCTTAACGGTATCAATTACTGTATCATATACGAAGTAGGGAATGAATATTCTTCTCTCCAGTCTACGGCGAGCACTTTGTCATCAAAATGGCGGTTCTTGATCGATTCCGAAAATGTCGAAAAGTTTTCTATTAGTTTGCGTGAACCGTTTAATCAGAAATACAGAGGAAAAGGTGCTATTTTTGCAGATGATGCCCTGTAACTTTCTTTTGTATCAAATAAGCTTCTTTTCACTAAAAACGTTAGTTTAACCCAGCTGAAAGTGTGGAAACTACTTCCGGCTTCCTGTCCTGTAATTGACTAAAATTAAGCTTACGTAGTTTTATCTTGTCCTGCAAGTATAATCACGGAGTGTTGAATGACCAAAGTCAGAGTGGACGATGTCTAAACGTAAACTTGAGGATCCGACACCAGCTGATGGGATCAAGATTTTCAAAAAGGAAAGAAGTGAGTTTTATATTAACAGAAGCGTGGCGGTTGATTATTATCGTTCATTGTTTTGAATGTTTAAAAGATTAGCTCTAACAAGAGGAAATCTCCCCAACATAGCTCTTGTTGTGCTCAACGTTTTTTTCCTCCACTAAAAGAGAAAAATATTTAATGGTAGACTTCACCTAAAAAAGAAAACCATAGTAATGAGGTAAATGCAGCTTTATGGAGATACAGCAAGTGAGAAGCTGCAAAATTTCAAAAACATCTTGGTCTCAAACTATGCTGCAATTGGTTCCTTTGGAAAAACAAAGACTTACAGTCTGCAAAGTTATAATTATTAGATGAAGAATAGAATTATCATAATTTATATTCATTTGTAAGGGTTTTTACTTGTCAGTGTCTTGTGTTGTTTCAGAGAATATCCATACCCTCACTGAATTCTTTTTGGTTTGAATGATCACAGCTCTCTCCTGCTGCCCAGTTTTGATTTAGCATCATACTTTTCTCTGATAGTCTACATTTTGGTTTTTGAGACCTCCAACCCTGCAGAGTTTCCACTGACCTTCCAATGCTTCCATAGGGTGGATATAGATAACTTTCTTGAACCACACAAGTCATATTTAGCATTAAAATTATTAATCATGTTTTGTATTCCAGATCTTTCAAGCAGTGAGTCTGAGGAAGAACTCTCCTCTCCTTCCTATGCAAGCTTCCTTCACTTTGATCAAAAACCAGTTTACAGTGATGTTGTCAAGAAACAAATGGTGAGTGTTATGTATTGTGTCTGGATTAGCACAAGCATAATCTTTGTCATCAAATAATTAATTAAATCCAGTAAATATTTCTTTTTATTTATATTGACCATTGTGTTACACCTCACATTTTCTTACATTAATATTATACTGCAGGGTCGGTATACACAACTATACAGTATTTTGATGCCAAAATTGGGCCTTTTATGGTACAAAGTATACATTGTTTTTCCAAATGTTGGTATTTTACATGAATTTAAGGAGCAATTTTAGGTACAGTGGGTTTTTCTTTTCAGGTATATTTTTATACCACTATCTCGCCCTCCCTCCCCTATGGCTGACCCTGATACTGGTGTCAGATTGTTTATTTGGTCCCACCTGCCTTTTCCTCATTTCTTATACAGTTCATATGCATTCACCTGGCTCTTTGATCCATACGACACAACTGTAATAATTACGAATAATTATACATATATATTTCTCATACTTTATTACCATTAAGTTCTGTTTCCAACCAGTTCTTCTTAGGCCATGTTTAATCTCTGAATCATCTGGATTTTTCATTATTGTTTTCAGGAAAGAATGGGTTACAAGGAAGGAACAGTTCTTGGAAAGTCAACTCAGGGGCAATCAAAACTTCTAGATCACTTCAAAAAAGAACATAGCCTTAAAGATGAAAAGCCTGCTGTACAGGAAAATGCCTCTCAGCCAGAATCAAGCTACAGTGACTTTGCTCAAAGACAAATGGTATAGTCCATATACCCAAGCATTGCTCGTAGTTGTCATTTTCTTCTGATTGGCATCATAAGGAAATGGGGTGGATATGTAAAGTGCTGTTATCTTTTAGTTCCTTTTAATTCCATCTCAGTGCATTCTCTTTCCACTGTTCTCCTCCATGTTTCCCTTGGCTGTTCTCATTTCCTTTTCCCACTTGGTGCCCAGGTAGAAGTCACCATCACCTGTGGGTGTTGGCTTAGTGTCCTGTGTGGAACACGGGGGCGGATCTAGGATTTATCAAGGAGGTTGGCTGGTACCCTGGGCTTGCAGAGTCAATGGTCCCTAATTGTTGTAGCTTGAGAATTGGAACTGAATTGAAAACTGTTTCACTAGAAATACCAGCAATGCCACAAAGTATAAATTACAATGAGGTACCTGTCCAGAGAGTTTTCCTTTATTTCTGCCATAATATTCACAACCTTTTTCAAATTTTTTTATGTTTTGCTTCTCCAAAGGGGGGAAGGGAGGGGAGGCTAGCCACACAATCCACCCCCCCCTCCCGTTAATCTGTCCCTGGGAACATGAATTATCCGTCTCCATCACTTGTGTCACTCTTGTATACTGATTCGGTTTTATTCCTGCTCATCTTTGTCTTCCCAAGGAAAACATGGGCTTTGAACCTGGAAGAGGTCTTGGGAGATATGGTCAAGGAAGAGCTGATATTATTGAGGCATCACAACAACGAGGAAGGCGTGGTCTGGGCTTTAGAGTTGAAGGTTTTGATGACAAAGATTTTACATGGGAAGAGGAAGAAGAGGTACATCAGTTATTCCATTGTATTCTATTTTCTTCATTTTTACTCTAGATAAGGCGATTGAAATAAACATTAATGAGATGTATAGGTGAGTTTTCTCGACTTTCTGTGAATAACAATGAGAATGTACTATTTTGTTCATCATGAATAGAAAGTATAACATCCAGATATAATGTAATTATGGTTTTGACCCCTTTCTCCATCTGCGTTTAATAGAATTTTATTGTAGGGAGTCTTGTGATTTTTTTTCCCAGGTGGTGATAGAGGAGCCTAAAGCTTGCATTCCATCTTGTACCAGACCCCCACCAACAAGAGAGGAGATGGAGGACTGGATCACAGTTAGCAAGGTTTGGTGGCACAATTTTGTACATGCAAGCACAGCACTGAAAGTTCTTGCGCACCTCTCTATTGTGATATCTTAAGAGGCAGAATTAAATAACTATTTCTGAGAAATACTGTAGTTGTACGGAGGTATCAATAAGAGTGAAATGTATGGATGAGTAATATCACGGTCAGGATGAAAACTCAAAATTAATGTTCCACCATCATCATGAAGTCAATATGGAAAATACCTTCTATTCATAGAGGCACTGATCTTGTAAGATAATGTTACTTCAAATGAACATCAAATTAAAATAATATGTTTACTTGATAATTTTATTTATTAACTTAATGCATCATTCACAAATGAATTAATTAAGATTTATGTGTTTTTAACTTACAGAAAAAAACAACAATTGATAATGAAATTCAATTCTGCAGTGAGGATGTTCTGCTGGAGATTCTCAAGAGCAAGGTAAGGCTTAACCAACTATAATTGTAATTAATAACTGTATTCTTGATGAAACAGAGAACTTTAAGATAAAGATCAGGAATGAAGAAACCAGTGGAGTTATATTGCAACTTGATGGTTTGTAAAGTGCAAATTGAATAGAAGAGTGACTACTCCCCCTGGATAGGATACTAGCCCATTGTCATCCAGGTGGGTCTTATACAAGACTTGTACATGTACCTACTGTTTGATTAATGTGGCTGTGGAAACCACTGACTGTTAATGGGTAGAAATCGAGCTGGTTAATATTGGTACTAACAGTGCAATTGTTGAAATCAAAGCATTGTAAGTTACCAATATTATTTTTTATCCCTTTTTTGTCATCAGACTGTATTTGATGCTCTTGTTGGTGATGAGTTTCTGAAAGCAAGGACTCGAGCCAATCCATATGAGTTTATCAGAGGAGCCATCTTTCAAAACAGGTTAAAAAAACTAAATTGATTCTGTTGATCGAGTTATTATCCTTTTTTCTAATTTAATTAAACTTATTTATGAAATGTATTCATCCACAGGGCAGCTATGAAAATGGCCAACATGGATTCTGCTTTTGACTTCATGTTCACCAACCCCAAAAATGACAGAGGGGTAAGTAAATGTTGTGTAAAATGATATGCACTTGCTCCACATGCTCTTGGAAATAAACAACTCTGCGGGGGATGTTTGCATAAAATTGATTTCGCTGTTGTTCACACTTCTCCAAAGTCAACATTTCCTTCCTCACTGGCACCTCAAGATCTCAGGCTATAAATCTTCCACCTCTTTGGTTCTATAATTAACTGTAAATAAAGTACAATAACAGGGCTTGATAAAAACTTGAATTCCAGCCCACACTTTGGACAAGCAGCTCTCAAATTTTGATTGCCCTGGGCAAGTCCAAGTTTACTATTTTAAATAGAAAGTTGGCAGACGGTTGCCGATTGCCTGGGTCCTTGCCTATTGGGCAAGTGAGAATAAAACTTACTTGCCTGCTAAGTTATTTGCCTGTGAGGAAAATTATTTTGTTCCTTTCCTGAGCAGAGCTCTGTCTCATGATCTACAGTTGATCTGCAAAAAGACAGTAGATTTTCCCTTTTACAAACAGGCACTACAAATATAATAGCACTTTTTTCTGTTATCAATTGGTTCTAGAGAGAAGTGGTTGGACCCAATGAGCTGTTGTACTTTGCTGATGTGTGTGCAGGACCTGGTGGGTTTTCAGAATATGTGCTGTGGCGTAAAGGTTGGCAAGCCAAAGGATTTGGCTTCACCTTGAAAGGTTCATGACTTTGTGCATTGTCCATACATTATGTGTTACAAATCAGAACTTACAAAAATTCAAATCGTTGAATTTTTAATTCCTTTTTCAAAGGTGACAACGACTTTAAGCTTGAAGAGTTCTTAGCAGGGACACCAGAAACATTTGAGCCACATTATGGTAAGAGTTAATGAAAAAAGGTCTGTGCAAATGCTACAGCAATAACTTAGTTTTTGCCTGAAGACCAGTCATTTTTAATTAGAAACAAATTTTGTGTTTGATCATTAAGTTCTCCATGAAAATAATTCCTGTCCACTTGAAAATAAACCCACTAGGAGAGCATCTGCTGTTAGTAGTTACGTCTTTGAAGCTAGATGTGCATCATACTCTGATCTTATTTTACACATTGTTTGGGCTTTTACATAGTCCTGATAATGTAACTCGTTTTAGGTGTCCCCAATTAGCGGCAATGGTAAATCTTGTTGACACGTAAATAAAGTTATTATAATTATTATTACTAAGTAGTTCTACATGTAATACTTGTAAAGTTGGGTAACATGATCCATTACGTTACCCACCTGACAGAAGGAAGAGGTTGCGGCACAGTGGCTCAACAGTTATTGTTCTAGACTTTGGATTGAGCAGTCTAGGTTCAAGCCCTGGACAGGGTCACTGTGTTGTGTTCTTGTGCAAGGCACTTTATCCTCTTTTTGCCTCTCTTCACCCAAGTGTTTAAGGTCATTCCACTGAAATAGAACCTGCACTGAGATTTTTGTGAAACTTTGCCTATTGATTGTTTATATTATAGGAACTTAAATTCTGAGATAAAAATGAGGGGTCCCCATGTTTATTTAGGAGCAACAGCACCTTGTTTATAACCATATAAATCCTCATAATAGCACCATGATTGTAGTCACGATTGCTTGCTAAATTCACGTTTCCGACGATTGCTTTTTGTTCTACACTGAGAATTGGTCCATATTTATTTTACACAGAGAAATTTATTACTAATTCAAAACAACAGAACAAAATGATAGGTCCCCAACTCATTTGCGAGAAAATGATGATTTACCGCTATGGCGAGGTCCAGCTGTAAACAAAAATCCGCCATTTTTTAATGCGCACTCGCTAATCATGTGTGAAATTATGCGCCGTAAGGACGTGCAATGCAATACTGGGGAATGACCTTAAATGGGTGCCTTCAAAATTAATGCTGATTGGGGTAAGCCTGTGATGAACTACACGTAGTTTCCCATTGAGGGAGAAGTAAAAATACTCCTGGTTTCTTCAAGCTACAGAGACGAGGATAAGTTCTGGCTCTATGGGCCTCTAGCCTGATGCAGACTTTACTTCTTTTACCCCATGGAAGGTCTGAGGGGAGGGGCTAATTTCAAAAGCCAAACTTTGGTTTTTGAGGAAAGTTCACACATATGAAGCTAATAAGCTATTCAGTAATTTACAGAGGTCCAAGGGCTTTAAAGCAAAACTTTTTTGTGGCAGGGGTAGGGTGGGTAATTTATGGAACAGTACTAACAGTCATCTGGCCCCACTCTCCATACAGAGAAGCAGAACTGATGATGATGACTGACAGGCATATTTTGTACCGTCTAGGTGTTCATGATGATGGAGATATCTTCAATGAGGAGAACTTGGTGGAGTTTAGAAGATTTGTGATGGAGGCAACTGATAATAAAGGAGTTCATTTTGTGATGGCAGATGGGGTAAGTAAAAATAGCAGGTCTTAACGTCATGTGTTTGGCCAAAACTGTTAGGTACTCATCTTAGTGACGTATTGTAAAATAATGTTTACTTAGTATCATTTACAGTTAAATGCATTTTAACTAAATTAACAATAAAGAGAAGCTGGCACTGACATCAGTTTATCAGCAGTTCCTGGATGTTAGCACAGGTGCATTATGCCCCATCATAGTGGCATGTTTTAGTGTGGCATAGTCCTGTGGTTTTTTGGTGGGGCTCCTGCTTTTTCTTGTTCTGCCCCTGCCTCCTCATCCTTTTTCTACTGTTATTTCAGTGCAATGGGTGCCTGGATGACCGTATGTTGGGACTCGTGGCTGGGTAGGAGGCCCCTTAACATCCTGGGTATCCATTTTCCATACTACTTGATGCAGTTGTTAAACTGTAGTTGGAAGTTGATATTACAATAATTTGGAGTGTTAGAAAGTACACAAATGTTTGCATGCATTACAAGCAATTTTGCATGATCAGGAGGCAACTCCTTTTTTCATTTTTGATTACAGGGATTCTCAGTTGCAGGACAGGAGAACATCCAAGAAATTCTTAGCAAACAGTTATATCTGTGTCAGTTTCTTTGTGCACTCTCCATTCTAAGACAAGGTATTCGATGTTTGAAACAATACATGTATATATAAATTATACCTGTTTAGTTACCTTTAGTTTACAGCTGTATATATCTGCTTTTTTCTATTTTGGTAAATAGAAAATATATAAGTCGGTATTTTGTCCTTCAGGTGGCCACTTTGTATGCAAGGTGTTTGATCTCTTCACGCCATTTAGTGTTGGTCTGGTATACCTGATGTACTGTGTCTTTGATGAGTTGTATGTCTTCAAACCTGTGACCAGCAGACCGGCTAATTCTGAGAGGTAAAGCAAATATTCCAATACAAAACTGTTTTTTTTTTTTTTTTGATCAAGTAGACTTAAAAATATCATTGACTACAATATAAATGTATTGTCTTTGTGCAATGTGTGGACCATAAAATGCTCAGAACTAGCAGTAACTCAAATATATTAACTAATAGTGTTCAGAAATATGAATCGTAAGACTTAGAGGTGTGGCAATCTACTGGTAAATAATAGTTAGTGCATTAATCTCAGGTCTGATTGAGTTGTCAGAATTCATGTGCTGACAGCCAACATTTTCAATGTTAGTGCTCTTTGATCAAGAAAATAATTAATCTTACAGTGCTTCTCAGCTCCACTCAACAGCAACAACAACAACAACTTTATTTTACCCCAGAATTTCAGTTAGAAACAAAAAAAATATATAGGGGTGCTAGCCCATACCTGAAATAACCTATTAAGAGTTAAAAATGCCAGGCAGCCAATATTTTACATGTTTAGGTCAGGGACACAAAACAAACAAACATAGACGCAAACACACATGTAAACGGGTAGTGGCAAATTGTCAGTGCAGCAACCTGTTGAAAATGTTTGGGAGTAGCCTGTGGTGGATTTTTTTCTTTTTAGTTTAAGGCTTGTAGTCAGTCTTATTTTGATCATTGTAGCTCAAATGATAAGTATTTTAACTGAACTTATCATATGGCTTGTTCTTGTAGCTAATATAACGCACGCTCTGATTGGCTAATTGTATAGTAGGACATTATTCTCCAGTAATGCCCACAGGCCAATTACGGGCTTGCAAAAACAAAGCAAAAAGTCATAATAAACAACTTATCAACCTCAAACGTTCGGTCTTTTCAGGAAAATCGCAAACCTCCACCTTGCTGTATTAGCCTCGCTATCGCTCGATCAATATGGCAAGATCCCGGTCTGAGGTTTTCCCATAAAGACCTCACTCTTGGTTAATAAGTGGTTATTATCAGTGTCTTTTCTTAATTCAGGTACATAGTGTGCAAAGGTCTTCGTGGCAACAGTCAAGCTGTTCATGAGCACATGTTTAATGTGAATGTTAGAATCAATAGATTAAAGGTTGAGGGTATAGAGGATGGAAATGAGGTTAGTGGTACTAACAGTTTAATTAAACTTGTATTTGTGTAAGAGATGTCCATGTTATTAATTATGCTGTCTATTATAAGTGTCCATTTGGACAGGTGCCCTTAATGTGGTGTAATATTAAGCTAGCGTTTGAATGGTGTCTCATGTGCTAAGAGAGTTATGTAGCTGTTAGCTCTTTGGACGCATTGCTGGCCTATGGTACTAGGTGGATCTTCTATTATTGACAGAAGACTTTACTCTTACAGTGCCTCTCTCTGTCAGGTCAAAAACTAGTACTGTTCAGATAAATGCTGGTGGTAACCCTGCGAGGGACTAACATCCCATCCAGGGTGGGGTAAATTAACTCCTAGTCGTTTCATGTTAAAGAAGGCAGAGATAAGTGGAGGCGTGTTGGACCACAAGGTTGGAAATACAGATTACCTTAGTTGCCTATCTTCACATGTAGATTTTTTAAGTTAAAAAAAAGCCAAAATAAGGTAATATTATAATAATAATTATATCATTTATTTCCTAGATTGTCCCATTGCATATTTTGATGGAAGATGAAGAATTCTCCTCATATATGGCTGAGTCAAATGACAAGTATGTAAATTCAATATTAATATCTATTGGATGGACAATGATTTGTTTATGATAAATTTAATCTATTCACTAAACAGAAAACGTAAAAAAAATATGTATATTCTGCTCTGTAAAAAATTTCTCTGAGTCAACAACTTACAGAGTATAGTTATTTAAATATTACTATCCTTTGATTAATGAATACATACATGTACTATCTTTACTTGGGTACCTGGTGTACAAGCTTTAACCACTAGTCATGACTGTGTATAAAAAGCCTTTAGAACTTTCAGTCAAACTTGTGCAATCCTACTTGTTTCAGAATAGGAAGGATACAAGCCAACTCACTGAAGAAATTAAGAGCTTATGTCCAAGACACGTAAGTTTTATACTGTGTTATCTTGACTAATTGCCTCTTAGTAAATCTCATTCATTGCTGTGCCATTTTGTTAACATAGTTATCGTTTTAGTTGTTATAATGGCTGGTAATTTAAATACAGTGCTTGATGGTAGAGCAGTTTTCAAGTGAGCCAATTGAAAGTAATTACTCTAGCCAATCGCAAAGGACATAGACAATCCAACGAACCAATCAACACTCGAAGTAAATACTTGTCGCTGATGCGAGGCGCGGGAAAACGCGTGTGAACGAGTTATGATTGGTTTTGGTTTTACTTTCTGGTTGGATGAAAAAGTAGCACGAGGTTTTTAAGCCAATCGTGTAGTGTAGTAATGCAAAACTAGTAACTCAGGTCTTTGGTAATACTACTTATGTTTTATTTTAAATATTGCTGTTATTTTCCAATTTTGTTTTGTTAGAACGTTAATGGGGCATTACGATCAGGGAGAGGTCAAGAAGAAATGTCTAGAAAAGTGGAAGGTGAGGATATCATCTCCTTTTTCGTCGAAGAAGCTCTAGAAATTTTTTTAATAGGCAGGCACTTTTCGTAACTGAACTTTACGTAATGTTACCACCTCCTCCAGGAAGATACAATGTATTATCTCTCTAAGCTGTTTGAGGTTGGTAAGGTCAAGATTTCTAGCCGAGAGAAATTGACTATTCTGTTCAACTTGCATGTAGCTCTCTCAAACACATGACCTGAAGACATTTAATAATTTTTATAATAAATTATTGTAAATTCTGATTAATGTCAGATTCCAGAGCAGGCACGTGCAGCTCATAGAGCAGCAGATCCTGACGTCAAGTTTGATGAACTTTGGAAGGTAAGTTATTAAATTAGATTATTATATTGCTGAACTGGTCCGCGATGGAAAGGGGACTTCTGATTGGTTCTCTTAGCGGTCCGAATTTTGCTAAACGGACCGCTCAGATGGAGTGCTCACGAATTAATCTTGGTGAGTTGCTTTTTAATTCATTGCACAAATGAACAGTTTTTCGTTAAGTAGAAATCTTTTACCATCATGTTTGGAGGACAATTTTAGTTAAATGTTCACAAAAGCGACATGAGAAACGTGAGAGCGTAAATTGTGTTTTTTTGCATTGCACCTCATCATCTTCATTACCAAAACCAAAATCAAATTTCAATTCCATTTGATGAGAATTTCATCTCCTTGCCTTTATAATCATGGCTGTTTCTTTCTTCAAGGGTATTGATGACGATCATTGTTTTGATGCCGAAGCTACGATGGTGACATCCAAGAACATTCAGAACCTTAAATGTCTGTACAATTACAAGTGCTTTGTATCTGGAGGAGAAAGATTTTTTATCATGGGTCTTGGGGTAAGTGTAACCGTTTATGTCGCGCACGTACGTCACGAAATAGTTCGTCACGCACTTAGTGCATCACATGGTCTATTGCGGTCACCCTTCCACAGGCGAGACACTGTTTAATTATAATTTCTTGTTTTCCTCATTTCCGAATAGTAATAGACCACTTCCGAGTTGCCTTTCGCCTCTGTGTCATAACGAGTCTGCATTCGAAACCATTCATATGGAAGTGTGTTCCGCCTACATGTTCATTTTCTTGCAAATCAAACTCATTTTCATTCAAAAAGTTTTGCACGAAGACTCGTTTTGAAACAGAGACACATTACTACGCTACGTGATTGGCTCGCGCCACTTTTTCATCCAATCAGAACCGATCCTGACTTTCTCACACATTTTTTCCCGCGCTTTGCGTACGCGTTCCGCTACATGTATTTAAGTCGTGATTGGATCGTTGGATTGTTTGTGTCCTTTGTGATTGGCTAGAGTGATTACTATCGTTTTGGTTTTACGACACTCAATTTAAAACTGCTCTGCCATCATGGTTGTGTTTGGTTTTAGCGCAGTAACGTCTACAAGTGGGATGGCAAACCAAACTTCCGCAGCTCAATAAGATGGCATAAGCTGGAAAATTTTAACTTGGAACTTCCTCGCGACACTCTGATTGAAGTGGAAATAGTGCAAGAGCTACGGGGAGAGGTAAGTGATAAACCGACAACTTCTCCTTCTCTTTTTATAACAAATCAAAGAAAGCAGGTAATGAGTACAAATGTTTTGATCATCTCGAGTTGTCATTTGGATTGTCACGGATCGCTCCTCTCCACAAAAGTATCGTGACTACCCGAGTAAACTCGGGAAGGAGATTACGTGACATAAAGAGGTGACAACTTGTGTATGATTGAATTCTTGCAAGAAAAAGTTGAAATACATTACTTGTATTCATCTTGCTTTGCGCTTTTCTCTTAAAAAAGGGCAAAGGCCAGAGGAGGGCTGCAGCTGTTCATATCGTTGATGCGGTAATTCTCGGAGGCAAAGATGTGAGGAGTAAGCACTATCATGAAAGGTAACACGAAGTGTCCACATTTGTCTCTCTCAGAAAGCGCTTACTTGACCTTGGTTTCGTTAAATTGCAGCTTGAAATGAACAGGAATGTTGCTAAATCCTCTCATATTCTCCACTTTAGAAACGTTTTTACAGCAAACTTAACACTATCGACTGACAAACAGTGACTTTTTCATTCGACTCTGAAGGTGACTTCTGCTCAGGTTTTCAACACGTCCATCACCTACACCAGTCCTTTCAGGGATCTCTCCCGAACCATCACACTAGATAATTTACTGTAGTACCACAGCTGAACTTTTTGTTCACTTGTGTTTTTGGCTTGGCTTATAGAATGGCCATGGCTGGATTACTAGTTAAGGCTGTCAACAAACCAACACGTCCAGAGATGGTGCCATTAAGGTATGTATCGATGTTTCAGAACTTCAGAAAGAGCTCTGGGGAACTTAGGACATTAGTCAAATATCTGACTAACAGGCATAAGTAGAAAGACGTCAGGTTCTCGAAGTGGGTCGGTTCTTAACGTGGGATTGAAGACAATAACCACAGTAGTTTGAGTTACTTTGGCCAGGTACAAAATTACCTTTAATTGAATGAAACCTGAAAATAGTAGTTTACTAAGATAGAAAAACACCTAAGAGATAATAATAAACCATAAAGAAACAAGGGTGGTGAAGGATGGAGAAGATTAACACGGATTACAAACGATGAACTTGAAAACTTTAGGCGAAACTTTTCAAGATGCGCAAACCGTGACGTAGCTCTTTTAAAAAAAGTTACTTTTTGGAGAAAAACTGAGAAAATTTTATTAAATATTGTTATACTGGTCGCACGGTGTGACCATACAGGCCAGAGGAGCCAGGCAGCCAGTTAAGATAATTTGTATGTATAGATAAGAGACGAGAGAGACCTCATTGCAGAATGATTTCCTTCGTGTCTTAAAAGATTTTGACTGATGTGCTGCAAGATTTTCTGCCTAGTGAAAATGTGAACCATATTCCAACGTATTTTAGAACCTTATCTCAGAAGTAGGTAGTGAGTAACGGATTTTCCTGTGTGGATGTCTTTTAAGAATGAAGACTAATATAATTTTGCATTTCAGGCTCAAACAAGTTTTCCGTCTGGATAGCAGTTCACTTAAAGATATTTTCTCGAGGTAAACCGGTTTTACTGTTGGATTAAGGCCTGTTCAGTTCAATCTTTTCGACTCTTTGGGAAGCGTCTTTGTCAGCCTGGATGGAATACTAGTCCATCGAAGGCTTAAAAGGTTAAAGACATTGCAGAAGTTATAATACTAGTGTATTACTAGTGTCTAAGTAGGTAGAGCGGGTTCAATTGAGTATCGTAAATCCAAAACCATAGCAACCACTCTAGCCAATCATAAAGGGCACAGACAATGCAGTGAACCAATCAAAACTTGAAGTAATCACATGTAGCTGACGCAAAGCGCGAGAAAACGAGGGCGAACGAGTTACGAGTGGTTTTAGTTTTACTTCTGATTGGATGAAAAAGTGGCGCGAATTTTTTAAGCCAACCCTGTAGCTTAGAGATGTAAAACCAATTACTTTTCGACACTCATTATAAAACCTTTCTAAAATAGCTAATAGTGTTTACAACTAATTTCAGAATCGAGATGAAAGTTGTCAAAGGAATGGGCCGAGTACCTCGAGAGTGTTTTGTGCTGGAGGACGGCAGCCATCTTCTTCCCAAAGGAATTTTCTTTATTAAACGTATTCAAGGTATGCTATGAACATTTTCCTATTACAACTGGTCAGCAAGATCACCACTGTTTTATTTTTTCGTAACAAAATAACCACGTACGTTCCATCTTTTGCTTGCTTTCAATTTGTCATGTGAATGAATGAAGAACGCGTTGCAGCCCCAAACCCTAACAATGAAAAAACATAGCTTTCTCTACAGTAATTGCCTGGACGCCAGTTGTGGAATTTACCATCATTTACCTGAACACTGCAAGGTCTTTACTGAAATAATTTAGCTTCTCCTAGACACTCAGTAGAACCCCACGCTCCCCTCCCTCTCCTGCACATTCTGCCTCCCTCCATTAAACGGCTTAATGCTGAATGAAACCCCAATGAGGATAGAATCCAAGATACAACGCTTCGGCGTTCCCAGACAGAAATCATTGCACTCTAGATCTCCATTACATTGCCTTTGGGAGCAGCGAGAGTTAGCAATTTTGTCCACATTTTAAGAAGAGAAAAGCTCTTGGCTCTTTGGGTGTAATATTCAAGGTTAAATTGGCTTTAAAAAACTGCAAAAATTCTAGGTGGTAAAAGTGCTAATGATACATTCTTTGTAAAATTTTGAGATTTTAAACCTGCATAAATCGGTCTCAAATTTCTTGGTACAATTTATCTTGCTATGCTCTTTCAATACCCAGAAGTGATACTTTTGTAGCTCGACCAAAAACCGAATCGCTTATGCTGAGGAGGCAAAGACTCCGCTATAAATTGACAGGTTTTTCTTTTTATTAAATCTGCCTCCACACAGAGCCGTGGACCTATGCTCACAGTCGATCAGCTAAAAGGTTGTATTTCTACAATAAAGATACTAACGAGTCGACGTTTGAGAGTCCACGAGATTCAGTGGCGTCCTTCAAGTGAGTTTTCTTGCTAAGGGTGTCCTCATAATTCTATCATGTAATGAAACACGAACATCTTTGATTTTATAGATTTACCTTGAATAGCAGAATCTCGTTTATAGCTGCGAGGGTTGCCATAGGTCTGGACAAAGGCAAGGGGGGGGGGGGGGGAATCTTCAGTTCAGGGAAAAGTCGCAGAATTTTGTATCTGGTCAGAGACATTTTCGATTTCTTGTGAAATTCAGCAACTTTGCACTTAAAGGTTTTGGTAAAAGATGTTCTTCAAATTATCCATATTACTATGGCAATTAGAAAATTGTTTTCTGCAAATGAAATTTGCAACTTTAAAGTTCGCGTCTTTTCATTAGACCAGTCTATTTACAGTATCATTAGTAAAAACTGTTTTCTGGAAAGTAAGGGAAAAATCAGGAAATTTTCTCTTTAAGGAAACTCTCTTGTACTAATTGACTTAAGTTTCACTTGTTCTCAGTTCGGAGAATACGGTAGTACATCAACGGCGAGATTTTTCAACCGGCTGTTTTTCAAATCGTATAGATAAATATTTTGAAAAGAAATTCAGATGTGCATATAATTCTTTGTTTTGCTGTTTGCTCCTGACACAGATCATCTCTCGGTACACGTTATTACTGGCCATGGGATGATACGGAAATGAGTCAAGATGACGAGACCAGAGTGGATCGGACAAATCTTAATGATTTCTTTACTTCGGTACAAAACGACTTTTTACAAGGTCCAGCAAGAAAATGACAGCGCGATTGTTAGTTTAGTAACGGCCGGTCCTCAGCAGAAAGGTACTTCTCATCTTCAAGCCAAGAAAAGAACACTTTTTTTGCAGAGGGATGTTTGACCATCAGTCACATATCTGTTATTTATTGGACATACGCGATAGGCTGGCGCTACAATTCAGCCTTGGAAAGCAAGCCAAGTTCAGCAAAGAGCTATTTAAAATTTCCCCCCTTGGCGCCGCCCACATTGATGCATTTTCGAACCGCTTCGCTTTCACCGCAAAACGCTTGCATCCAAACTGGTGTTTTCCAAAGTCTCCCTTTTTCGCCGTCCAAACCAATTCGTTTTCGAAATGCTCTTTAAATTGCCCCCAGTTTTCACACAGCTTTTAATCCTATGCATCTTCATTGAAAAAGGTTCAGCATTTTCGTTTGTTGTAGGGTGGATAAGATGAAAAGATACTCATCCAAAAGTATACCTGTAATAACGCATTTTCATAGTTTACGTTATTGAGTGTAATTTCTATGTTTGTAAGTCACATCCAATCAAATTGGGAAAAAAATGGGAATTGCGTTTTGTATGACTTGTGTAATTTTGTAAGATAGTGTAATTTCGGTTGTGTTCCGTGTAATTGTATACAGTATGGTTGTTGTTTTTAGGTTATAAAAGGCCATAAGTTTCACCAAAACTGACATGACTAACACCATGATTCTATGCTGTTTTTTTGCGGACATTTTCACATTTCCACAGAAAATGCCGAATTTTAAACTGACAACATGAAACCTTAAATTCTTGTGTTGCATTTTAGTAAATCTTAGGTAAATTTTAGCGTCTGATTTCAGTACTCACTTGCTGTGTAACTGCATTTAAAGGCTATTTATAATTTAAGGTTTATTTTAAGAAAGAAGCTACATCAGCCTGTGAGACACTGAAAATAAAAGCCAATAAAAGACATGTTCGAGAAAACGTTGGTTGGTCTTGGTTGTCATACAATAACAAATGCCATGCTGGACAAGGAAAGATGTCGCCAGATTGCTGCAAACTGAAAATTTACAGGCGCACTATTTTGATTAACATATACAGGCAAAAACTAACGATAGATAAATCCGACGTTTCGGCGACATCTTGGCGCCATTGTCAAGGGAAACTAATTAAATATGCGATTTCAAGGGTAACTAAGCACCTTGTTGACTCCACTGTCAAAACCTTCCTAAATTTAAAGGTCGCTGACCAGCCCTCATTACGGTCCAGATCTACGACAGAAAACACTACTCGGGTTGTCATACCCTTTAAAGACCAGGAGTCTGCTAATATCGTGAAGACACAGTTGAAAGATCTCAGTGTGAAGCTGCAGACCAGTGTTCAACCGGTGTTTACGAGCCGCAAGATTGCCCAGGAGTTCCCGACAAGCGAACCTAAGCCTCAGCTCATTGATCAACAATGCGTTGTGTATAACTTCAAGTGTGACCAGTGCGATGCTGGTTATGTCGGTTACACCCGTGGCCATCTGTTCGTACGCGTTGATGGACATAGAAGCAAGACCTCGTCAGTACGCAATCACTATGATAGTAGACACGCAGGCAGGATTCCGGATGACCTTCGCAATTGTTTTAGCGTGTTGAAAAAATGCCACAACAAGTTTGATTGTCTCATTAATGAGATGTTACTCATTAAACAATTACGACCATGTTTAAATGTACAATCAGACTCAGTTCGCGCTAAAGTCTTTGTCTAACTTATGCAAATTAGAAACTCTGACCTCTTAGTTACCCTTGAAATCGCATATTTAATTAGTTTCCCTTGACAATGGCGCCAAGATGTCGCCGAAACGTCGGATTTATCTATCGTTAGTTTTTGCCTGTATATGTTTATCTAAATCATTGTTGATTAGAACTATTTTGATTAACTGATTTATTCCTATGGTTACTTCGCCATACTTTAAAATGCAACTTCATCCCGTGTTAAAAATAAATTATTGCACTGGAAAGAAAAGATTGTGGATCCACAGAGAGAAGTATAAAAACGGCCTGCATTTAGTTAATCAGTTGTCAATCATAAGTCACTCAGTTGTGTTTGTTCCTCCAATTAGAGACTGGTCACAGACTGTAAACAGCGTTGCTGTCTCTAAAAAGATAACTATGGATAACGATCTTTTTTTTTTAAATAGTACTGTGCCTCTGATAAGCAGACACTTACCAGGGTCACTACTAAACATTTTAAACTCTCATGAGGGGAGAGCTCTTGGAAGTGGACACCTGCCCTGGTCCAAATTGTGCCCACCTGGGCGAGTCCACCTGCTCATTGACCAAAGGTTTATTCTGATGGGCCTTCCACGAGTTTTCAAAACTCTAAACTCGTGCAAAATATCTTTGGTGCCGTTTGCTTTGTGTCTACTGACACTGCTTTGTCTTGTGAATTGGGACACTTCTTTGAAAAGTACTTAAAATCACAAGGTCATCTTTTGGGGAGGCTGGGGACTAGCCTCTATGCTATGCACAAGGAAATCTGAGATCCTCTATTTGAATTAAGAATGGTCAATGGTTGCCTTGCCAATATATTTATATGAAAACCTTTTTTTAACACTGTATGAAGTCTGGCTAATTTCTTTTTAATTTGCCAAGTTGACTTCACATTTGTACATTCTAATGGTTGTCACGCACTCCTCTCTAGGGTGGAAAGACTGCATGGCAAGCCTTTGGGAGCACCCCTTATAATTCTCTTGTAATGTCTTCCAAATAAGTACAGAATTACAAGCAACATATTTATTTTAGTACCTTTATTAACCACTTCTTAAATTCTAAACACAACATGATGAAAGAACGACAAAGAACAATAATATTTTGCATGTCTGCCACTTCTGTTTGTTATATCAAACTTGTGATGAACCAAATTGGACTCCAGACACATGGTCGTCCAATTTGGATCATCACTGGTATGATTTTGGAGTGAATTGGATTCTGCTAAAACCTGTTACCATTACTCACTAAATCCCAAATTATGTTTGAACAATAACATTACATAATTATGTATCACCCACATGATTTTTCCTCCAAAACAAATTTTTGAACGTTATAAGGATAACTACATATTATACCAAAAAGTGATTCAGAGTACAAACGCTGAGAACCCTGTAGTTTTTGTACATGTATAAAGTTCTTTTTTAGTTCACAGAACAGTTTCCTTACCTTTATTGTTCTGTGTACATATGTATTTGCTTTTGCAGTCTTTTACATGTAGTCTCTTCGTGTATTCAGTTAGTAAGGGTGCAACTTGAAAAATGACAAGCGTAAAAAGGAGAGAGGGGCTTCGGGTACCACACTCCTAGCTAACTTTTTCCCTTGCTGTTTTTTACATTGCTCACCAACTAACCAAACACCTAGAAGGGGCTAAGTACATGTAGTGTATTATAAAAAACTCTTTTGCAGCAGTTAAGTACATTTATATGTATCCCCTTGCTATCTCATTTATAAACACATCCCGCCTGCCTGTTTATCATCAACAATTATAACCAGAACATAGAGTTGTGCATACACTCTGATTACCTGAAAAAATAATTAGGTAGGAAACCCCCCCCCCCCCCAAAAAAAAAAAAAACCTTTACAAAGTTTAATTAAAAGTCCATAAAAGTTTGTAATTTAAAGTCATACCCTATTAAATCCAAGCCTTACATGCTGGATACTTTGAAACGTTTTTCTTGTTACATAGCTAATTACATGTATTTATAAGTTATCACGGAAATCAGAAGTTAAATGTTGAGCTCTCAGGGACCCAATTTCAAGTTCAGTAGGGATGTAAGGAAGTCTTCTTCAGTAGCCTGTGGGTAAAGAATTATTTTTGTCCGCCTTAGTAGATTTTATGCCCCGCCTGGCCAATATGCAGAACTTAATTAGTCAATTGATGAATTCATGATCGAACTACTGAGAAACACTTTAAGGCCATATCATCCTGTTTGCTCTAAATTGGCTCTACTACAGTGATAACAAGGTCTCTTCGAGCCTCAGATTTGGAGCAACTGGTTCTTACATTGTACATAGACCCTTTGCATAAATGGTGCCAATATTTGAATAACATATACTTATACATCCTAAGCCTCACACTCATGTGAAAAATCCTTTGTCTGGAAACATCAGTACAAGGCTAAGGATGTACAAAGTATTGATATTCAAATTCAGTTGCCATTTATACAAAGAACTACATAATACCATTATGTATCACATAAGCCCTTGAGTTTCCTGGAGTGACAAAAATCTAATTTCTCCCTAACCCTAAGAGAATTGGCCTTACGGCCAGTGACATGTCATGACGTGCGCAGTGAAATGACAGATACAAGTATGGCAAGTAGCATACATCTGAAAGCCACCCCTTTCAAAGACATCAGATATCATTCAAGGGTGGTTTTCACTAGCGCATGCGCAAAAAACATAAGCAGATGCAGTAAAATGCTGATAATTAGCGCCTTTTGTTGGAAATTTCCCAAACAATTATCAGCATCTTACTGTGTCTGCGTATGCCAGCTTATAAGCACATTAATTAGTACTTGACGAAACCATTAAGATTCAGTGCCTTAAACCGTACATGTACTCTGTCCTGCATTTTCTGACTGTTCTGTTTGGTTACTATGCTCCATGCTTTGATGTCTCCACTCAACTCAGGATCCTCTGTGTACTGATTCTCTCTGATGTGTTCTAAAATTTCAGTTTGATTACTCAGTTCACATTCCAGCTGTTCACTCATTCTATTAATATCTGATTGTTCAGTTTGATTTTTAAGCTTGGAATGTTCAACATGTTCACTTAGCTCAGCATCTTTTGTTTGCTCACATGTTCATGTACATGTACATGTAGTTCCCTATGGTTATCATCTTCCATTTATTCAATGTGGCCAGCATTTTCTGCTTGTTCAGCTTGATCACTAGGCTCGGAACATTTTATCACTTCACCCTGTTCAGCATTTCCCATTTGCTTGCTTTTACCATCATTGTCAGCATTTTCCATCGTCTTATGTTGTTCACAATCTTCAGTTGTTTGCATTGATTTGCTTTGCTCACAATGTCCAGTATTTTCTGTTTGCTCATTATGTCCACAATGTTCAGTTGCTTCCTCTTCTTTACTTTGTTCACAACTTCCAGTTGTTTCCATTGGTTCACTTTGCTCACAATGCTCAGTATTTTCTGTTTGCTCATTTTGTCCACAATGTTCAGTTGTTTCCTCTTCTTTGCTTTGTTCAAAATTTTCAGCACTTTCCACTTGCTCATCATTTTCACTTCTTTCTTTTTGCGCACATTGTTCACCATGTTGAGGACTTTCTTTCTGTGGACTCTTGTCAGACTGAACTGTTTCCATTTCCTCTGTTGGTTCAGACTGCTCAGCATCTTCCCCCTTTTTGGTACCTTTCCTTGCTTTTGACCCCTTGCCCTTAATTTTCTTGATGCAATGATCGAGATTCTCATTTTTATCTGCGTGGAGTCGAATATGCTTTTTAAGGGAATGCTGGTGACGGTAGGTTTTCTTGCATACCCAACAAGTATAGGGTCTCTCTCCAGTGTGTATTCGAATATGCTGAATAACATTTTTCTTCATTGAAAAGCACTTCTCACACTGCGGACATTTGTACGGCTTCTCTCCTGTGTGCATCCTGTAGTGTGCTCTTAGCCGCTTCTTGCATCCAAACGCTCTTTCACAGCGATCACACGGAAATGGTTTTTCACCTGTGTGAGTTCTTTCATGGATTTTCAGATCTGAGTTTTGTATAAAACTCCAGCCACACACTTGGCATTTGAATGGTTTCTCCTCAGCATGAGAGTTTTGATGCCTCTTCAAACTTGACAGCCGCGAGAACACTTTATCACATGGAACACACCTGTAAGGTTTTTCATTATTGTGTGTTCTGATGTGCCGGCTGAGACTTGAAGGCCCTGAGAGACACTTTTCACAATGAGGACATTTGAATTTATTTCCAGGTACCAGAGTTCCTTCTTCTTTGTCCTGACCCAAGTTTTCCAACGGTGTCGTGAGATCTTCAACATTATTGTCTGCCTCAGTCATGCTGGCCACAGCTGTACCACCATTAAGGGCAGGCAAAATGTCTTCCCCCGCATCAATAATGCCATTGCCATCTGTATGGTGTGATGTCACAAGCAAAAAATGCTCACTACTCAAGGCTACTTGAATTGTTTGGCATGCAAGAACATCTTCATTGCTGAAAAAGATTTATAAACACACCTTTAAACATTAAATTGTAGTTCCAATATCCAAAAGGGGGAGATGCAGTGGCCTCATGGTTAGTGCACTTGTCCCTGGATCAAGCGGTCTGGGTGTGAGTCCTGGCTGTGAGCATTGTGTTGTATTCTTGGGTACGACACTTTACTCTCACAGTTCCTCTCTCCACCCAGATGTATGAATGGGTACCAGCAAACTTAATGCTGGGGGTAACCCTGTGATGGACTAGCATCCCATCGAGAGGGAATAGAAATAAGAGTTCCTAGTTGCTTCAACTGGCCACTTAGCTTGTATGCAGACTTTACCAGCTACATACATTTTCCTACCAATATCCAAAGTGAACCCAAAAGATCAAAGCTGTACTTTAAATAAAGTTTAAAGGGATAAATAAGAGAATCAGTTAGATTTGAAACAAAACAAGCTATTTGTCTAGACTGATCACTGCTCTTGCTATTTAACGTATTTGTTATGTACCTGCAGTGGACATCTGAATTATCATCTGCCGAAGTTTGATTTTGCTCATCAGGTGTTGCAACTAATCTTTCACTGTCTTCCTTTCTGCTGGCCAGAGAAAAAGAACTCTAAACACTCTCAAAGGTTAGAGCATTTGTATTTAACCAAACAAAAACCCTCAGAATGTACACTATAAGCTGAGGTAGTTTCACGTCACAAGTAAAAAAAAGTATAATTTTTGTATTTTTGTAGTAAACCTGGAAAGTTGGTCCAAGTGACCCCATACTGCTAGAGCATAGAGCGTCCTGGTTCCATAGCATTAAGTATCAAGTATCTCTACCTTTAATTCGATAGGGGAGGGTTAAACCCCAGCATTCAATTATCCAGATCCCACCCAGAAATACACCTGGATGGAGGTGCACTGTGAGAGTAAAGTGCTTTGCCCAAGGGTCACGCAATACAATGACCCTAGTCCAGCATGCAAATAATTAGGTTAAAGCTAATGATCTTAGCCTCAAACACAGTCACAGTGGGCAAGGCTGTCAATAGGTTTTCAGTCACCTGTTGCCTTGATCTGCACACCAGTAACAAAACTGTTACTTAGTGGGCGAATTGTATCAACAAAAGCAATTTCACCTGTAACGTCAAGTGCCTTAGTATCACACATACTTAGATGTAACAAGTGTTACAGGTTACAGCCCTTAATTACAGCTCTGGTGGGGGTGGGCAAGCATTAACTTCTATCCTTGTTAGGGATGTATGTACCGGTAACCAATGTTATATTTTTATATGCCCAGAGAAACAAATTGGGATGGTAATTTGTCTTATCAATGCATTAACAACACTGAGTTACTGCCTTGCAAAGTGGAGGTTGGGTGCCTGGGGTATCCAGGAGCTTCCACTATTGGCAGCCAGCTCCTACATGTAGATGAAGACTGCACCCATGACTGGCAACCCAGCCATGAGCCCCCATGCAGAAGGGAGAAAAGCAGGCACCCATAACACTGATAAAGACAGTGGAAAGAGAAGGGAGGGACAGGGGAGGGGAAACAACCTCTGAGAAGAATCCCCATGCTTGAAACTGTAATGCTCATGGAAAACCCTGACTCAATGCAAAACTACAATGCCTTGTGGCCCAAGAACACATGGAGTCCTGGCTCATGCACAGATATAAATGCCGCTGACCGCAAAGGCAAGAATTGCGCTCCTTGTTGTTAACTTCTGTTAAATTGCATTTACTGCATTATAATATATGCTTTGCTATCAATTTCTGCTCCTTTCAGCTACACTGTACTCATTTACCAACAAAGGATGTGGCCAATCACAGTGAACTCCAACTTAGAATTCCACAATAGAGTCAAATCAAGAATTGGACAGTCTCGTGTCTGGAACAAATTTTGAACTGTACCTGCTTGAGGAAACAGACTTCCTTTGCGTCACTTTCGTTTTGTTTTTCTTGCGAGGCCAGGCACTTGACTGGTCACTGAGCGCCTTGTCACTAAAAGCAAAGGCAATAATTAAAAATATGCCATCCATTTAATTATAACTAACTGAATTCCCTTCCTAAATACTCTAAAAGATTAGGGTTGAAAGGGTTGAAAGACGAGGTTTTTTCAACAGTTTTTGCAGAGGACCACAAAAATGGTGCACCTGGGTAAAAGATAATAAAACTAAAAAAAATCTTGGTCAATATCTTTGTTGAAAGTCACCAGGCAAAGAGAGGTTCAAAGTTAGTCAAATTTCCCTTTGTTCCTAGCCCTTAACAAAACCCTAGAAAGGCCAAACAAAATATACAAAAGGTTGTCTAACACAAATGTTACAGTGTAAACCTGAACAAGCTTACTATACTAACCTTGATGAGGTAAAATCTGGTCTAGCTGTGTGAAGTCGCATGTGCTTCTTAAGCGTGTGCTGATGACGGTATGTCTTCTTGCACACTTCACACATGAATGGTCTTTCACCAGTGTGTATTCGAATGTGCTGGATGACATTTTTTCTCATTGAAAAGCACTTTTCACACTGTGGACATTTGTATGGCTTCTCTCCTGTGTGCATCCTGTAGTGAGCCCTTAGCCGCTTCTTGCATCCAAATGCTCGTTCACAGCGATCACACGGAAATGGTTTTTCACCTGTGTGAGTTCTTTCGTGGATTTTCAGATCTGAGTTCTGTATAAAACTCCAGCCACATACTTGGCATTTAAATGGTTTTTCATCTGAATGAGAACTTTCATGCCTCTTTAAACTCGACAGTCGGGAAAACACTTTTTTGCATTGAACACACTCAAAAGGCTTCTCGTTGCTGTGGGTTTTAATATGCCGACTAAGACTTGATGGCCCTGAAAAGGATTTGTTGCACTGGAGACATTTAAACTGCTTGTCACCTGCGGAGTCTTTCTTGGATGAACTGTTGTCATGAACAGTCTTTAACAAGGGTGTGCTATCACCTGGAACAAGTATGCCCGCATCTTCAGCCATCATCACGGTCTCAACTTCAATTGCTGACACATTTTCAGATTCACAGGGTGTCCTTTCAATGCTGGTGTCAGAGCTAGCTGACAAAATTAACAGCTGCAGCTGGTCAGGATTGACTGTATCCATGGGCTGAATTTGAAACTTTTGTAGATCTAAGATTACTTCATTCCTAAAGGACAAACAAAGAGACAAAACAAAACAATGAATAAAAGAGACGTTTTTGCATCCTACTGACTGAAATAACAAGCATGTAAAGCTGGAGAATGAAGCAATTACATGTACTAATAGCAGTGTTCCTGTGCTGCTATAGACTGCCATGATCACAAAACATTTCTTGCAATTACATGTACAGGGTGTGTGCTAAAAAATACATAGTTTTGAGAGCTTTGTCGAATCCAATTAAATCGCCTAAGCAAATTCAACTTCTCTATAGTCAGCCTTACAGTCTACAGGATACTAAAGGGCTATAAACTTAATTCTCCTAAGACTGTTAATTGCTATGTAAACCATAAGTTTATTTTTCAGAACTAAGAAAATATGCACATAGATCGGTGAAGGAAGAAAAAACGAACAAGTAAATAACATTAAAACCGATCTTACTGCTGATGATCTGGACTACATGATATCAACTGGTTCTAACATACTGCGAACTAAAAGGCAGCATTAGGAAGCTGAAGCGAGTAAGCTCAGTTTTACAAATTACATGTATCGCTTGAACTGATCAAGTTGAATTTAATCTCACTCGTAGAACGAATCGTCCTTCCTTTCTCTCCCGTTTCTCTAATAGCGACCAGTTTCGGAAGAAGAGAAAACTGAAGCGTTTCAGCTTTGCTGCAGGTGATAGAAACCAGAGATTCACAGTCTAAATAAAGCAACTTACCCTCTTTGGGATAAAACGCCCGGATCACTGGCCGCCATTTTCCTTTCAGACAATCCTGTCCCAGAGTTCTTTTCAGCCTAGTTCACGCAAACCGCGCACGTCGCGTCCAGGCGCGCGGTTCGAGTCAACTCGCACGCACGATGAAACTACATGCAGTTTTTTGTGGGGCAGGGAGGGGAGTTTTAACTATACGAGCCCACCGTACCTATCAGCGGATAACAAACTTCGAATGCCATTTTCATTTAATTTCAGTAAACGTTCATTTCGGTGTAAACGGTCATGGATTTTTCTCCTAAAGCTGGTGTTAATGTGGAAAAATATTACAAAGATTCGTATGGCACAATCGAAAATTTGATTTCTTTGTCCAAGAATGGTAATGTTACTGCCCAAAGCGACCTTGGCATGGCTTACTCTCAAGGAATTCGGAATTTTGTCGAGAAGGACATGGAGAAGGCAACTGGATGGTTAAACTCCGCTGTGGAAAATGGTTGTGTTCATCCTTTGATCTTTACAAGACTTGGTGAATTACTGGATCTAACAGGAACGCCACAGTACCAGCGAAAAGCGTACGAGATGTATCAAAGGGCTGCAAACTTAGGATGCGCCGAATCACAGCTCAATTTAGCAGAAATGTATCGATGTGGCGTCGAAGGCGTTGTAAACGAAGACATCAAAGAAGCATTTGAATGGTACAAAAAAGCCGCTGATGAGAGTGAATCTGAGGCAACCACGGGTTATGGAGGAATTGATCGATATATTGTTGGAACAATGAAAAGAGTGGGAAACGGACCCGGTGAGACAAGACTGGATGCTTTGAGACTTTTGCAAAAGTACTATCTTAATGGGGATTGCCCAGAGGGCCGACCACAACCGACCAAAGCTGTTCATTATTTGACCAGAGCGGCTGAATTGGGCGATACTGAGGCCCAATTGAAGCTGGGACAAATATATTTGACTGGAAGTTGTGAGCAAATCAAAGATGTTAAAAAGGCAAAGCGATGGTTGGGAAAAGCTGCTGCTAGTGGTGATGTCATGGCGAAACAGGTGAGCAGTGCATAATGTTTTTTATAGTGAACTATAGAAGGTCAGCGTGGAGGCACGGTGGCCTCTTGGTTATTGTGGTCAGCTCCAAATCAAGCTGTTCGGGTTCAAGCTCTGGCCAGGGACATAATGTGTTGTGTTCTTGGGCAAGACACTTTACTCTCACAGTGCCTCTCTCCACCCGTAATGCTGGGGGTAACCCTGCGATGGACTAGCATCCCATCCATTGGGGAGTAGAAATACTCCTAGTCACTTTCTCCTGCATAAACCGGGATAAGGACGGGCCCCTCCCTTCCTCCTTGCCCACCACTTCCACAGCAATTTTGTCAGTTTACCATGCAGACAGTCTGGGGGAACCTATTTATGTATTTATGTTATGAATGGAAAGCGGCACAGACACAGACCAACCTTCAAACTGCTGGATCCTGTTGAATCCTGAAATGTGACCTTTGCACATTATTCAGTTCAGTGCATTTTTTTTCCCAGCTTCTTCAGCAGTGCAAACAGTGTGATGATAAGCAGCATGATGCTTCAGAAGTCAGCAAGGAGGCCCTTGTGCAATCAATTGAAATCATGAACGAGAAATCGAGTCGGAGAGCAGAGGAAAATAAACACCCATTTGTGATTTCTCAACCTGTGACTTTTTCAGAAGAAATGCTAAGACAGTATGAGTGGTCCCCAACAGCAAAAATTTACCTTCAAGCTTATAAACTTGTGAAGCAAGGCCTTGAAGTTCTTTGCAAAAGTAACTTTACTGATGAAAGAGGAGTCTCTTTTATAGCTCATGGATACTTGACTGAAAATTCTATACTACAAGCATTTCCTGATATTAAAGGTTCACTGTCACCTCACATTCTGAAGCTTTGTGAGGAAAATTTGTGCAAAAATTATTGTTTTTTTGAAGGACTTCTTTTGTCTCTTGCTTTGCGTCATTATGAATCAGGAGGAAAGGTTTCCATGAAAAGTTTCAAAAATGATAGAAAAGCACTTGCATGCGTGATGAACTTAATTCGCTTTATTCAAAAGGCTGAACCTGATAGCCCTCCTTCAGTTGATCCCTTTGAGTTTGATAAGAATTACAGCAGCTGGCTTCATGTTTTGTATTACCACATGGCAGCAATTTACACCATTGAAGAAGCTACTGAAGAAGCTGCTGAAGCTTTTGAGAATTCCATTAAATGCTGCCCATCTTATTGCGATTCCAAAAGGGGACTTGGGTATAACTTAATGGATCTTTACACCTCTAAAACCGTGAAATGCCGTCAAGGTGTAGAAGAGGAATTGCCTCCTAATAAAAAAAGACCAAATGACAGAGAAAAGTCAAAATATGCTTCTTGGACTACCGACAAATTGAGAGATTCTGCAGTGAAAGTGTTGCAGGAGTATCTGGAAGAGGCTCCAAAGTGTAGTAAAAACTACCCAAATGCTTGTTATTATCTTGCAAAGCTTGCTACCGACATGACTGAGTTCAAAAAGTACTATGAACTTGGCCAAGATGCAGAAGAAAAGAGACTTCCTTTCTTTGGTCCGTTCAATCACCCACTGAAAGACTTGATGACTGCACACTACCACCTATTTTCCAATGTACGGCAGCCTGTAAGGTGTGGCAACATGGCTTGCATCAAGAAAGTTAAGGAGACTGACTTGAAATCCTGCAGCCGCTGTCGGGACCAAAAATACTGCAGCAAGTAAGTAGAGAACCACTTTTTACACTGGAAAGCTTGGCTTTAATAATGTGATGTATATTTCATGATGTACATTTAGTCTTAAAGTGCCTATGAAGTAGAAAATAATTGCTGCTTATTTGAAAGGCTTTTCAAAGTAAAGAAGAATGGCGTTTCCCTTTTTGGAATATCTTTTTTCGTTCTAGAGATATTTATGTTTTTGTATTATGCAAATGAGGAAAGTGATGACGTCATAGGTGGTTCCACTTGAAAAGTAAAACACTGAATCAAGAATATCTCTAGAAATATTGGAGCAGTGTTCTTCAAACTTGGCACCACAAATGTGCACCACTAAAGAAACAGAATGACACCTTCTGTGTTGTTGCCATGGCAACACTTTTGGCTCCACTCTCTTTCTGTGAAAAACCAAATGTGCCAATTTGCAACCTTTCGAAAAGGGACAGAAGGTCTTGCTCGGAACACACATGATTCCCATATTGTCTAAACTCTCCCCATTAGATTGTTGGGAGTGGATGATCCTTGTGAAAGATAAAATCTGGTAGTGTTAGTTTTAATTAAAACAGGACCAGCAGCGTAACTGTTGCCATGGCGACGGCACGACGGGTGTCATTTTTTTTCTTTTGTGATGTACATTTCTGGTGCCAAGTTCAAAGAACACTGCTCTATTATTTCTAGAGATATTCTTGATTGAGTGTTGAACTGTTTTAGTGGAACCACCTATGACGTCGTCACTTTTAATACAAAACGTGAATATCTCTAAAACCAAAAAAGATATTCCAAAAAGGAAAATGCCATTCTTCTTTACTTTGAAAAGCCTTTCAAATCAGCAGCAATTATTTTTTACTTCATAGGCACTTTAAACAAGAGCTATTTTACAGAGATACAGGGGCATAGCCAGGAATTTTCATAGGGGGGGGGGTCGATTCACACTGTGTCAAAGTGAGGGTACTCACCAGATTGTTATGTTGACCTCCTTTGATACAAAACAGATTTTAAAAAAGTGGGCTTTTCTACAATGGCCAAGATATTGTCATGGCATTTTTGGCCACCTGTTGTAGGTTGTTTGCTTGAAAAAGGCTTACAAAAGGGGGAGTCATGGGCACCCCAGGACCCCCCCTACTGTAGCTACTCCCTTGAGAGAAAGGTGAAAAAGGAAAGAAGAAAAGCCATCCATGAAAAGGAAGCTAATATTTATAACAGTTATTACTTTCTTTGCTTTATCTCTGGACATTATTTTCCTTTGAAATATGGCTTTTGTAGTCAGTACATGGCCTAAATAGCCAGCAACTACTGCTGTATATAGCTTTTAGAGAACATGTGAAGAGAAATTGAATTTTTCTCACTTTGACAACATTTTGCAGTGTAATAATATTTACACTGAAAGGTTAGCCTTCAGTTGGTGTGAACCTCGTACAGATCTGTTTGAATTTTAATTCATACAGATCTCTGAATAAATTACAAGTCATACAGAGAAAACATGGAAACTTTAAAGTTGTGGTGTTGTTTGATCTCACCTTGCTGCAGGTTTTAAGTTCCATACTAAAATTCAATTCCATGAGTGTACTCTGTAGTACAGGGGGAAGAATCAAGGGTAAAAAAGAATGATTACTGGTACAATGAGGACATTTGAATCATGAAGGTCCATGAACACTTTGACAGACTGATTTAACTAATTTATTTTTTATAGTAATGTAAGCGCATTGAGTTTTTAAATGCGCCCACAAAACTTTATTATTATTATTATCATCATCATCATCATTATTATTATTATTATTATTATTATTATTGTTATTATTATTATTATTAAACCCCAATTCTTTGGTATGAAAACTTAGGTTAAGTCTGCGTTTCAGGCTAGTGGCCAATTTAGGTCTACGCTTATGTCCAGTCGCTATAGCATGAAGTGACTAAGGAGTATTTCTACCCCTCCTGGATGGGAGCCTAGTCCATCACGGGGTTAACCCCAGCATTTAACTTGCCCATGCACACTGGTGAAGAGAGGCTCTGTGAGAGTAAAGTGTCTTTCCAAAGAACACGACGAAATGACCCAGGCCAATGCTTGAGCCTGAACTGCTTGATCAGAGTCCAGTGTGCTACCGCGTCTTCTTCGTTTATTGTGTTCCTCACGAGTTGGATTTTTCATTAAAAAAAAAACTGCACTAAGAATGTCAAATGTTCATGGTTTGAGTGTCCATAGTGTAGGAGCCTCAGTTAGTTTGGCTTACACTTGTACTTTTTCGCTATTTCGTTAGAGACTGCCAAAAAGCAGACTGGAAGAATCACAAAGCTTCATGCACCGATTCCAAAGGACCCAAGGCAAAGAATGGATGTGCCTAAAACCAAATTATCGAAAATTTGAGTTAACCGACTCCTGCTTGTAGAACTGCACTCCCTTGGTCTTCAATTAGTTACCAGGAGAGCTTACTAGCTGTACGTTCCAGGAAGATGGAACATGCCACACCCACGAGGTATTGCGTGGTAATGGGTGTTTGATACGTGAATCAGATCAGAATTTGTAAAAATCAGGACTATAATATTCGCCAGCATATCTTTCTTTAGATAAAGATATCAAGGTTATTACATGTATCTATTTGTTTTTAATTTCTTCCCATTTCGGTAAACAAAAATCACGAAACGTAGTTTTGTTTGTTTTAAAAGTTGAAACCTCATTTCCAGAGCTGTAAATCAGATGACTTTAGACCATTCCGGGATGAAAAAAAAAAAAAAATACTGAACTAATTTTTGTAAGAATCTTAATTTTAGTTGGATATAAGAAATACAATACAAATACAAATACAGTTTAATTAATTGCTCTTACAAGAAAGCATTGTTTCCAATTGGGTAGTCTCAGTTTATAGTAGAATAGGTGGTGCTTAAGTAATCACATGTAAACACAAAATTATAAATTCTCAGGAAAAAAAAAGAAAGAAAAAAGGCCATGAGATAATCTGTAACAAAGTCTAGGACCCCATATAAAAACAGATCACCGAATTGGTTAGAAGTACATATTATATCTAAGTAATACTAATAGTGTAAAAAGTATAACTATATAGAACTGGAGTTAGAGTACTCATAACTCCATGAAAAACCTCAGTTCTAGCCGTAAACATATTTTCATTCGTAGCACTACGAGTTTCTATTGGAAGAAGATTCCAAGTATCCGAGATTCTGTGGAAAAAATTGTATTTCAATACATTTGTCGTGGCATATTTCTTTTCCAAAGTTAAGTTGTCCGTATGCCTAAGGGAGGAACGGTCCCCCTCAGAATAAAACTCAATAAATTATAGGAAGGGACACAATATTGACTTTCCCTTTGAGTGTCTTAAATATGAATGTTATATCAGCCAACAATCTTCTCTTCTCCAAGGACATAAGAGTTAGCTTTTTTAGGCGAATCTCGTAACGGTCATCATTCTTTAGGATGAATTTGGTAGCTCTTCTCTGTACCTTTTCCAACCTTTCATTATTTCGTTTAGTATAAGGAGACCACACTTCAGAGCAATATTTCAAGTTCAAACGAACCAGTGAGCAGTAAAGACTTTGCAAAAGTCTTCGCGCCGGCTAGACCTCTACAAGTTCTTATATTCAATCTGCTTTTAAAACAATATTATCGACATGAGAATTCCATGATAAGTAGTGATTGGAGATAATTTCCAAATCTTTAAAATCTTTTTAACATTAAAATTCATGGAATAGAGAACACACCACTGTTGGAGGTTGCCCAGATCCTGTTGGAACAGATCTTGATCTCCAGCAGTGTCAATGATCCTAGCGCATTTAAAGAGTGATCTGTATCAGAAGCATATCGCCTCGAAAGGTGATATGCTTCTGTCTGTATAGAGTGTAGTTAAAGAAGCGGGTCGCAGTCGTTGAATGGCCGGCGGTGTATAGCAGTTACAACCCCGGAGTAACAAGTAGGATTTTTGAATACGTAAACCGCCATAAAGATTCTATCTGGAGGGATAACTTCCATGTTGTTTCTTTTATACTACATGATCGAAGGGATGGAGTGGACTGACAAGTCAAAATTGAAACACACTCGGCGTCTGGTATGCACCTAGAACTGCGTTCTTTTTGCGTACTGATAACACCAACTTCTATCTTGGCGAATGTGTATTGACTAAACCTGTATGTAGTACAACCCTTTCGTCGTACATAGCAACCTTTACCACTCTTGATAAGGAGCCAAGCGGTCAAGGAAAACTGTCAGCTTCTTCCCTCTCTCGGCAAACATGGCCAAGAGGAAAACTTTCTTGCTTGTCAATTTGTGTAAAGCTCCAAGAACACCACATTCCATTATCAAGTTGAAAATCTCTGGACTTTGGACGCGACAATCTATGGTGAGGCTTTGGTCGTACGTGGTCAGCAGTTGTAGTGGATGGCTATTGAGACCGGCGGTTTGAAACTTCACGATAAACGTCTTACGACTGTTTCGTTCGGGTTTAGGACCCTCTCCAATACCTTTTAAATGAGTACCAAATGTTCGATGCGATACATTTCCTGGCTCGACCAAAGGGATCATATCCACTGTTACAGAAAAGCGACTTCTGAGGGCGACACATAAAGTCTTGTGTTTTGGTCTGTGTCTACGTTGACATTCCTTGCAGCAGTAAGATGCAATGTGGCAATTCGGGCATTTAATAACGCGTTCTACTTCTTCCTTTGAGCGGCGACAATACGTGCATCCACTGCAACGTTGTTCAACAACCTCCCTGGGATGATGCATGCCTTCTTCGTTATTAACTTCCTCGTTTCTGCTAAGAAATGGAGGAATGGAGTAACAGTCGTTCTCTCCCGATGGAAAACCTAGAAGAGCAGCAACTTTGATATCTATTGAGCTGCGATGAAAGCGGAGATTATTGGCTTTGTTTTGATACTCAAGCCATGGACCACTATGGTCTCGAACGATGTTTGATTCCAAATGAACTCTTCCAGAGTAATTGATACCAATGAAGATGCCACCACATTTGTTGGCAGTGATTACATTTCCTTCTATGTGTGCCGATGTTCGTGACTTAACAAGTATCCCCCAGAATCCATTCTCGAATATCCTGTTGTTACGAATCGTCATTTGAGAATTGCCATCCAGAGAAAGACCGAAAGGTCTGTTATGGTGAATATCGTTGTTGCATATCTCTATTTTGTTCGTAGTGTGGAAGGCAAGCATGCCTTCACGGGCATTTTCGAAGATCTTGTTTCCATCAATAACGCATTTTCCTGCATCTGGGCCAATCAAGATTCCGTGATAACCACTGTCAAATATCCTGTTTTCAGACGCAACAAGGTTCCCGCCTTCTCTTGCTTCTAAACCAGCCTGATGGTTCCTGTACACTTCACACATTCTGATCAATAATCGAGAACCTTCGTCAACTACTAGAACGCCTCCACCTCCACAGTCATGAATAGAACAGTTCTCCATCAATGCACAGCTTCCATTCATGATCTGGATTCCAGCACAACCAGGAAAACCAGAAACTGATGGCTCTCCAAACTTGTGAGTTCGATCGCAGATGGGCTTACCTAAAGCGGCTGCTTTACATCCAGGACCTCCGTTACATTCTGGAAAATCCTCACAACTCGTCACTCCACCAGAAAAGTCACAGTGGTTGGCGTGAATAGCTCCTTCCTTTCCTTTGCAGAGCAGAGCACTGTTCCCTTTGGGGAAAACGATATTCTCAAAATAAACGCTGGCATCCGAGACGTCACAGACTTGTGTACAAGACATAATAGTTCTGGGTTTTAGGCCTACAATCTGGAAGTCAGTGAAGGCAACAAAGCAGGTTAAGTTATACTCTCCTTCGTGCAATAGCATAGTTTCGTTTTCTTGCGCCGTCATCAATGCAAATGCAAGTTGTGTTTCATTCCTAATTTCTCTAGAGCGAACATCTGATAGTTCTGGAAACGTCTTGCAAACCTTTTTGTCACGGCGGAGACTGGAATCAAAATGTACAGCCACTGCTAATGCTGCTCGTGCCTGCCCTTTTAGTTGAGTAGATCCACTTTTAACTAGTTCTCGGAGAGCCCAAGCCTTGCGTAGCAGCGCCTTGTCGTAGCATGGCTTCAAAGAAAGACACTGTTGACAGTCATCAAGAGCATTCTGTGGCTGGCCAAGCTTCAAATGGCAAAGGGCCCTGTTCCAGAACAGTTGATAGCCGCCCGACGACAAAGCAATGGCGCTGGAGTAAAGATCTAATGCCTCTTTAAACCTGTTACTTTTTACTGCAAGGTTTCCTTTTTCTCTTAGCTCGTCGGCTTCCTCTTCCTTCTCATTTTGAGGGACATCTGCTTCAGCCATGTCGTCGTATCTAGGAAGAGGCTGTCTCATACAACAAGATATCAGCTTGTAGTCCCTGTCTTTGAGGGGCACATCGATGAAATAAGGTGGCAAATTGGGATCTTCCCCTGAGGATGACCTTTCAAGGTTGACTAGGAACTGCAGTTTCATTTCTTGCATTGCCTGAGCCTTGACTTTCTCTTGAGAGACACTGAAAAATATCGCTGCCTCATTAAAGATGCGCATAGTTTCTTCTGTGTATAGCAAGGTGGGGACTGATTCTTGATGTTTGGTCGAGAAGCTGCGCAAATGTTCCTGCAAATAGGTGGCATGCGAGGCCAACTTTCCCCACAGCTGTAACGAAGGAGGATTCTCCACACTAAAAACGGCATCCTCAACAAAACTTTCGCACACTTCTGCCGGTGAACGTGTGTTGGCTAATGCGTGGTGAAGGACACGTACTGCACATGTTAGAACGCTAAACTCAGTTTGTTCTTTCTCCATATCACTTCGGATTACTTCTTGCACCAGACGATGTACACTGATGGAATGTGTCCCATATCTTTGGAAAAGGGAGAACTTAGTAAGAAGAGACACTATCTCGGCCTGGTCACACAAATCGCCAATGGCTTCAGCATCATCTACTTTGTTGAGGCCTTCATTGATCACTTCATAAGGAATATCGTCGGGACCAAGAAAGGCGGACACTTTCATCACAAGAGTCGGGATTTCTCCAAGTTCCTTCTCTTTTGAGATTTGGCTGATGTGGTCAAAATTCAGCAACCATGTAGTGTGGATAGCCAGGCGTTCAGGTGAAGTGTTTTCTACCAGATTCCGGGCCTTCTTCTTTTTCAAGAGAAGTAGCTTCTGCTCCCTATATTTCTTCATGTACTCTTTTATGGGTTGACGAAGACATCTTATATAAGCTGCAGCTTGATCAAGAGCTAAAGGAAGCCCACCAAGCTCTCGTACCAACTCACAAATCTCACTGTCGTTCTCTCCAGCTGTTCCCGTTCGCATTCGCAGAAACTGAATCCCTTCTTCATCTGTCAAGCATTTTAACTCGATGCAAACGTTTTCTTCGATACCCGTTTCTTCTCCAATTTCCGCTGCTTCTCTCCTTGTGGTTATGATAATATGGCCATGCGCTGCTTGTTTCCAGTGGCCAGTGAGCAACTTTCGCATGTTCGCAGACATTTTAAGCTCGTCAAGATTGTCAACAACCAAACACCACAACTTTTCGCGCCTTCTCAGCCAATCAAGTGTTCCTGACAAGGAATTAGAAAAATCTTTTTCAAGAGTTCCAATTTGGCGCGCCATCTCGCTGAGGGATATTTGAAAAAGATCGTTGTTCTCGCCTGAAATCCAAAAAATACCGCCTGGATATTCCTCCTTCTCATTTTGACGCCAGAGGAACTCGACAGCAAGAGATGTTTTTCCTACACCTCCGAGACCGCAAATCGCTATTTCAGCGCAACCACTCTTGATGTTTTTCAGCTGCTTTGCTATTGCCTCTAGCTCGGTTTCGCGACCACAAAAGCAAGGATTGCGACTGGCTACTTGAAAAAATTCAACGTCGGCTGTTGCATTTATATTACTCTCTTCTAGAGCTTTAAGCCGAGATTCTAACTGACTCTGCCCGATTTCTAGGCCCTCAACCTTCGAGGTTAGACTATCTTGTCCCTCTTTCAAAGACGTGACAGCTGTCTTCAGGTCGCTCTGCCTTTCGTCTAACCGGGCAATGTTCCCTTCATTTGTATCTTGGCGTTTTTCAATGTTTGTTAAGCTGTTAGAAATATCTCCAATTGCACTTGACAAGGTTTCATTTTTTTCCAATTGCTCCTTTCGCTCTGCCTCCATTCGGCTTTCAATGTCGGTTATACGCTCATCAAATTTACTTATTTCATCTCCGACGGCCTGAAATGCTGTACTTATCTTCTTGGCTTCATCAGCACTTGATTTTTTGATGGCTTCGAGGTCCTGGTTTAGGGTAGTAATCTCGACACTTACGAGGTTCATTAAATCCTTATCCACTGGACATCCCATGCACAATATCATGCCTACCACGGAAATAAATAAATATCTCAGATACACGTACCATTTACTGTTGACAAGCAAAAAATGACCCGACTATTTAGCACGCCACAGGCTCGGATATGGAGGGTAACCTCATTTCACGTTTTGACACAGACAAATTGATTGACTGAATTGATTGAACACAAGTTTGTTCCATAAATCTAGTAGACGTGTATCACAAAGTAAAAAAATAAATAAATAAATTAAAAAAACGCTAGTCGAAATCGGTATGCAGGTTGCCTTCAGGATAGGTTATTCCCAATAAAGAACAACGAAAGGGGCAGTGAGATGTTCTCAGGATCACTAGAAGATGGGCAAAACTCATTCAAATTACTAACCCTTTGTTTCCCAGTCACGAAGATCATCAAGCTCTTTATCTTCATCAGCTTTTGGAAGCCCCAGTGAACGAATCAGTGTTTCAATGAGCTGAAAACAGTTTTGGAATTCTGGCTCGGTCCAGTGGTCAAAGTTGCAATGGCCCCACTCATTTCTCACTTTGGCGCGTACATCCTTTGCATTGGTTTGAATGCGAGCATGAAAAACAGATGCATGCGACAGAATCCCTAGCACCGCTGACAGGTCGCACGTGTTATCAAACCCTGTAAAGAGACACTAAAATTATTATTGTATGGGTAAGCACTTCGCAGAAGAGTGTAACCCATACACAGTAGGGCATCCATTTTAAAGGGGTTGGTATGGAACAGAATTTGGGCGTATTTAAAACACGAAATGGCAAAATGATGAAATGGCACCACGGTTAGCCTAAATAGCACTCAGGTTAGCCTAAATATCGATCACTAACACGAACGAACATAGCCCTCATCCAAAAATACTAATAAAATTTCAAATTTCTCAGCGAATCCGGCAACTAACTAACTCGCCGGGTAACCCGAAAACACTGACCCCCGGTCCGCGGACCCCCACTACGGACCGGGTCCGCGGACCACCTATGGACCGGTCCACGGACTACCCCTACTGACCCCTCTACGGACCACCCCCCAAATTAGATTGAAAAAAAAAAAAAAAAAAAAAAAAGAAATATTTCAGTTATGGGTTGTCTAATAGATCGTGTCGGCGAAATTTCAAACTTTACATTTTGCAAATTCAACGTTCGTGGGGTTCAAGCTCGGGCGCAAGTTGTATCATTACACATTGCCATTTCCTTTGCTGTGGCCATACTGTATATGTCTCCAGGAAGCCTCCGGGAAGCCTCCGGGAAGCCTCTGAATTTGTGCTCTTTCCTCTCGCATTTTGATCAGCCCATTCTCACGTGGATTCGTGAACTCGTTCCAGGCTTCACAATTTGCTCAGCGCAGTTACAGATACAAACAAGCTTGAACGACCTAAAAGCTCATCTCCCATAGTCAGATTGAGCCACGAATGCAATGTAACAATTTCCCTTCTTTTTGCCATCAGCATCTCTTTACGCTGAATAAAGCTTATAGGCTTTTTTTTTCGGGGGGGGGGGGGGTGGGGGGAAGAAGGGTGTCAACTGCCATTTGCACAGTGTAATACTCGAAAATTCGCCGAGACGAGTAATCTATTAGACAACCCACGAGTAAAGTATTTATTTCTAATTTCTATTATATTTTTGGGGGTGGTCCGTAGAGGGGTCCGTAGGGGTAGTCCGTGGACCGGTCCATAGGTAGTCCGCGGACCCGGTCCGTAGTGGGGGTCCGCGGACCGGGGGTCAGTGTTTTCGGGTTACCCTAACTCGCCTGTAAAAGTATAAATGTCGCATCCAACGTAGCAACTCAAACGTCACTTGATCCCCTTTACTCAGAAACAATCATTATGGCAACATCAGGCATTGCTAAATCCGAAAAGAACATGAACTGGTGTTGTATGAAATAATTATATAAGTCCATGCAGCAAGCAAAACTGCACGTTTGAATCTGAGGACCAACGATTTCCGGATCTGGAGGACGTGGACTTCTTCTGGTTCAATGTGTGGAGCTCCTTATTGATCGATTTCAGGGGAACAAGAATTAATTTCAAATAATTCTTCTCTAGAAGAGACATAATTGGTCATGGGCAGAAAATATCAGTTGGTTGGTGGTGAAAATCAAAAATTTTGCCAGCAACACAGTTGTTTACAAGGAACAAGAATCACCAGTCAGCGCTCGATTCCACCAGTCTGTGATTATCTACAAGATAGCAACATGCCTGGGGGGTGGTGGGGGACTCCCATACAAAGAGGACGGGGTGCATGCTTGTCGTATCTTTTAGAGTTCAAAAAAGTGGTTTTGCTATCTCTTAGGGTGGTCAGCCTCAAAAGGTCCACCGCGGGTGCTTTTGCGGTATCTTTTTAAATTGATAGAGATTTAAGACAATGCTTTCAAAAACTTTACGAGAAGGTATTCAAAACAATTGTTTTTATCACTATTATTTATGAAAATTATGAAAGTGTGAGTTAATGTGTTGTTTTAGAATTAGTACCTCTTGGGGGTGAAAAAATTTTACGCTACTCCCACAAAACAGGTGTGTGGTACCTTGGTAACAAAATTTCGGATTAGCAACCCTGTTCTTTCTATATGGGAGATTCCCCCAGGCAGCATATTGTCTCACCTGTGAACTTAGCCATGTGTGGTTCAAGGTACAGTTTAGCCAGATCTACATCTGTGGTAACTTTGTAATCATATGAACGTTCCTTCCTCTTGAACCTTCCCCAGTTGTTGTTGATGCTACTGTAATTCAACTTAAAAGATCCATCGTGAGTTAACTGGGAACCAAAGACTTGAGTGTCAATTGTTTTAGAGCCCTTTAGTGATGTATAGTGTTTGGAAATTTCTTGACCAGTAAAATCGCGGAGAACTGGTAGAAGAAGCCTGTTCAGGCAAATGCCGATCACAACCCATCTCTTCTGCTTGTCTCCAAGGTCGAAGCTGCTGACTGCAAAAATAAATTTAAAAACAACAAAAAGATTAGACATGCAAGGGTGGGATCATCAGGAAATATAAGTCTTATCAATCAGTCAATCCTAGCAGTGGCTGTTGATTTACCAAGGTATTCAAGCATCAATCATGTGGTAAAATATGACCCTTTGGATCAAGAGTGTTTTTTTAAAAATTAATTTACAAACACAATATACATAGGAAAAACTAAACAAAATAAATTTGGATCAAGATGGCTAATGTTGCAAAAATCATGTTCAACCAGAATACAACAGACCATTTCCATATAATTTCTCCGTATTGGACCAGAACTAGCTTGCAATTGAGGCTAATGTGGGGAGTCTTTTCAAATGTAAATTACATTAATCTCTTTTTAATGATTTATTTCCCCACATGAGCCTCCAATGCAAGCTAGGTCCAGTCCAATACCGAGAATACAAATATGGCCTATTCCGAGACTCTATATACATGTGAGCCTCAAATGTCACTTCAATCTAGCTATTTAAGTACTCACCTGGACCTGCTGCAGCTGACGGTGCCGATAGAATTGTGGGAGCTGCAGAAGGCCCTGGAAGTGTTGGTGGCATAAATGAGATTGTTCTGTGGCCCCCGCCTGTTGCCATGCCACCCTAAAAAGAGTATCTGTCTTTAGAAAAACATCACTCACTAGACATAAACTCTAAGAATGGAGCCCTCTATCTAGCTACAGCTAGCAGCTAGTGCGCAGAGTACACTGTCCATCATTGTTAAATGTGAGTCAATGAAGGTGCTCTTTTAAGCTTACCGGTACTTTGAATTGTCAGCTAGCTAGAGCACATGGAAAAAGATGAAGGAGGCTGGTTAATACACCTTTACAACTAACTTCAGGTTACCAATCTCCCCTAGGCCTACTTATTTGCCCATCAGTTGTAGCTGGCCATGATCTTTCCTCTAACATGCAATAAGTGTATTCCAGTTGAACCCCCTCCCTCTAGGGGGATATCGGCTCTCCCTTTCTACATTTAAAGGGCTTTCTGATACTCATCTGCATGTATATTTAGAAGAGCAATTATTTCCACGGCTTTAATATCTGTGATATTATATATCACAGTTTTTCCTGTCTTTTAAACACGCCTAGAAAAAGTTTTGCCTCTTTGGCAGGGGTTGGATAATTAAAATAATAACATAAATTAAAGTTTAAAGCCATAAATATCCTAGTGTTCTCACAGAGTGCTTAAAACTGAGAAATGAATCTATAGCTTTTAGTTCTGAGAGCCAAAGGTTTTCAGAGATAAAAATTCAGAAATTATGATTTCAATCGTGCATTTTTCTTATGTGGACCCAAACGAAAAATTATGTTGATTCTTTCTCTTGTTTGGAACTCCCAAAGCTTTAGAAGTAAAATTTTTGAGTCACACTAATCAACCCCTATTAAACGGCCACTCTTGGGGAAATGGATAGCAGCCGCTTAAGGTAATTCCTCTGAAATAAAAGTGACAATAGATTTTTGTTCAAACTTTGTCCACTGAATATTTGTCATATGATAACTTCAATTTTGAAATAAAAAAGGGGGTGCCCATGCTCATTAAGGAGCAGTGAGGCATTGAAAATGCCCTATTTTGGCATTATTCAATGCTTATTATAAGAATGCATTCCCAGTAATTGTAACATCTTTGTAAGCCCGGACTCATAAGAACACGCATTAAACTACAGTCAATACATTGTGTCGGACACGAATAAACGTTTAAGTTTGATTCAGACAGAAAGCTAAATCCTTGATTAAAAATTTGAACCAAATTTCTTGACGTGGTTACTGACTGCAAAATAGAAAAGACCACAGTGTATCTGCTATTTTTCTTATTTATTCAATTTTCAGCAATAGAAATCAGATCAGTCTTTTCTCACGCAAAGCTTATGATTAGTTGATTACAACAACTGGAAAAACAATTGGGGTGCCCAAGCTCGTTGGTGAGCTAGAGCCATTTTTCAACTGACAGAGCTCAATATCAAGGCAAATCCGTCATGTTTTCAATATGCGCGTGCACAAGCGCGTGCTAATGACACCATAAATTATGCACAGTAAGGATCCGCAATGCAAATGCGAGGAATGACCTTACAAGGGGGCAGTAGAAACAATAGAAAATTAAGCCTTCATAGGGATTCTGATTACTGGCCACCTAATAGGGTGACCATTTTATAGGGGGCCACTTAATAGGGGTTCGACTGTAGCACAATTGTTCATATATGTTTTATATCAAGATATATTTCCTCATAGTTAACAAGAGAATTTGTCAGCCTGATCATTGAACAACTGCCAGAAACAGATAAATAATAATAATAGGAATAGTAACAGTAACAGTAACAGTAACAGTAGCAGTAGCAGTAGCAGTAGCAGTAGCAGTAGCAGTAGCAGTAGCAGTAGCAGTAGCAGTAGCAGTAGCAGTAGCAGTAGCAGTAGCAGTAGCAGTAGCAGTAGCAGTAGCAGTAGCAGTAACAGTAACAGTAACAGTAACAGTAATAGGAGGGTCCACAATAGGGTTCTCAATTCCCGCTCTCTCGCCCATTTTTCCCTGTTCATCCTGCCATCCCGCCTTTTCTGCCAGGAAATCCCAATCCTGCCCACTTTTTAAAGACGTTTCTGCGTTAATTAATAATTTGTTAAATTAATAATTAATTTACTTATTAACACAGAAACTTTTTAAAAATGAAAATCGTATAAAAGATTACAAAAGAATTCAATGGGTAGCAGTTTCTTTCAATAAACGGTTAACTGTTTTGTTTTCTTTTGTCCACGTTTCAGTGAAAGAAAAAGATTGTTCATTCCCATATTTGAGAGATGGCCCGTAAATACACTTGACAGTTTCTTTCAAAGCCTTTTAGCGTCTTCACTTTCCTTGAGATCTGGGCTCAGAACTTTTCTTTTCAAAAGAAGGCATTCCTGCTCACACATCCTTTTCGTAAAATATGGCGACGCAATTCGTAATTCTGATACTTCGTACGGTAAATCACTATCACTGCCATCCAGTGTGGTCATCCTGGCCAAAACAAACCAAGCGCTCTGGAAAAGGTTGAAAAACTAGAAAGGATCGGGGGCCAAGATTACAGACGTAAGCGTCGAAAATGTCGGAAATGGACAATAAGCGCCCTGGATGTCATTGATGTCAGAGGTCAACACAAATGATTGGAATCAGTAGAAATAGGACTCAAAGACCTCATACAGTCTCATGGTACTAACGTAGTCAAGCGATAATGGATACGTTTGACAGAACCTGACAGGGTGCAGAGCTGTTGCTATTCATTACTTGAAACCTGACACAGCTATATGCACGTTTCTGCCAGCTTGTGGTTTTTGTGCTGGTCAATAACAATTTTTATGATATGGCTAGCTCTGTGAGTGGGCAAGATGAATCAAATACTGCACTGTGATTAGCTACCCGAGCGGGCAAGATGGAGCTATCTTGCCTGCTCGGGACTACCTGCCGTGTCCCACAAAAAAATTTCCCCAAAAGCCATATAATAAATCCTTTATTGACCACGCTTGTTTGGTCAAGATCGCTGGATATTGGCCTTGTTCTATTTTTGCGAGGTTATGGACCTCGACTCTGTCTCGGTCCATAAACACGCAAAAAAAGAACTTGGCCAATATCCAGCCATCTTGACCTCACACTTGGTCAATAACCCATACATGAGGTCATGTAAGAATTGAAATCCCGTCATAGTAGTCGTAGTCGTAGTCGTAGTCGTGGTCGTGGTCGTCATCGTCGTCATCGTTGTCGTCGTCGTCATCGTAGTAGTAGTAGTAGTAGTACTAGCAGTGGTAATACTAGCAGTAGTAGCAGCAGTAGCAGTAGCAGCAGCAGCAGTAGCAGTAGCAGTAGTAGTAGTAGTAGTAGTACTAGTACTAGGAATAGCAAGAGCAAGAGCAAGAGCAAGAGCAATAGTAATAGTAATAGTAATAGTAATAATAATAATAATAATGAAAAAGGAGTGTTTATTGTGACAAAAACTAGAGCTAAGCTTTACAAAATGCTATAATATTTACTTAATTTGATGTCTGTTAAACCTGTAAAACATGTTTCCGTATCTCCTTTTTCTTTAAAAAAAAAAAATAAAAAAAAAAAAAAAAAAAATAATAATAATAATAATAATAATAATAATAATAATAATAATAATAATAATAATAATAATGTGTAGTTCCAGAAAATATCAATACCTCCACCACGGAAGGGAGGTCTGGAAATTCTGATTGAGCTTCATACATTTCTTTAAATTTTTAGGTCTTACAGAACCACCCACCCCCCAGGAAATTCCAATCCCTTCTGTGGGGGGAGTATGGATATTTCCTGGAACTGAACAATAAAAAAAGTCTAAAATATACAATAAATTTCTAAAATACAGAAGTAATAGAAGCTACAAAAACGTGAGATGAAAATTAAGGTTTAAAACTCGAACTAGGATTAAAAATATTGCTACTAACTGTGGATAAGAGTAGACAGAGGATACTATGCTACCTAGTGGATAGTGATATGTTATTCCACCTATGAACAAACATTGCCAGTAGGTTTGATGACGTCACATGATATTCGATTCAGACACGTACTTGTCTCTCAAGGAAATTCGAACAATCAAATGCTTCATAAAGGTTCTAATGACTTGAATATTGCCAAAATTGTAAGGATGAAAAGAAAAATTCTGGCTTTTGCTTTTATTTCACTATTTTTTTTGTTTTGTTCACTTCAACTTTTGTAGATTGATTCTGTTTAAAGCGTTGGTTTCCGTGGATTAATTCCGCCATTTGACTGCTTACGGTATTCATGTTTAAAAATGGTTAAATTATATAACCCGAAAGACTGTGAAAACGTTCGCTTAACTTCACTCGAGAAAAAAGTAGTGGATCAGAATCTAAGTATACGAAGTACACTTTTATGTGACCGAAAAATCGTGCATCTCGTTATCTTTTAGTCCAATTTAGCTTATATTTAAGCTTACTAAATAACAGTCGTTCTCCAGTTACGTTGCTACAAATGAAAAACTTACCTCTCTTTTAAAATGTCACGCTTAACAGTAAAGGATGACTCGATCAGTTGGTAACTGCGATTTTCACCAGTAAATCGCCGAGAAAACAGTTTTCAAAAGTAACACAAAATGAAAGACGAATCTCACTAATGTTGATCCCCCCGGAAAAACAATACACCGATTCCAGAAAAAAACCGGAAGTTACATGCAAGCGAGGCTTAATAGCCCTCGAGCTTTCAAAATGGCGGTCGAAATGTCGGGGAAGAACGAAAAAATTCGAATGTATGTAGGTTAGAGCAACTTGTCAGGAACAAATGTGGTAAGGAAAAGGAAAAGAGCTGGACACAAGTGTTGTACGGCTGCAAACTCTAATAATCGAAGAAAAAACCGACCTAATTTATCATTTCCACGACTGAGTTTCCTTCGGACAAGCCAGATAAAGAAAGAACGAAAAAGTGGGAAATACTTATGAAAAGGAGAGATGCCTATTTTACTTCGGTAGGAAATATTTTCTGTTTTTCCGAGCACTTCTTGCCAAGTGATTTTAAACTGAGTACAGTTATTGAAACTGGGAGCCGTACCCTCGGTTTTCCCCTGCACAAAAGTTGAGGAGGAATCTCTGTGTAGAGCGAAAAGATGCGAGGCATCAGAGTCTGGCAAAGAAGCTAGAAGTGCATACAGATGTGAATACCCATCAGCTTCAATCAACGTAGGAATTAATCAGTTTTCATGCCTCTGAGGTAAACAAAAAAAGTTTCTCAAAAACAATGTTGAATGTGGAAGGACATTAGTGATTTAAATACAGCCATTGATGAATTTTGAATCCTTTTTACTCGCTTAATATTTCCGCAAGATCTGGCTTTTAGATTTAATATTTCAGAATTAGTAGTGTCAGATAAATTATTGCATGGGCCAATTTCCTGTATTTGATGTTGGGAAGCCTGCCCATTATTTATTTACCTGAAGTTTTTAGGCTGAAGTTGAAAACATAAAGTGCAGAATAGACTGCAGGGAGATAAAAGGTCAGATACCCAAGACTTGGAGAAGCCGAGTGAACTACTAAAAGTCTGACAACACATTTTAAGGCCTTGAAGGAATTTCCCTAATGTCAGGGATTTGATAGACAGCATTTACTGGCAAGCAAGAAGGTTATAATCTTCATTCCTTCTATGTGACCGAGTAAAACAGAGCTGACGATAATTTTACTAATTTTCTAAGGAAGACTGTTTTTCAACCATGAACCAGAACTGCAAATGTAAGAATACAAGCTGAAATGGCTGTTAGGAGAATAAATGGATGGCACATAATTGATGGTATAACTTCACTAAGGTTGTGTAGAGTTGTTAATCAACCCTGGATAGTGAGCTATTTGCTTGTAAACTGGCAGAAAAATAAGTTATCTAATAATTCCTGACACCTAATGTTTAATTTGTCATTTGGTAGTGAATGTAAACAGAGTACATGATATTGTTCATTAGTGGCAATTAAATATTTGGTGATTTCCACCATACTGAAATTGTGCATTATGTGGCTTCATGTTCTATTTTCTGGCACAGGGTGTAACATAGAAGGACACATGGTCTGGTGTATAATTTGCTAATAACATAAAAGTACAATTGAATTTGACCTCATTGAGAATTTCCTACATTGTATGATCTTATAGTTTCCCAAATGGTTTGAACTATTTTGAAATATTCACTAAACATTATCAGAGAAAAACTAGAAGTAAGCGAATTCTCTCATATTAAATGCTGGACAAACTTATTGGAACTTTGATATACATTATTTATTCTGGCTTTAGCAATAATCACATCTTGTAAGGCCATCTCTAAGCATTAGGTAAGCCAGTTCATATAATTATGATATATGTGTCATAAATTGTTCAATATTCTTTAGCATCTCCTTCCACCATTCTATGTCCAAGGCAATTTGCTCATTAAAAATTCTCAGTTACTTCCAATTTATAGCCAGGACATTCCAAGTCTGTTCACAACAAAGAGTAGTTGTTGTACATTGCACTTCATAGACTGAAGTAAATATGACTCTTTTTTACTTTTAAACCAGTATCAAACATTTTGCATATTGATTTTATAAGGCAATCTTCCAGGGTCTCACCATCCATAACAATGACATTCTTGGCTTCAATGATTTCATGGAGATTGCTCTTACTTGAGTCTGTAACCAGCTCAGCTGGGGAGCCCCCAAAATTTCCCTTTTCTCTTGTACAAAAAAAGCATTTTGTTACTTGCACCTTCGTCTATCCCTGCTGATGCATTATTTCAATGTACTTGTCCATTACTAGTTGCTAATATTCAAGGCCACCTTTCATGGCATGTGGCTGATAGTCTTTGTCACACTTCTTTGATAATTTTATTCGTGATTTCACCAATGAATCAGCTTTGTGATTGCGTCCTACCCTGTAACGCATTGATGCTGTCACTGTACCGAATCCTTGTTTGCACCATTCTTGGCGAGTAGATCGTAGTCTTGTTTGATACTCTGATTAGCATCTTTTGAACTCAAGGATTTGTCTTATTCTCTCGCACCGATTGTTAATTCGTGAAGAGAGATCGGATGTTCTGACTGAAGTCGTCAGCGAAAAATGAATCAGCCGTAGGAAATTTGTTTACGTTTGGATGTTGTGTTGCAATATTCCCGATATCCGGAACAATTTTAAAATTTACTTCCCTATGTTCTTTCGAGCTCTTGCTTCATCAGTTTTACTACTTTAGCTTTCGTAAAGCTATTGTTCGGGTCAGGGTCGTAGATTTTTAAAATTTTCATTTCATTCAGATTCTTTTTCCTAAACTGATCACGAATAAAGTTCTTTTCGGCAATAAAAATGGTGAGGTTTTTTCGCATATTAGAGATCGAGACAATCAAAGGATGGCAAACATATCTTTCCAAAAGTTCCTTTATTTTGCCACTTTAATTTATACGGCGACTTTTAAGCCAGAATTTCAATTGCCTAAGTGTCAATTTTTCAATCTGTTCTTCGCTCACGCTGACGCCGGGAATGTCATCAGAATAGAGATTGACATCTCTTCTTCGTTCGCCACGTTGCTTTGAATATTTACCGCGAGGGCTATTGAGCCTCGTTTCGGTGCGACTTCCGGTTTTTTCTGGAATCGGTGTATTCCCGGAAAATAAAATTCCCGGAAAAATGGAAAGGGAGGAACTGGCATGGAGTGACGGCTGAAATAGACGGAGGAATATAGCTACGGAAACACAAAATTTGGATTGCTTTGACAAGTTTCACAATTGAATGTTTATGAAAGGGCTGAAAAAACAAAATCAAAGTAAAATTTGAAAAAGTAAAGCCGTGCCGACATTTCACACCGATTCTGCGTGAACCTGAGGAGTCCTCTATTTCTGTTTCCTCTTGTCTTCAAATCCACATGACCGGCACAAAATCGAAATAAAGATAATTTCTGATTAACCGTATGTAATTAATAACCGTAATTGGTCTTTTCTTAATTTTTTAATGTGAAAAAATCTTATTTTGTGATATCTGTGCAGACGCCTTTGACCACGTAAGACACTTGACATTCCACCGTTCAACGTTCCTCGTCAACCAGACCCAGCTCCCAAAATTTCTTGTTTTTCTGACGAACCCTTCCTCTCTTTCCAGGAAAAGGGAATTACCACCTAGCACATTTTTGAGTTTTTATCGTTCGTTGCAAACATCTAAAAAGTGATAATAGATTCAATCTTCATGACGCGGTGATTCTCTGAAAGATTAATGAACGTACATTACATGTATTTTGCCTAGTTCCTACGCCTCAATATTTCGCCGCTGTCAATCGTTCCGGGTCACGTGATCCGGAGCAAAAAGTGCGAAGGCCTGGGAGAAAGCTGCACAGGAACTAGGCAAACATGCGAAGTGCACGTACTATTTGGCTGACAAAGGTGGGGTCGTTTGTCATTTAATATTTCAGTGAAGTCTCTCTTTTAACAGAATATTTCTCTTTTCACGGAACATACTTATCTTCCGGAAAAAACTGTTAAATACTGAGAGGCTTAGGGACCGTTCATTTTTTATGAGGGAGGGGGGGCTGGTGGGATTTGGGAAGCACCATTTAAAAATCGCATGACCCCCCCTCAGCTTACCAATTTTTTCACATGGCCCCCCCTTATAGCGGACATTTTTTGGGATGACCCCCCCCCCCAAACAAAAAATTGAACAAACAATATTTAGATTTCAACTTTTCTAATATTTCTCTTTTATCCCCCTACTTCACGTTATTGTGCTCACTATGAAGACAATATTTACAATCTCTATACGACAGAGAGCTGTTGTTTAAAACACAAATCAAAAGAAAGAGAAGTCAATTTCGGGTCTCCTAGTTATGGCTCGCGCTGAGCGTGTGGCATTTGGCCTCTAATTGGCATCTTCCTCATCTGAATTGATGAATGCAAGAATGACGTCACTTGAGTCATCTTCTCCCCCAGAGTCAATGGCATCACTGTCATACTCATCAGTGTCACTTTCATCCGTTTCACTGCTGTCAGCACTTGCCCTGTTGTCATTTTGTGTCAATGTCCTGGCATTTCTCAGTGTTGGTTGGCCAGCTCTGAGAGGACTCTTCTGCTGCAAGCATGAATGTCTTACAATTGCCTTTACTTTCTCACTCTTGCTGCTTTTCAAATGCTGCTTCAGCCCGTGGTGGTTTGAGTACTTGTTTAGTTCTGGAACACGTAGCTTTTTAAGCTTGGTTAGATCTTGGCACAACTCAGTCCAAGGATAATCCTCCTCCCTACTTAACTTTGCCTTTTCTTCTGCTCTCTTTTTCCTTTTAAATTCCAGCACTTCAAGATGCTGAAGATAATCCACCACAAACTTCGATTTGACAATAAACTTATCTGCAAATAGAGCAACGCTCTCTGGGTCAGATAAAACCAGCCTGCCACTTCCATGCTCTTTCTTCTTTATATTGTTAATCCAATCGGGGAAAGAGCGCATTACTACATGAGCATCATGAAAGAGGCTCATTCCAAAATGCGCAATAATGGCGAAAGCGACGAGTCGTTTAAGAAAAGGTTTACAGCTGAACGATCCAGGCAGTTTGACATCTTACAAGCAAAAGAAGCAATTTTTCTAGGTGCGGATGGCTGTTCAGAAGGGCGAGTGAGTTTTCCATGCAAGGGTACCAGTTGAAGCCCAGTGATGGAAGAAAACTGAACTTCTCCATCAAAGAGCACAGAGCAATGGTGGAAAAGTTGAATGTCATATTGAAAGATGTAAAGGAACACGATTCCACACTCTTTCAGTCCAATGGGCTTGCTTTAAAGCAGGGCGAAGAATTTGCCCACAGTTTTAATGTAAAACAGATCAAATGTACAGAAGCTAAGTTGACGAAGGTCACGCAGGACATGGAAGCACTAGAAAATAAGAAGAGCAATTATAACAGCATATTCAAAGGCATACTCAAACAGCACATCAACAAAAGGAGAAGGAAAAAAGAAAACCGCAGAAAGTCGAATGAAAGAAAGAGGAAGCGGACTGAAAACAACGTCCAACGAGTTTATGGAATCTGTGTTGGAAACCCGCTAGGAAATGATCTTCCACAATGCCTTGTGTACCCTCCTAGAACGGCCGTCCCGGTAGAGTGTCTTAAAGTTGAGGATGTTGCCACGTCGATATTTAGAAGAGATGGGCCATACATCGCACAGCTCTTGGAAGGGAATTATTTCACCAATGCTGCAAGAAGCAGAATCACCACCAACCTTGAGCGGGAAGTCAGAGATTATGTTTACACCTTCATGTACCCTGAAGAGTACACTCTGACGGAAAGCATTGCTGCTTCTTGCAGCATCGGTGAAAGAGACTCCCATAGCAGCACAAGCGGCGACGAAGAACTCGACGACAGCGGAGATGAAGATGAGTGCCAGTGAAAGTTGCATTCGAAAATAACAGTCTTAAATTTTCAGTAGCTACAAATGCTTTTTGTCGCCGAACGTTTTTTTAAAGCAGAAGGAAAGTTTGTAATAAATTTGTATCCTGCCTTCTATGTTTATTCTATAGCAATTTTTTTGATATTCAAACATTATGCCATTTTAAAGTTTTACTAAAATATTTCACGTGACCCCCCCTTTTTCCCTTATTTTTTTGGGGTGGCCCCCCCTCGAAAGCCATTTTTTTTCGCATGGCCCCCCCCCAAATCCCACCAGCCCCCCCTACCTTATAAAAAATGAACGGTCCCTTATGTTGCTTTAAAAAGACCTGCGTTAACCTAAATTAAAAGTTTATTTTCGGCAGCTGTATTTTGTCTGTATTTTTATAATGCTGTTTTTTAGGAGTTTCTGTCACGCTAAGTTTAAGAGTTTCTGTCACGCTAAGTTTAGGAGTTTCTGTCACGCAAGGTTTCAATTTATGCTTTTTCACTTGAGTACTTCACTGGTGGAATTACGCCTCTAAATATTGGGTTAAAGCGACAAGAAAAAGAGAAAGGAGCACTACGAAGCCAGATTGAACTAAGATTATGTTTTCCCTAAGCTAAGGGAACCCAGCCTCCAAACGTTTCAGAGCATGCAGGGACAACCCCATTGTCATAGCTTCCATTGGAAATAAAGGTGAATTAAATATGTTGAAGAATGAAGGGAATTAAACAGTCGTTGAATACAGTCGAAAGATGATAAGCTAAATTAAGTGGCCTCTAATGACGGTTACAATAAAAACGCTGAAGCCTTTTTTTTTTCAAATAATTACGACTCGTTTTTAATAAAACCACAACTACATTGAAGACAGTAATTATTGAGCTCGAACTTCGTGCTCAGTGTGATTTACATATCGTGGGATATTGGGCTCTTTATACAGAATCTCAATCAGACTCATTTTCCAAGTGAGTGTTGGATTCCTTCTCGTATTTCGCGCGTTCGTTCGCCATTGCCAGTTGTCTCATGTTCAACAGACACCCTGCAGCAGCCTCTTGTAAGCCAGCATCTTCTGAGCCAACCATCTCCAGCAACAACTGAAAAGGTAAAATAGATAAGGGGCTGATAAACTGATCATCAGTCGATTGACTGCGTGGTTGATTATCGATTGATTGATTGATTTGTTTATTGGTTGATTGTTGAATCAGTCCACTATAATATCAGTATACACGATATAACAACAAATTCTCACAACTACATTAAAAGATACGTATGGCGATTGGTAAGGAGAGTTGATATCTCGAGCTTGGAAGCGTTACCTTGACAACTCCGCTGCGGTGCATTGTGATACAACTGTCAGGGTTTTTCCCAAGCTGCTCAAGAGCCCGCATTGCAGACCGCTGTACTATAATGTCATGTGACGCCAGGTACTCTACCATGGGCTTCACTGCGCCTTCCTCAGAGAATCTTTTGGCGTTGTTGCCCCATTTACTGCACATGGCGATGGCTTCAGCAAGATGACGCCTTAGAACTATATCAGTCTGAACATGGAAATAGAAAGCTGTTAATTCCTGAAAAAAATACTGACTGCATCGGCGGGAAAGTGGAACACTTCGCCATTTATCAACTTGAAGTTGATACAAAATTTTAAATCGTATCGTGTTCACAAATGAAAAATTATATCGTCTTGGTAGAGTTGATTCATCAAACTTCGCTTTCTGTCATGATGAAGATGAATCCATCGGGCATTTACTTTTCTTCTGCACGAGATCTGCCGAGTTTTGGAAACAGGCCCTGTCCTGGGTACGAGACAAGAATATCTATGTTGGAACTTTGACCGAAACAGATCTGATTTTTGGAAAATTTGACGTTAACCGACGAGAATTATATCTTGATCAATTTCATCTTGTTTCTAGGCAAATATTATAATTCTTCTAGGAAGTGTATGAGTTGATTGCCTTCTTTTCGTGGTTTTATTGCCACAGCAGGACGCATATATATATATATATATATTTAAGCTCCACTGACATCGCTAGGAAAAGAGACAAGATACTTCCCAACTTAAAGCTTATTCATGCTTTTTTAATGCTTTTTTTCTAATTAGTCATACCGTAACTTTATTCTTTTGTCTTCGGTAATCGTAACCCCTTAATATTGTATTATTCTGCTGTAGTCGCGCCTTGAATTGTGTGTGTGTTTGAGAGTGATAGTGAATTATCATTTGCTCGATTATGTTATATATTTGCATTCTTTTGCTTCTTATTAAGAAGTTTGTAAGAATTTTTAATGCTGCTGTTTTTCTTCTCTTTTTTCCCTAAAAACTACTAAAAGACAAAACAAAACTTGAAGTTAATAGAAGTAGATTTAACAGTCGCAGTATAACGGGTCTGTGAAGCTGTGAAGCTGATGAGAGCTCAGCTATAAGATAAAATTTCAGCCCATTTCTGATCTATAATTCCTGTTATTGTCACCAGTAGGCCTGATTGACAAGCGCCTCGCCAACGTATTGTTGCTGCGATGCAATGTAACTGACGCAGCTGATGTTCTTACCTTATGTGTGAGGTGCGCCAAGTAACGAACAACTTCGTAATCTGTGATCACTCCTAAATTCTCTGGATCACACGCCACTATTGATATCACTGCACAAGCGCTGGTCAGAACCTGAAATATTTGTAAATGTGTGTTAGTGAAGAGTGCGTTAGGTTAGCTTTTTTGTTTGTGTGTGTAACAAATAATGAAAGTATTTCATTTTAGGAATAAGGACAGTCAGGATGGTCAATAAAACTCTTGCCTTAATGTTCCTGGTGTGATTTCATCCTGGAATTAAATATGCTTATTGATGTTTTGATATCAACAATAATGTATAAAATATCAAGCGGCATACAAGTGTACTTACTTCCAAATCATCAGATTTGAGCAAGCGAACAGTCAGATCCAGGCCCCCTACAAAGGATCGGGCGGTTTCCCAGGCTTCCTACAAGCAAAACCTCTTGTAAGGTAAATTAATAGCATTGTGTGACAAAAACGTGTTAATGTACGTTTTTCGATATCTTGATGATATCATACTGCGCATTCAACTCGAACAGCAATCTTTTGTAGGACTACGAGTATTCCCTTTTTCGCTTGGTCCGTCGAGCGAGACCGTAAATAAACCGCGAGGAAAAAATGGCCTCACGAACGCTTCTCGCTCTCAGGATCTCCCGCGGCCATTTTTTTTTTTTCTTGCGGGAAGTCGCGTTATGCGCGACGGACTAGGCGAAAGGGGGACTACTCGTAGTCTAAGTGATCGTAAGCCACGGCCGCTCTTCTACACGTCCTTAAGGTCATTCCCCAGTATTGCATTGCGCATCCCTACTACGCATAATTTCACGCGTGATTAGCGCGCGCGCATTAAAAAATGGCCCATTTTTCTTTAAGGCTGGACCTCGCCATAGAGGCAAATCGTCATTCTCTCGCAAACGAGTATGGTGACCTATCATTTTTTTCTGTTTTTTTTTTTTTTTTAAACTGAGTAATAAATTTCTCTGTGTAAAATAAATGTGGACCAATTCTCAGTGTAGAGCAAAAAACAATCGTCGGAAACGTGAATTTAACAAGCAATCGTGCTATTATAAGGATTTATTGGGTATAAAAAAGGTGCTGTTACTCCTAAACGAACATGGGGACCCCTCATTTTTATCTCAAAATTTAAGTTCCTACAATATAAACAATCAGTAGGCAAAGTTATACAAAAATCTCTGTGCAAGTTCAATAATTTCAGTGGAATGACCTTAAGTAAAGGTCATCTGCAACAAAGTAGTTAAATTTATGTCCACCTCAGAAATTATAATTAAATTATTCACCTAGAGTACCCAAAGAACACAACAGTTAGGTAACATAGAAGTTATTTCATACCGGTGTGTCTTGCATTAGTCTGTAAACGGCCCAGGCTGCCCCAGCAACTACCTGTAAATTAGAAAAATACGTCGTGTTATTCACATCAGTTGTACACTCAGCCTTGACTGTAAATTGCACATCTTGTTTTGACTGACAGGCTGAACTATTAGCAAAACTTCGACTTGCCTTGTTGTTTCTTGACTTCATAAGCGACCATAGTAGTCTTAGTCCTTCAAGCCTGTTGAAAACTCTGGAAACCATGAATAAAGCAATAACTGCAATTGTAAGGCGTCCGTCCAGGGCTTGGATTAAAACAGTGACTTTACCATGCGCCAGGAGTACCCTAGACAGTTAAAATGCTCCTCACACATGATAACTGTTTGCATAAACCCTCCCCTCTCCCCCATTTTATTATGCAACGTTCCATCAACTTTCCAACTACTTACAACTTTCCATTAACTTTCCAACTACTTACGCTCGACAGCTACTATTCACAGCGCATGCTGCAATGGCTCTTGCCGCTGTTCCAGTGAGCTCTTCATTTGGAATGTTTAAGATGTCCACAAGTGTCTTACAGCCTTTGCACCGTAATACTTCCAATGGACCTTTAGGATCTTTGGCAATTTCTCCAATGGCTCCAACAATATGGAGTTGAACCTTGGTTGAACATCAAAATCAGAAAATTAAAATCAAAGATCATTTAGTTTCCTTCCATGATCACATCTCAGTCTATTTTTGGGTACTCAACAGTGTTGGCAAAATGCGTTAAAGCCTCGGGGAAAGTTCAACCACGTTTTATAACGGATAAAGCTGTGTGAACAACAGCAGCCATTTCCATATACACTGACTGCACGCATCCAATTCAACTGAATATTTCGCGCGAATGAATCCGCGAAACGTTTTACATTTATTCCTTCATGTCACCTTTGCTAATTATTTATTTCCTCACATCGCAATTTCTATAAATATGCCTTGAGTTATTTTGATTTATTCATTTGACAATGATAACACGAAGTCGTTGCTTTACTTTCGCTAATTTTATTGCTTACATTTTTTTTCGAAATCGCTTTTTGTTGTAACAAACAAATCATATATAGTGGGTCCAAATCGCATTCATCCGGAAGTCCTTTCAATACTAACTTGCTCAGGAAGTTCGTCTCCGCCCTCGTCTCCCTGGAGAAGCCAGATGAGGGTCTCCAAAGCCTTGACTTCCATTAGTCTGGTAAAATATCAACAAAAAGTAAAAACAACAATTAAAGTAAAAATAAACAAATGCTTTAGACATAGGTACTGGAGATGGCTGTGAGTCCGATTCAACACGTACGTGCTATCTGGTTTCTGTTACTTTTATTACTTAAAAAATACTTTCTTGACGTGGGCCTTCAATAACTTCCTTCGACCATGCTTATCACAGTCTAGACCACTGAAGTGCATGCACACTCGCCTTCTAACATTGTATTCGCTGATTGCACATTTCCATATAGCACCGGTCACAGCCGCCAACAGCTTCTTGTTATCTTGGCGGGAAAGAAGTGAGACGAGTGTGTCCAGGCCCCCGCAGTCATATACAGCTTTTCTTGTCTGTTCGTCCACGGCACACTGCCAAGTAATTGGTAAGAAAAAAAAAAATCATAAATTTTTTAAAGTAAAACCAGTGAGCAGCACGTCTGCGAACTACTTGAGTTATAAAACTTTTTTATTTTCTCCTACGCGTTTCGTGTGACTAGCGCACACTTCTTCAGGGAGTTTAACAATACAATCAAGTATACCTGTATATATACCTGGATACAATTCTGCATTTCGCAGATAACGACACCTACGGATTTGCGTATACAAACCGCTCGGTAATGCGTCTAGGAAACAGGCGTAAAAATATTATTAAGGTGTGACATATTTTAAGTGTGACATAACTATTACCGAGCGGTTTGTATACGCAAATCCGTAGGTGTCGTTTTCTGCGAAATGCAGAATTGTATCAGGTATATATACAGGTATACTTGATTGTATTGTTAAACTCCCTGAAGAAGTGTGCGCTAGTCACACGAAACGCGTAGGAGAAAATAAAAAAGTTTTACAACTCAAGTAGTTCGCAGACGTGCTGCTCACTGGTTTTACTTTAAAAAATTTCTGTAAACGAAGGTGCGGTTCGCATTAAAATCGCACACCTCCTTTAACGGAGATACCACAAACAAGCACTGCATTTGTGGCCTCTAATTAGCGGATATTTCTGCTAATTTGCTCTGTTTTCTGGTCCTAGTCGTTTCTGACAGCAGGCACGACTGTTCGTGTTTTTGTTTCTTGTTGCGTTTTAAATTCTAGTTCCCACTCAACCACATGTTGTAGGCAGCTGTATCCATAAATGAGCTACGCTTACTTTCAAACCCCAAATGGCTTATTCGAGCTTTCCCGCGCTTTTCGCGAATTACATGTTATCCTGCGCTTGGCTCGGGATACTGGTTACACTCTTTTTTATGGGACTTTTGATTGGCCCATTGTCTTAATTCTTGTGTATGCTAGGAGTGATTTTAATTTAACGAAAGCCAATTAGAAAATAAACTTACCAATTAAACCAATCAATTGGTTTAAAAAAGTTATTTTACCTTGAATATCGCGTTGGCACAGTAACCCTGAAGCTCCTCATTATCTGTTACCAAGCGCTGCACGATTGCCGCTATCATACTTTCCTTATAGAAAGCTTCTCTAAAACGACTCTGAAACACAAATGAAAATATTTGTCGCAAAAAAACAATTTAGAATCATGATAAGGTTGCTAGAACCCCTAAGTTTAGTACTAGAAAAGGTCTCAATATCGCCTAAATTAACTGCATGCGAATAACTGTTTAAGTCGAGGGCTGCAAGACGTAACGGTCTTTTCTCGTGATCTGCTTGCAAAAACATGTACTCTTGTTTGGAAAGAGCTCTGTGGCCGTCTTGAAGGCTTTGTCAAGAGCGAATTGGAATAAAGAATTGTTCGTTTTTGTATGAGGAGGAAACCCGGAGAATTTCGGAGAAGAACCTTCGACGCAAGGACGAAACCAATCACAATCTCAACATACTTGTGATGCTGGGTCCTGGATTCAACCCCGGCCACTCTGATTGAAGGTGAGCGCTCTCACCTTCATTCTGCGTCACCTCTGCCTTCAAAACTACTCTATAATGTAAAACCTACTTTGCTTTACTGCTGCTTCGATCCAAGAAACTGCAGATTCTAAATCCTTAAATAACTTACGTGGCCAGGCTTAGACTTATTCTTGGGACAAAAAAAATAACACGAGGAAGTGGGGTTGAGACTAAAGTCAACAAAAGAATTTTGTGTCCTTCATAGTCTTCTCGTGGCTTGATTACGTTAAAATAAATCTGGCAACGCAGTCTGATACTGCTATATAAGTGTATTTATTTATTACCTCCACTGCACACTCTTGAGCAAGTCCTACAATAGGGACGAGGACCTCTTCTTTGTCCAGCCGGATGAGTTTGGCAAGTAACGGGACACTACCAGCCTTGAAGATTGCTGACCTACAAGTACAGGTGTAGGTCAAACAATCTGAAGTGTAATTAAAATTCAAAACATTTTCATTTGAAGAGGTTTTGTCAAGTGCAAGCCTTCTGGAAGAATCACAGGCTCGGTCTGCTTACAAGCGAGAGTTCGACCTAAAGAGGTGCCATTACATGCATCCCCTGTATGCTGTTCATATGCATCTTTGCTAGTTGGCTACTACGTGAAAATCGCGTGACAGAACAAACCTACTGCGCGTGCTCTTGCTGCAACTCCACAGCGCAAGCGCTGCATTTCGTGCAACTTCCAGATCTGATCCGTGGTGGCCTGGGGATTGGTTATCAGAGCTCCTTCTTCCAGTACTTCGCGTTCGTCCGTCTTCATAGTCTAGAAGACCAACCTAACAAAGGAGAAAAAATTCTTAGAATTGATTAAGTGCATAAGAGCCTCCACGAACAAAGCTCTCCTTGGAAAAGTAAAGGTGTGGTGCTCAAATTGTGCTTGAATAAAATTCTGAAGAAATTATAATTATATGTTTCCCTGGGTAGGAGTTTAGTCAATCGCTCGTTATTGCGAAGAACGTTGTTGGGGTTTGGCAAACGTTTGGTGATACCCATTTGTACACCTTGATGGCAAAAGGCACTGTGAGAAACCTCTCTTGGATACCCAAGAGCATAACACGAAACATATCAATGGAAAGGCACGACTCAGGGAAGAACGAGTCGGATGTCAAACCCTCTCCTCCTTCAGCAACCTTGAACTTTATATGGAGTCTCACCAGTTTTTGTAGCCCTCCATGTCTTTTCAGAATATTTCTCCCTAGACTGGATTTCGCCATGTTTGCCAGGTTAGCTGCTGCTAAGCTTTGTACTTCCTGTGGACAATCGGTGATGAGGTTCACAAGGATCTGAACCCCTAAGGAGCATAAAATGAACACCCAAATTCTCCTTTTGATCTCCATGTATTATCATAGTAATAGTTAGAAGAATTGATCTAAGTATCAAGACAACTCCCCAAGATCAATAACACTTAGCCCTCTGTACGCATTGCGAACCTATTTTTCTTGATAGTGTTCCTAAATTCTTCTGGTCTGTTTGATTGATCATGTGTTTTGTAAGGAGATGTTGTATGTACATCACTAACCTCCCATGTTGATAACTGCTCGCCTGTTGTATTTACTATTTAATGTCAACTGTTGAAGAACCTTTAAGGCACCAACCTAAAAAGTGGATAAATTAAATCTGTATTTAGCAAAAGCAATAAATAACAAATAACTAATGATTGAAAATCAAGACACGATTTCGTCCAGGGGCAAAGACGCCTTTCTTTCTTGTTTAATTGGTTGAGAACTTTAGGACCCCAACAAAAATGCACATAATGGTGCATGAGCAGTTGCTTGCTATTTGATTGGCTGAGAAATTAGGGAAAACGGCATTAAGATGTCAAAACGTTGCACGTGCAGTCACTTGCTCTTTCATTGGCTGAAAAGTTGGGGAAACCGATGTAAAGACGTCGAGAAGTTGTTCGAGTTGTAACTTGCTCTTTGAGAATGTGAGAATGTTGTGAGCACGACCCAAATCTTTATTCTGACTACACTAACGCGAAACATTAAGTGCAAATAGTTCATTGAGGATGCGTCAGTCAGTCTTCTGATGCAGATGTATTCCGTCCTATGAGATAAACTTTACCCTTGCAAATTTCAACTATTGGTTCTAACAATTAGAACCTGTGCTACGCCAGACTCGATACACCACTAATAAGATGTGCCAAAAAATATGCGGAAAGGTTTCCTCAGCTAATGTAGCAGCACAAGACCCCGAAGAAAGGGTACAAAATCAATAAGCTAGAACACTTTCAATTACACATACAAACTGTTATAGCAAAAGTTTAATAAACAAGTGAATCACGAAAACTGACAAACCTAGAATGACCTAAATCTCCCGCCAAATGCCTAATAGTCCCTTAACGTCCCATGACACCCCGCGAGCCTATCCATCGTGACGTCAGGATAATAATTTCTGACTAATTCGTCCCTCAATCTTCAGAAATTACATCTGTTTATACCTGACAGGTCACGTGGTCGGTTCTGAGAATATTGACAAGGATTGTTAATCCATTGACATCTCTGATGGCCATCTGAGTCATCTCCTGTGTTAAGTTGAAGTCCGTCAGGCCGCACAGCGTGATAACCGTGGCGACCTGGTTACCAATCTGAAAACAGGAATTTCAAGTCAAGCTGGATTTAGAGGAACCGTTCAGTGACGTCAATACAGGACCGATTAGTGAAAAGTACCTGTTCTTACCTTTAAAAACTTGACAAGCCTTTGTATTTGCCAATACTCGGAGGGAAGATCAGCCACGCTCTGTAAGATAAAGACAGTTGATAGAAGAGAATGGTTATTAAAACCCTACAAAGTTCTTTGTTGTGTGCTTTTGTGCTCGTTTTTGGCCTCGACTGTGTCTTAAACACAACAGTTGTTTACTTCTGACTTTAGGAACTAATCAATAGAAATGTTTCGGTTAAGTGATTCATGCCTAGTGTATGAGCGTAAAAATTAAGATTGTGCACAGTCGTCGACCTTTCGACATAACCCTTGCCATCTTTCTTTGCTCCTTTGATGTTTTCCGGGCTTCATAACCTTTCCCCTCTATTAACTATGATAAACATGACAACAAAGATGTAGACAGGGAAGATGGGTAGAAAAATGAAGCTTTTTTTCTCTCATCGATGGATCGCAAGCGACCCTTTACTATTTTTTAATTTTGTCCACAACTGGTTGTCTAGTTATATGATCACCCCTTTTCGGCAAAGAAAACTCCTACTTGGCCAAGGCTTGCGTGGCATGCGTTGCGCCCTCTGGCTTTATCGCGTCTGTCAATTCTTCATTTTTTTAAATTTGCTTTTTCCATTGATGCGTTATTTCAGAAAATTTAAACAGAATCAGTGGACTTTAGCCGATATCTATGTAAAGTGATGATTAATTCATCTATCATTTGTTGTTATTAGTTGTTTTATTTACGTGTATTTATTATCACAATACAACAGTTATTTCAGCTACCACTGCCGACCGTATAGCGGGCTCACCACTTTGCCGTCCAACACTCTGTCATCTTCCTCTTCGCTCTCTGTTGAACTCTCCGCCTGCTCTGTTGGAATTCTGGGAACCGTTGACCGCCTATGGACGTTTTGCTTGTTGTTTCGGCTTGTTACATAGAATGATAAAAATTAAGACGGAATCCACCAGAAATTCGAGTAACAATTAAGTGGACAAAAACCTAGTACTAAGATTATTTACATCGCATTGCAAACTTCTGTACGACTGTTATAAATATCTTCTCGAAAAATCATTTCTAGCAACACCGAATGTCGAAAACAAATGTTGAACTTTGTACGAAATACTTGAAAGTACAGGTGAAATGAAACGGAGGATGAGATTTTACCTGCGTTTGCACAATTTCTCTGATTTTTGAAATTTATTTTCTCTCGTTCCCATGGGAAATTGTTTTCGGTGTTATTTCAGGCAACTATTTATATCTTTAGCTTTGAGAAAATGTATAAAGGACTGTAAAATACTTAAAATTATTCTGGTACCAGATTTTTGTCCACTAAAAACTGAAACTGCTCGATTTCCTATCGGTTTTCGTCTTAATTGTGATAAAATACCAGAGCAAAAGTACCGCAAATACTGTAAGGCACATTCTGATTCTGGACCAACGTGATCAACGTTTGTATTTCAGAGAGAGATGCACGGTAGAGCACGTTTTGCCAGTTTTAACAGATACTAGTTGCATGGTGGCAATTGGCTAACTGTGTTATCTGCATTTATACAGCTATCGTTGCTGAGTGCTTGTGAAACATAGTAATTGGTGAAATTGGTGGTCAAATTTCTGGGTGGCAAAGGCACTAATGAGCTCATACATTCTATGTAAAATCTTGAGTTTTTAAAACTCGTCGCAAAAAAAGTTTTATTATACACCCTTCAACATTAAGAGCTGATATTTCTGTAGCTTGATCACTGAGAAACTGAATCGATTATGCTGATGAGACAAATATTACAAAATACAAAAAGTAGTCACAACAAACTATAGCTCAGCTTACGGTTACAATCACATAGTAATATTTAGAGTTAGTGCAAATCCCAAGACTTTCTTTTAAGGAAAGAAAATAAAAAGCGAAAGACATTGCATTCATTTTCGGTGGAGAAGTTTCGTTAACTAATTGGAGGAGCAATTTATTGGGATTGAGAAGGTTAATTAGTTTACTTCATGTGTACCTTTCTTTGCGAGTTTGTTTCACTTTGGGTTGTGGCGGCTTTATAACTTCCTTCGCTTCTTCATCACTGTGACAATGGATAAAAAAAATACATAAACTAGCGATAAATTGCAAATACAGATGCTTGACATCAAGGTATAGCTTGTTTTTATCCTCATTGACGAAATACTGTTATTGCTCGATTTTCATTTTTGATAAGTTTATGGACCGGACTGTTACGAAGTTGTTATTTAATGGCCCGTTTACAACTAAGATCAAGATTCATTTTTAATTAAAATTACACGTAACAATGTTGAGCGGTCCTGTACATTATTGAGCAACTTTTCTAGAAGTCGGAGTTAACTGTAAAACAAGAAAAGGAAACTGTATTTGTAGTACTTTTCCCAACAGACAATCCAAACACGGTGCGAGACGGCATCAATGGGAAACTAGCACTAGCACGCCTTGCGTGCCTACCTTTCCTACAGTTATCTGCTAGCTTGAAGCGACTAACAGTCCCTTTTTACCTGTCATCTCCAGCAACAAGTCTTATGTCTTTCCATCTCATGGAGCGCTGTCGATGATTAAGGTTTTTTTCGTTGCTAGTTTTGTTTGTTTTCTTTTGAACTTTCTTTTTAACCGGCTTTCTGTAGAGATAGGAATCAAATGAATTAAGGATGACGTAACGATTTTTCATGTGAAATACAGATTCAATTCTTTAGGAGTCTGCTACTTATAATTGCCTGCTTGCATAATGTGTGTCTTATATTCTTGGAAAAAGGAGTGAAGCAACTTCATTAATTTACGGTAGCAAGAAGCTTGTTGGCAAAAAAACTGAAGACAACACACGAAATTATAGATTTTATACAAGTTAGACAACTAAATTTCACATATACCAAACATTTAAAGCTGAATACGTGACACTTTCTGATAGGTAACATGAAAGGGAATCCCAGTGTTGGTAAGAAAACAGATTGTTGTTTTCAAGTTAATATCTTTATTTAGGGTTTCACACCTTTCAACTTGCTTTTCTTTTTGCTTTTCATCTTCTGACTTCCCATCCTCTGGCTCGCTCTCACTCAAATATTTATCCAGGAAGGAGTTCTACGAGGAAAATACCATAGAAATCTCAGTCAAAAAGATGTGTTAATTTTTGAAGGGAGTTCCCTTCCCCGTGCTGGCAATAACAAATTGCCAGCTTGATTTGACTCATCGTTGAAGTACAATTTGCATTGACTTGTCTATTTTATAGCTTTGATTTGCCATGTTTGAAACGACATTGAGCCTGAGGGAAACCCATACATTATGACCATTATGGCCGAGGAGCTAATTTGTTACCAAACCGTTGTGTGTATAAGCTCGTATATATATTGCAATTGTGGTTCCCTTTTCAGTGCAAAGTTTATTAGAAATTTTACATATATGTCATGACAAGTCGTTTTTTTTTTCTACTTACTTTCCTTTCCAACTTGTCCTCCTGTTGACTTGGAGTTTCTTCAATCGACTTGTCCACTCGTGCCTGTAAAATAAATATGTCTATTATCAGTATGTGCCGCGTAGGCCCTTCACGATCAAGGCATGCTCTACACGCAGTTATATTTATCATATGCATTAAAAAGTAACCATGACCATGGCAATGTACAAAAGAAACGCGAAAGCACACTCTTTTCCATGCTGATCAAAACTGTTATTACATTGCACTTACCTCATCTTTGATGTTGCTTGATTCGTTCGGAGCATGGCTGTCATTCGTATCGCGACTTTCTGTGTTTTCCTGCCAATAAAGAAATGTTATAATCCATCAAATATTTTTGCTCGCGAGCGATTGGTCTACACGCGTCACGTGACCGAATGTTCCCCAGCTAAAACTTGGGAATATCCGAGATTATTATACGGCAAGGTAGTCTTGAGGTAAATCCGAGCGTTCTGATTGGTTCTTTCTTAGTCGGGATTTCGCCATACGGACCGTTTCCATAGAAACGGTCATAAGCTGTGTATTTTTTGTTCTCGAAATCCGGCAAATTCAAAACAAGCATGGCCCGAGTGCCACTAATAAACTACTTACTAACCTAGCTAGCTCGAGCCGTACTGGGGAATGTTGGCCCTCGGTCGTTTTTGTACGGACCTCGCTGCGCTCGGTCCGTAATGCCACGACCTCGGGCCAATGTTCCCCAGTACGACCCTCGCGCTCGTTTAGTTAATTTTCGAAACTGCGCGTGTTGCGAAAAATATTTGAAGGATAATAAACACAATAGCCTCCATTTGACTTTGAAAACATGCTCGGATATTTGCCCTTGGACATTATCTGTTACTCGAAGCTCATAGTTTTCTTCGAGCTTCGCTCTCGGAAAACTGTTCGCTTCTCGGAACAGATAATGTCTGCGGACAAATATCCGAACATATTTTCGCGCCAAATGGAGGCTATTGTTTATATATTTACCAAAAGCAGACTCTGTAAATGGTGAGCTTAGGAGCCGCGTGCCTAACTTCATATCTGTTACTTTCTATCGATCGATCCGAAAGTTTGTTAAATTTTCTTTCATGTACAGGGAGAGTGAAGTGTCTTATAAATGCAATACAAGATGAATACTTACGAGAATTTCATTTGTGGTTGTATTTTCGATCGGTGTCTTCTCTTTCACTGGAATCTCTTCACCTGCCGTCTGTAAGCTCAATACCAATTTCCATTAGTTTGAAACAAAGATTTAAACTATCGGCTCGGAGAGAGAAAAACAGCTTCATGCTGTTGCCTTCAAAAAATTTTCCCCTTTATGCTAAGGTTATATATATATAAAAAAAAACTGTGGATAATTCCACACGGCCCAATAAAAGGAGAGATAACCTGAGACATTGCTATCGTATTTTCTAATCACCTGCCAATTATGAAATGAGACTCCACCTTGCAAATGCCCTTTAATAAAAAGTCGTTAAAGAACGCTGCAGAATTTTTACCGCAATCATTTCGCCTTGATTGTCTTCATGTTTTGGCAAATTCATTTGAGACCCAGGCTTGATTGTTAGTTCTTAACACTTTCTGCCAATTCTTCATCAAATAACGTAAAAATATAACTAGAACAAACCTAGAGACCGCACTCGTCAGTCTTAGAGGGTGAAGAAATGATATAGCGACCCTCCTGAGGAAAACGGACCAGGGTGCTCGTCCTACCTTTTAGGGGTTAAAAGAGTGGTTTTGATACCTCTTCGAGTGTTCAGCCTCAAGATGTCCACAGCGGGAACGTTTGAGGTACTTTTTAAGGTATTGAGCCGAAAAAAATAGATAATGATAATGAGAGATAATGTGTTGTTTTAGAACTGGTACCTCTCAGGGGGGGGGGGGGAACTTCAAGTCACGCCCACAAAACAGCATCTTGGTACGTCTTAGGGGTTCTTTTCAAAATTTCGGTCAAGCACCCCCTCCCTTTTTATATGGGAGTCTCCCCTCCCCCCCGGATAGCGACACGTGGCTTTATAAAAACCTCCCGGCGTACAGTTATTTTTGGACCACGTCTATCTTTATACTAATCTACGACTATAAAAGGAAACCGACCTCAAGCCGTGTATCCATTTCATTGTCAATATCCGACATTGCGTGTTTTGACCTGCAAGATGCAAAAATATTAAACCGTACGTAATTTACCCTACCTGATGCTAATGTGAAACTAGCGATAGGCTGGCTACTACTACGAGTAGAACAAGGACGAGGTTAAAGACGGGGGCGATGATAAGGACGACGACGAGACGAGGACGAGCTCGAGGAGAGGACGAGGACGAGGCGACGACGATGACGCTGACGACCAGACGACGACGCTGACGACGAGCACACGACGACGAGACGACGACGACAGCTACAGCTACTTATACCACTACTACTACTACAGACACTATTCTATACAGGTTTGTAAATCGCAAAGCCACCTACTTTTTTCATGCTGTAACGATCTCTATTTATTTTCGGTTTGTTATTATTACTTCAAAACTTGCCTGCTATCGCATTTTGTAAAATGTGGAATATTCGGCTGCAAATGCCTTGCTTTGATGCAGGACCTTGCGGAAATTGACTAGTTTTCAATTCAGCTCATCCGACAAGAGCTCTGTTGCTGTTTACTCCATGTTAATTTTCTCAATTTGAATTGTAAGCCAATCAACACATGAAATATTAAAAACAACGCACTTTACTCCACATGTCCAAATTGTAAAACATCGAATATTTGCATGTTTTATCGAACGCCGAATTAAAGCGCCATGAAGTCGAAAAAAAACTTCAGACAGAAACCCGGCTTTAAGTATTAGCCAAGGAAGCGAAAATACCGGGTAATGTTGTCTCACAAAATAGCTACTTTTGAGTACCCTGACAAATTCACAATTTACATGCGAAATGAAAAAAAGAGTTTAGTTTAGCTGTTGTCAATTTAGAAAAATATGCTTACCTCGTGGGAGAATCAATTTTCTCAGACTATACTGACATGTGAAAAGCAATATTTCGATATTTGATCATAGATTTCCCAGAAATTAACAAGAATTTAGCTCTCTTGCCACGTTTAATAAAGAAGAAATATTACAGTTTGCTTTTTATGTTTGAAATACATTAAACAGTGAACAAAAATGTAATACAAACTCGCTGCAAATTTCTCTAAAACGGTTTGCAAAATTGCAGAAGATAAAACTAGACTTGATGTAATGTGTTTGGGCCCATATCTTTTCGGATACCTGGCCTAAATCTGCCCTTAAATCACTTCATTGAATCCCTAAGAGACTTGTAATATATCCCCTTTTCTTGTATACATGAAGTCAACGAATTCTACTGCTAAGATTTAACCGATAACGTTCCGTTACTGTTTTGGAAACTTCCGTAACCCCATACATTAAATTCATTCATGGACGTTTAATTATGCGATGTTACTTCACTAAACTTAAGAAACATAGACAGATAACTTGCACCACTTACCTTAAAATAATGATCTCCGGCGATAACAGAATACGATTTCAAACCATCTGTTTCCACTTCAGAAAAAAAAAAAAAGCCTAAACCACCCCTCCGCGTTTTTATTTAAATGCAGATCCTGCCAATAAACACGACCATTTTTGACTTTAAAATTTCGAAAACCAAATTAAAATGAAGACTGTGATGAAGGAACATGAAGGTAAACAATAGTACACTTAGGATATGATTGGGTTTCCATAGCAACTTATGCCATGCAGTTAGCAGGTGCTTGGACCAATTATACGCGGAAAATTGACACCCCTTTGTTCAGATATGTTTAATATTCAACATCAGTTGAATATCTGTTTGAATTCTTACTTATAGAACCAAAAAAGACAAAGGTATATGTCTGAAGAAAGTTGCAAAGTTAAAGGAACCCAGTCACGGTTTGCACATTTTGAAAAGTTTAGCCTAAATTTTTCAAATTCGTCGTTTGCAATCCGTGTCAATCTTCGCCATTCTTGACCATCCTTGTTCCTTTATGGTTTATTATTATCTCTCTGATGTTTTTCTATCTTAGTAAACTATTATTTTCAGGTTTCCTTCCATTTAAAGGAGATTTTGTACGTGCCCCAAAAAAGACAAAACACCGTGACTGAGCTCCTTTAACAAGTTTACCAGATACTTAAATGCATGGTGGAGTAATTTCAATTTTGCCACCAGAATTCACTTTGTAATGTCTTGATATTTACGGCTGGAAATTGCAACCTGAACTTTGTAAACACTTTTGACGACGCCTATCTTCAAAGTCAAAATAACATGAATAACCTAGATAAATTTCGTTGTTTTCTTTATGTTTACAATGGAAGGTCTTTTAAGAACGGTATCTCCTTAGTTAGAAGCGGCTCGCTAAGGTCGTGCTGAAGATGTTCAGAGCCATTGGCAAAAATGTACCCGGTTAGTTTCATCAGTGGCGCACAGGCCTCCTCAAACAAGGAAACTAGCGAGGAGTCTCGGTCGAATCTCCAATGACCTATCCTCTTAACATCATTTTCCGACACCTTAAAAGTTGATACTCCGGTTCCCACAGGCTTTTCACCTTCCACAATCCACTTATATATCGACTCAACCATGGAGAGACCAACAAAGTTGTACAACTCGTCTGCCGTGCTGAGAGCATTTCCTACAATATCTTCATAACGGATTACCTTGTATCGGCCTTTAAACCAGTTTAACCAGTTTTCCTTTGCATAGTTTATATTGTTGGAAACTTGCGAGCACATTAACTCAGCGTGCTGCTTCACTAGTTCCCTTCCTTCCGTGGTTAAAGAACTTGAAGTAAGCAGTTTTCTCTTTGGTCCTCCCATGATGAAGAATTTACGGCCCAGCAAAGATGACACCACAGCACGTGGATCCCTCACAAGATGTATAATCAAACAGTCAAATCTAGCTGGGTCCGCAGTGCAGACCCTCTGGAGTTCTTGGATTCCAATATTTCGTGGCAGTCGTGTTTGCATGACTTTCGCCACGGTTAATTTCTTAGCTTTGCAAGCATTACCTACTGCCTCTTTGGTGAATTCTGGACTTGAAAACCGCCAATAAGTAAATCTCTTTAATCTCCTCACGAACGGAGGAATTACCCTTTCCAAAGTAACGTCCTCTCGAAATCCGCAGTCAAAAACGTCCCTAAACAGAGTTGAAAAATCAGATTTGTACTCATCATTAGTTGCGTTATCAAACGGATTCCACTCGTTCCCATAAACAGCTCTCCTTAAGTGGTGCAGGGGCTCATACAGATAGAATACATCAGGATGCAGGTTAAATATGTTCCCAGCAAATGTTGAACCAGAACTCATATGTGTTAAAATGATGACATTCCATCTTTTGGTGTCTCTAGTTGCAGTAGATGGTTTAATTGAAGGGGAGGTTCCTAGTTCATCGATAACAGGTTCAGGCTGGAAATCTTGTGACTCCTGCGTCATAACTGAAACAACCAAGACAACAATGGCCGCAATACAAGAAACAAACAAGGCGAAGATTTTTCCACGATTACCAGGACAACTGCAACAACAACAACAATAACAGTAGAATTCAGTCACGTCAAATCCATTTTACCTCAAATCTCTTTTAAGCCTCCTCTCTTCTCAAACAAGCCGTCACTCTAATTAATTACCCCTCCTTTTTGGAGCAAGAATCAAGCCCCCTGTCCATTTTTAGCACCCCCCCCCCCCCCCGCCAACCCCCATTTTCGTTTACAGCCGGGACAAAAATTGGGGAACATAACTGGGTCTTGTACAATGGCTCTAGAGATCTGGTGTACTGATTTCCATTATGCTTTAACATAACGCTTTAATACAAAAATTGCTGAGTAAGAAAAAGCTATCGGATGTTTTATTTTACAATACCGATTATTAAGATGTAGATCATTGGATAATGAGTTCAAGAGTTTTAATTGGCTTAGCCAACACGTGTTATGAACCATTATACCATCATCTACAAATATGGTAAGCGTACGCGCGATATTTTTGGGGCGCTTTTATCTTTATATTAGTCTAGTTTGCTATATTTTGGGGGCGGTTTTAATAAAACAGTTATTCTACTCGCGCTTGTTGGATATGAAATCATTATAGCCAACTCATATCCAACGCACGCTGGTTGAAAAACTGTTAAATTCTCTTTCTGATAATGTGACAATTTTTGAATGAGATTAAATTTCAATGAACATTTCGAAATAAAAATGAGCGATAGAAATTTTACACAACGTTTCGATGTCGTCATGACATCATTATCAAAAGACAAGAAAATAACGGTTCAACAGTCTGGCGGTTCAACAGTTCTTTGCCGAGGTTTAAAGTTTTCCTTGCCACAACGAATATCCGCCATTAATGTACAAGCTAGTTTCGAGAAATTGTACTGGAAACTGGAGCGCACTCTATCCGATGACAAGAAAGAGTTAATCGCAGCCACCCTCCGATCGATTGCACTTAATTACATCGAGAGCAAATTACCGAAGCCACCGAAAACACTGCAAAGGGCCATAAAGCAGCTGAAACAACTAGATAACATCGTCGTAACGAAGCCAGATAAAGGTACCGGTGTAGTCGTTATGAACAAATCTGATTATGTTTATAGCCTTCTGGGTCAGGCATCTATAAACGATACATCTATATTCGCTCCTGTCAGCTTGCAGAGACCAAAAATGAAAGGCCGGCCATTGAAACATTACCACCCCCTGTTGCAGAAGGAGAAGCACCTCGATTCTGTGGTTCGTAAGATTTTGCCAAAGGAGATTGCCAATTCCGCTTGTCAGAAAGGCTCACGCCTTGCCCACCGTTATGGTCTTCCAAAGACACGCAAAGATAAGTTATCAATGAGACCAATCTTGTCTGCCACGGGCACCTACAACAGTGCGCTCGCCAAGTGGCTTGATGAAAAACTGAAGCCGCTGTCAGTTAATCGCTACACGATTTCTGATACGTTCGCTTTTGCGGAAGAGATTCAAAACCTAAAAGTCGACGAAAATGACATTTTGGTATCCTATGATGTCACGTCTTTGTTTACTAATGTATCACTTAAGGAAACTATCGAAATGATCGCCGAAAAAGCGTTCGTAAACAACTGGTTTAACGAAACACACAAGTTAAACATCACTCAGCCTGACCTGATTCAACTTCTAGAAGTAGCAGCTAAGAACCAATTGTTCCAGTTCGATGGCAAGCTTTATGAACAGACTGACGGAGTGGCAATGGGCTCACCTTTGGGACCCCTTATGGCAAACGCATTTCTCTCCTCCATCGAAGAGAAATTAGAACATGACAACAAGCTCCCAGAGTTTTATAGGCGGTGCGTCGATGACACGCTTGCCACGATGAAGGATGTGCCAGCAGCAGAAGCCTTTTTAACAACACTTAACAACTGTCACCCATCCATAAATTTCACAATGGAACTAGCTTCTGACAACAAGCTGCCATTTCTTGGTATGGAAATACTTAAGAAAGGTCACAAACTGGAAACCAGTGTTTACCGGAAACCAACGAATACCGGCCTACTACTCCATCACCAAAGCCATGTGGACAAAAGGAACAAAGAAATCGCTCATTAAAACCACGGAAAACCGTGCTTTTCACCTGTCATCCACATGGGAGTCTTTCGTGACTGAATGTGATCGCCTGAAGCTGATGTTTACGAACCTCAAGTACCCTGAAAGCCTAATTAACTCCATCATTTCTCACTTTGTCACCTCAATGATGACCAAAGATCCTCTCGTGCCACCTCAACTACCCGTCAACGAAGATACTGTTCACCGAGTGGTATTGCCATTTAAAGATCAAACGTCGGCCGATGCAGTGAAAAAACAACTATCTGACCTGAGCAAGAAAATCGATCACACTCTTCAACCAGTATTCAAGAGTCGCAAAATCTGTGAAGATCTCAAGATGCGTGAACCAAAACCATCTCTAATTAATCAACAATGCGTAGTGTACGATTACCAATGTGATCTGTGCGATGCAGAGTATGTCGGGTATACCAGCCGGCATTTGCACCAACGTATTGATGAACACAGGTTCTCCGCAATCGGAAAGCATTTAAAGAACGATCACGGCCTTTATAACATCGACGACCTTGCCAATAATTTTTCCGTCCTAAAGAAATACAACGGAAAACTGGATTGTTTGATTTACGAAATGCCATTTATTAGAAAGAAGAAACCTAGCCTGAACACGCAATCGGATTCCATCCGTGCGAAACTATTTGTTTAAACAAATATGTTAATGAACAATCACACCTCTCCCCGCATATATAACACTGTTGAACCGTTATTTTCTTGTCACTTGACAATGATGTCATGACGACATCGAAACGTTGTGTAAAATTTCTATCGCTCATTTTTATTTTGAAATGTGACAGTTCTTAGTTTTTTTTTACCCCCAAAGTAGTTGTTTCTCCCTTTCGTTTTCAGTGCTGTTTTCTTGAAGTTCTTTGACCGGCCTGCTCTCGACAAGTGCTACACCGGTATAGTGTCCCATGAACGCTCGTGGGGCCATTTAGGGTCCAGGCTATCCATCTTAGAGCTATTGTTAGGCAACCTGTTAACACGGTGAATTAATGTCCCCATCGCTCTTTGTCCACGTTGAGTTGTATTTTACTGCTTGATCGGTGGGTGGTCTTAGTAGTTTTCGATCCAGCCGCAAAATATAGAATCTGAATAGCGAAACGGCTTGCACGATAATTATTGTCAAATGTACAAACAGACAAATATAAAATTTTAAAAACTCAAAATTTTACAAATAATGTAAATTCGCATGAATATGCAACTGGCAATGTCTTCCCTAACTCGTAGTTACGATAAACCGGCAGGTTTATTTGACTCTTTCATTGTTTTTTTCTTTTTTGTGCCAGCGTGATGGCGACTCTTTTGTGATTTAGTAACTTCTATTGCTTCCATGTCTCCCGTTCACGGACTTGAAATCGGATAATGCAACGTTCCTTTCAGAAATACTAATCAGATCGCAGCTTTGTATTGTAATGCCTCCCAATTTAAAATCCTTAATCACCCCATACAGAGCCTGAGTGGCCATGAAAGCGTGGCAATTTCATTTTACGTCTTTGTTCAAAAATAATTGAGTATATTCGTGTGATTAGTTTTGCAATGTAAACATATCGGTTTACATTTGCCGCCATTTTCATCAACGTGCGGACGACGTATCATTTAAAATCATGAGATTTTAACATCTTTACGAAACGGCCGTTATTAGGTATTCTAAGTGTTTTAAATTTTTGAAGTGTTCAAGGTTAAATCGAGGCCAAACGCGCAGACCAACATTTTTTGCACGAAATATTTTGTTCAATACTTTTGTTTTCATGTCTTTCTTTACGCCTGTATGTATTTTTCTCGCTTCCTTTAAGTGTCACTTATGTTAATATATTTCTCATTCGTCCTTGTACTAGTAAAATTGTCGTAAAATTCTGTTTAGGAAAAGATAAACAGCGAAACGTTTCTTTTTTAGAACTGATGCTCTTCAGCTTTCTTTTTTCAGCGGAGAATATGCGTAATTAGACTATTAAAAATAAAACAACTTCCTTCACTAAGAGCGTAATGACAGTTTAAAAGTAAAATCAATATAATCTGTCATAAGCTTGTTAGTTTGTTTGTTGTTGTCGCTCTTCTTTTTAAATGCTTGTTTTTACATAATCTCCAGAATGGTTGTAATTTTTAGTGGAAATGTTTAGTATTTAAAGTACAATTTTATGAATAGCTGTATTTTATATGTAAATGCTGATCGCCAGTTAATACCAGTGATCCAGTGATCACTGATTGGCCTTTCAGGTTAAATAAAGTCTTTTATTTTTATTTCAAGCTCAACGAAAATTGCAATTTTAAACTTTAACTGCGTTCTATTTTATAATTTAATTACGATTCCAAATTTTTCAGGGTAGAAACATCAACTCGGAAAAAAATTCCTAGTTCCAGATGGGATTTGAACCCACGACCCTCCGTGATCTAGTCGGATGCTCTAACCACTGAGCTACTGGAGCCTCTATGGTGAGCAAGGGTGAAATGTGGGTCTTTGACTGGAACCGCATCGCGCAGTCATACAGCCAAATGATGTCTTGGCGCATATGAACTCACTAACTGCATCGCGCAGTCACATTAAGGTATATCAAAGATGCAACCAACCACCCTCCAAAGTGGGTATTATAAGGAAAATTTTCAAGGTAGAAATTTTTCAAGGTAGAAACATCAACTCGGAAAAAAATTCCGAGTTCCAGATGGGATCCCATCTGAGTTGATGTTTCTACCTTGAAAAATTTCTACCTTGAAAATTTTCTTTATAATATTGCAAATTTTATGGTTATATTTCATTGGTAGAGCAACTCTAAATACGTTTCAAAATGGAGATTCGAGTGGAATTAGTTAACCTAATTTACCGACCCAGCACAACGCGAGTAAAAAAAACACACTTCGATAAACCTAGTATTTTACCGTAGACTCGAAGGCGTGTGGCTTGCCATGATCAGTTGTATTGGTTGTATGATGTTCTCTCACAATCTAGCATCTGCTTGATTTACAGTGTGTCGAGACGACTACGTACGAGCCCCAGGTACTACGATGCCAAGGGAACGGAGATCCCTGGTAAAAATTGTCAGTTCTCACCAGGAGCCATATGGCTCCTGTTACGTTCTCACTAATTAAAATTTCGTTAAATAAATTCTTAAACACCCTTGTGAGAAAATAAACGTGTGTCGCACGTTAAAGCGCGTGGATCAGCACGAAAAAAAAAGGCTCATGGAATTCACAAGAAAGCACGAAAATGCTTTTCAAGACTAATACGTGTAGAACAGGCGTGAAACACGCGTGAAAATGCAAAAATCGAAAGAAAGGCATGGAAATGTTACTTAAGTCTGAAACATAGACGTGTGTGACACACGTTAACGCGCGTGGATCAGCGTGAAAAAAAGGAAGGAATTAACAAGCGGTTAAGAAGAAGATTGACGCTTTTTAAAAGCAGGACAGATTGTGTTGAGAGAAAAATTCCTATCACTTTTTCTTCGAAAAATGATTCACATCTTTTTTGAGATCGCGCGCAGTTGAACGAAAGGTATAAAACATCAATTCCGTTTTGACACTCGCTCGTCACCTTGCTAGAAGCAATTTTAGACGAAAAAGGTCAACTTTTTTTTTCCAGATATATACTGAAGAGAAAAAACATTGAACAATCTCTTGCTTTGATTTTTAAGGGTGCTAGCTGATTCAAGATTTGAAGTCAGCCTTTCTTTTGTTAACCCTTCACCTTCTCCTCGACCTTGTTCGTAGAGCTTTTCTCTTTTAATTTGGAACTACGGTTTTTCTTCAGATATCACTTTTGACATGTAGACAGGTTAAAGATCGATTCCCAGTTCGCTGCATCCAGGGTCCACTCCAACGTTCCTAAACGTAAGGCGTTCGGACGATTTACGCCCGTAGTTTGCTCCGGCTTCCTACACAGGCCACGGGAAATAACGCTTTACAGCTCTCGCGAAGGCACGTGGTACTGAAAAATATGGCGTGTTTTAGTGTAATTTTACCGTCAGTAACTTCGAACTCTCGATAACTCGAACCTCCCGCTTATGGTTAGCCAAATGTTGCAAAATTCAACAACTTGCCCCTTCATATTCGACAACTTATATTTATGTTCAACAACATATATTTATATTCAACAATACGCATTTTCTTTCAACTTCAACCAAAATTCTTTTCATTCAACAAAAATATTTGTTCAACTTCGAATTCAACCCAAATGATTTTCATTCAACAAAAATAATTATTCGGCTTCTACCAAAATCATTTTCATTCGACAATATTTGTTCAACTTCAACCACAATCATTTTTATTCAACAACAATAATAATTCAACTTCTATCATGCATAGTGATTTAATAACATACCTTCTTTTATGACAAAGGTTTTCAATGTTCCCGGACATTCAAAATATCGTCATTCAACAAAATTCCCCGTCCCTTCCCCCGAACTACCCCGAACGCTGTTACAAATCCCTAGTGTTTTGGGTATCCGAAACACTGAAAGCGTAAAACTGACGCAAGTGAAATCATCCACAATTCTGCTCAAAACCCATTTATCTTCTTACGAAGCTTTGTCTCAATAAATTAAAGCGTTCTTTAGCTTGATATAAACACAATAGTCCGCAGTACATACAAAACCGACTGTTTTCAGCGACATACAAAACCGACTATTTTCAATTCCCGATAACTTGAACTCCGATAATTCGAACCTTTTTCGACCTTTTTTAATTTCCCTTGAAGGTTTGAGTTATCGGGAGTCGACAAGGCAGGGCTGAAACAGTGTTCTGATATAAGGGTCAGGGGCAGATTATAAATATTAAGAGCGTTCGAATTTATTTTTGGTCAGGTCAGAAATAGGGTAGGGAAAATCGTAGATTTTGGCCATAAATAGAGTAAGGGTTTTGGGAAGCGGGCCGCACAAAATATTCAATTTTTCTGGGAGTAACCTTCCCCTCCTTCCACCCGCTTGCCCCTCCCCACACACACACCCGGGCAAAGTATGGATTACGCGCGAATATTGTCACGACACCAACTCGCGCGGGTAACGCGTGAGAGCAGTGAACGCTCCAAGCTACCCCAGCATTCTTTGCAACAACAGTTCGTCCATGTTGTTGAACGAGGCTGAGAAAAAGGCAGACTAATTAACAGGTTAATTTGTTCTTATTCGTTGTGTATTTAGTACCTTTCCTTGTAGTGCTTTCATGCTTTGTTCGTATGGAGGACTTTCTCCTTATCAGTGTACCTGTTGTATATTCAAAGAAGAACTTCGCTTGGAGCTGGGGAGCTTTGTTGGCGAGCGATTGAACTCGGATTACAGGTAAGCTTTTTGGACAAACAAGATATATTTGATTTATTTACATTGTAGTAATATGCATTTCTTCCCCTTTTGATTGGGTTCCAGCTTGCTTCTAAGTTAGCTTCGTTCTGCATGAAACATCATCATGTATGTTCCCCCCCGGCCATATGTGTATGAGTGTTGCCCCCCACCGGCGGTATCTTCAGTATTCTCGCGAGTGTTGCCCCCCCCCCCCCCCCACACACACACACGGCAGACAAGATCAAATAAATAGAATGGCTATTTCTGCCTTTGAAGATGTATAATTTTATCTCAGATAAATTATTGGTCTCTGTTTAATCATAACGAGATTTTTTAGAGTAATTTATCTGGAATGAGACAACACATGGCAATTAAGTTTATGTGTAGACTGTTATATGTTATGGAAATTAATTTCTTGGAAATGCTTTTTTACTTGTATTGTACATACATGTATTTGTATCAGTCAATTTGATACCACCACATCCCCTCCCTATGCCCACGAGGGAGGGGGTACTCCCAGAAATATTGGGTGGGGGCACTTCCGAAAACCCTCACCCTATTTAAGAGCAAACAATTTTTTTTTATTTTTGCTATGATTTTTCCTATCCTGTTAATGCTCTGACCAAAAATTTGATACCCTATTTAAGTACTGACCCTTTCATCGATACCCTAGCTGTTTCAGACTTGGCGACATTTAAGAGTGTTTTGTACACACAGCGTAAAGCTTGCAAGGGATGTTGCCATTTCAGCCAATTTTTTATCAAGATAGGTTAAATTTAAGTAAGAAATTTTGCCAACTACCGCATGTATTCTACTAGTTTTCTCTAAGATTTTTCTCGATGCTGATTTATTATCTGATATTTTGTTGTGGGCATTGTCTGAAAAACAATACATTTTGCAAGTTACCCAAATCTGCAAAATACTTTGAAAATAATTTATGACGACTGGCAGTGAAAAAGTTTGAAATGTTTTGTTTTGTTCAATCTGTTAATCACCAGTTAAGTGCAATGTGCAGATGCTAAAATGAATTGTTGATGAAATAAAAAAATAATAATAACTGCACTTTGGTATTCAAAAGTTCTACAGGGCAGGGGGATGAGTGTTTTCAAGTTCCAAAATGTCAATTGTGTATCACCACAATCAAAGAGACTTAGTTTCGATTTCTACTGAATTCCAATTACTTTGACAATTAGGCTTTATTGAATTATTGATCAGTAGAAAGTGAAAATGGTGATTACAATTTGCCATTCAGTGGTTTTATCGTTGGTTTTTTTATGGAGTTCAAAAACATTGTGAGTTTTCAAAAATATTCAATTTTCATTTCTGCCAAACTCTCATTACTTTGACTATGCAGATTTATTACAATGCATTATTGATGAATTTAGAAATCAAAATTGGGATTTCACTATGTGATTTGGATATTTTATTTCTTTTTAAAACTAAACTCTCATAACTTTGTTTGAACTTTTGCTGAAGTGATAAGTACAAAATGAATGTCAATTACCTGTTCTGTTTATTAATCCCTTTGAAATTAGGCTACAAAGTCTTGGTTGTTTTACGGTCCAGAACTCACGGAGAATCCATGAAAATAATTACCCCCCATTTGGGTTGTGTTTTTCTTGACAAAACATTATGGGCCATTGTAAAGTTAGTGATGTGAGGGTACATGTACAAGGAAATCGCTGCTGAAATGCAATGTACGTTATAAAGCTCTCAGAACCACAAATACGCACTACTTGAGGATATAGCTGTCTCTACATTTCCATACAATATAATCTCGAAGTCATATTTACAGATTCTCTTGAAATATTGCAAAATTCTTTATTATAAATTTACACTTGCAGGAACAAAAATAAAAAGGCACTTAATTTTCTTGAGAATTTAGCCATCTCTAAACTTGGATACAATTTAATTTGTAATTCATGTTAAAAGATTTCCTTGAAACACTTGAAACTTCTTATAATTATTTTAAAATTTACAATTACAAAGAAAGTTAAAAACATGCATTTAATTTCCTTGAGGATGTAGCCGTCTCCAAAGTTGGATACTATTTCAATCGTTAATTCACATTTTATGAAATTGTCTTGAAATGTTGCAAAATTCTTAAAATTAGTTGGAAATTTACCATCACAATTTAAAGTTGCATTAAATTATCCAGTCGTTGTTGTTTTTTAATCCCGTTTATAGTATGTCTTTGTGTTTAATACCTCATTTCATTGCTGTATTTGTGAGGCAAAAAATGTGTTTAGTTGCTCAGTTTGGAAAATGATTTTCTGGATTTTTTTTTTTTCCGGGACCAACGCTTTTGAGGTCAAAATCGGTGAAAGCATCAAAGCTACAGCTCATTATGATTAGCAAATATATCGCTGTTTGAATTTGTGAGTATCAAGACAAAATGGGTCCAGCTCCAAAATGATGAGATTGGGCTCTCTGAAGCTCATTGACCCAATGACCAGTTTCTAATGTTTTAATATTGTGTTTTAATTTATCTGAGTTAATGTCGTTGTTTCTAGTGAAAGTAAGTTAACCGTGGCGACTTGCGATTGAACCAGAGCTATTACTCAAATACAAACAACTCGTGATGGCGTTAATGGGGGAACACTGCCTTGCGTTTGGTTAGCCCATGCGACTTCCGGCGATAGCGTGACAAAACAACCTGACTTATCTCCCCAGCACAATGAGCTGAATGACAGATAGCACATGCTGGATCGGACAAGAGTATCGGTTAGCAAGCGATGTTCAAAGGCGATGAAAAAACAACAAGCTTGGGGGAAGTCGCTGCGCAGACTTAACCGCACCACACAGGAGTGACCCCTTGTTTGTTATGCAGGAATACATGACCAACCTCGTCTCCAAAGGGAGGGAGGGAGGGAAAATTAAACGATAGATTTACAATAAGTAATAGCTACGTTGCTTAGACGAACTCAGAATGGACTCTGAACAGTTTTCCGAGCTTTTATATGGAGACGTTCGTCTGCTTGTAAGCCAGTAGAAAAGGCTGTACTACCGAACAGCTTACCCTAACACGTGTAACATCTTAAACATGAATAGTGCTTTAATGCTTTGCACCAATGCTATGGTACGTTATAACGTTCAGAAGATAACAAAGCTACAATGTTTTAGGTTTAGCTACAATAACGCTTACAGTTTGTTGACCTTTGGAATATAGCTGCTCAATAGCTCTATAGAAAGTGATGCCGCCATGAACGGCTCATTCGGAACATACGTCACGCTCCATTAACTATATTTTACTGACGTGACAGTAAAATCTCATTAAAAGAGGTTTTCCTGAACAATTGTAGTGCGCTAAAAGGGAAGTGCATATACATTGTAATTCGCTACAAATATTGGGAAATTAACAATTGACAAGCTAAAGGGGAGCATTCAAAATGCTACAGAAAATCCACGTAGTACAAGACGGCAAAACTTAATTTCATAACAAAAGTTGCGAGGAAACGTGTGTGGGAATAAAAGAAAGATAGATACAAAATAACCTCTGGAAAAACCGCAAATCGCAAGAGGGCACTGAGATACATTGGAGGCGCTGGAAAAAGCGCAAAACAGAGGTCGCGTAATGTAAGTGAGGAATGCGCAACGGGAAAATCTCAATTACTGGATAAGAATATGCATAAAACAGGCACAGATAATCAACACAGGATGCAAAAGAGCGAAGCACTTTGAATTTATAACCAGATTTGCACGGAAACGTGCATGAAAAGAAAGTTTGATCATAAGCATATCACCTATACTAGGTTATATGCTTCTGGTTTGATACAATGGATCCTCTGGAAAAAGCATGAAAATGGCGAATGCGTAATGTGCTGGAAGCGGGGAGGGGTGGGGGGGGGGGTGGAGGGGCTGACACACACTGGGAAACTTGCGAGCTAATGGACAAGGGGAGACGTGAAAAGAGGCAAAAGATAATCAAATTAAACGGATGATCAAATTTACTAGGAGTAGCATATTGAAAAAAATTTAAAGCTCTGGGAGTGGCGCCAAAATAAGGAATACGGAAAACGGGATTGGGGGAGGAACACAACCAGGAACTCTCAAGTTAATGAACACAGAGACTAAAGAAAATTGTGGTAAGACGATACAAGTTGAATTTCATGACCAAACTTGGAAAGAAATGCGTTAGAGCATTGGAACGGGAAAGGACAGTCAATGTAACCTCTGGAGATATCGCTAAAAGCAGGGAGAAACTGCGCTGTTAATGTGAAGCCTGAGGAACTGAATTTTTCCGTGTTTTGAAAATTAGTGGGAAAGTATTCTCTTGTCTCAAAGTATGAATGATCAAGGGATCTGTGTAGAGTTTTTAGGAGTATGTGTTTTCTAATTCTTCCTCTTATCCCGAGAACTATGGGATCGTCTGTTTGCACCCGAGATGCTTGGGACTTTTTTGTGTGGGACCATCTACATGTACAGTCATTCTAGTTTTTCATAGAGTCTAAAAATTTCAGTTATGAACGTTAAAGTTTATCTTGGTTCTTTCTTCAAGTCATTATTGGCCCTCTTGCTGTAGTTTCAACAAAGTGCAGTATTCTTCAATGAATTTAAAAAGATTTATCTTACCTTTCATTCCTCCAGTTTATTGCAACTGGAAAGCGTGGAAAACATGCTCGAACTCCTGGGAATTCTGGGTACTTTCAAGATGGTGGAACACTCGTATCAGAGCTCCCTGCATTCAAAACCCTGGTCGCTTTCATCGTTTTAACATTGTTCAAACTTCGCGACCCTGGGGCCAGCATTTTTTTAACATTGTTCAAACTTCCCGATCCCCGGGCCAACATTTATGTTCAAAGTTTGCTAAAATTCCCCATGTGGGGTGTGCACAGACGTTCAAAGTGCCCACCTCTTCCCTTGGTCCCCCCCTCAGGCATAACACTGATAGCTGCATTAGTTAAAAATTCTGCAGTCTGCAGTCTGCAAATGTCATACACCATGATCGTGTGTACCAAAGGCACCCACAGTAGAGTGTCAACCAGTGTATTATATTTGCAGACCCCAGTTGCAGACTACACTTAGGCCTAAATAGCGCTCAGTTTAGCCTGAATAGTGCCCAGGTTAGCTTGTTTAAAGTTAGCTTTCTGTAACAGAAATGGAAGTACAATATTGGGTTAAAAATCTCCAGTCTGCAGTCTGCTGTCTACAGTCTGCAATCTGCAGATGTCATACACTGAGTGTCGAAGGATATCAGTGATAAACGTTCGATCAAAATTACCCTACAAGGGTTGGTACAGCTACATGTAGACTACTCTAAACTGTGGAAGAATTCAAAATGGCAGGAGCCAAAAGCTTCTTGTTTTCAGTAACTTCACCCTTGTATGTGTTATCTCCCTCCTTAGGTTTAAGGACTTTGTTTGTCTAAACATCGAAATGCCATTTTCTCCTGAAGCAATAAAACACAAGCTTGGCTTACTTGTAGTTGCAGAACCAGCTAGGAAAGCAGACTTTTAGTGAAGAAGTCGTAAGTTCTCTGATCATTAAGCACCTTGATTAAGTTTACTATGATACAAATAAACTTTAGTAGATGTTTTAATTTTAGCAATAGGAATAAGCTTAACCCCAATTCTATATGGATTTATTTTAAAAGTCAGTCCAAGAAAAATTACTAGGAGCCTAAAGGTGCCCAGCACTTCAGCTTATATGAAAAAAGTAAGTTTTTCCAGTCGCCCAAAGGCAGAAGTTAGTCACCTGTGGCACCTGGGCACTTCTAGAGCACAGCCCTGGAAGTACACTTTGATGGCATGAAAAATATTAGCTCAAACTTTCCAAATGCACAGCTACTCAAACTGCAGGCAGAAGATCCAATACAAAAACTAAAAATATCTCAACAACAAACACTTTGTGCTTGTGTCCTTGTCACTGCTTCAGGGGGTGCCTGGAAAACCTGAATTGCGAATAGCGAATAATCGCAAATAGCAAATAGCGAATAGTCCTGAATAGTGCGAGTAGTCTCGAATAGTATGAATAGTGGCGAACAGTAGCGAAAAGTGACGAATAGTCGTCAATAGTCACTGCTTTAGATCTAATATCCTACATTAATTATCTAAATAAGCAACAGAATTTCTGTGAATTTATTACCTTAAGTTCATGTCATGTCAGAATCCACCTTGAAGGATCTGCTCCAAAAGATGCCGCTTGGAAAACTGAGTTTTTTTTGCATATGTTATTTCTCAAAAACGAAGCACAAATCAACAAAAACAATAATGCAACGATGCTTTTCATGTCAAAACAAGTAAGTCTGCCAAAAATTAGCTCAATCCTGCAAAAAATAAAAATCGGCCCAAAAAGCTATGAACGACCTTTTTGCACGAAAGCCTTATATTATGAACCCTTGGTGACAGGGATGGAGTGCAAATGAGCAATTTTAAATTTAAAATTAAAGCAAAATTAAATCAAAGTACTTTTTAATCCATATTTTCAGTGTTTTTAAATCCGTTTTGGGGCTAGGAAATTCATAGTAATTGAAAGTTTTCGAAGGCCTTTTGGTATTATTCACCATTTTTGTATTATAAACAAGGATTTTTCTTGCTTAAAATTAGTGGCAAAATTCTGCTTATTGGTGATAACATTATTTTACACACAGTGAGTCTTGGTTGTACACTTGCACTCTTCAGGGCTCCCAAAAAGTGCTGTCTGATCTTACAGGACAAGTACTTGCCCAGGGCAAGCAAAATTTGAGTGCTACTTGTCCCAAAGAGAAGCTGGAATTCAATTTGTTTTTTTTCCTGAGCCCATACTGTTGAGTTAGATCACATGGATTTACTGGCCACATGTATTTAGTATATTGACCACTTCTTCCCCTAGACTCACAAAGCTCTTGTAGCCAGTAGAAATTGGGATGTCTTAAAATGTTTCAATTCAGGTGAAATCACTTCTCTTGCATTCATACACATTGTTAAAGGCTCTTACTTTGAATGTAGAAGGTATACATCACCACTTGTTTCTGAATTAAGACTTCACTTGAGTAGTTACATGTAATGTTTTTAAACTAAACACAGTTCCCTTGAGGATATTTTCATAATTTATTGTAAATATATTGGTCAAGTGATACACTATGTGAATAACTGTAATTTAGGCAACGTTTGACTTGAGCTAGTGCTGGTCAGCAGCCTTTCAGGGGGGAGGCATGCTCTGTGGGGTCTCATACAGGATTTTGCAGGACTTAAGAGTGTTGCTTGCTAGCTGTGGAAGAACTTGCAGTTTGCTTTGTGTGCCATTCATGTTTGTAGCATGCTTTTTCACCCTGCTTCCCTTCCTTTCACAGCTGACAGTAAATATACATGTGTGGGTAATAAGTATCTCCACTGATTCTCTCAGTATTACAGTGCCTGGTGGTTGCCGCTAACAGTGTTGCCATGGATACCTGCATGGGCTGCTTGAGGCTCATATCTTGCTTGGCTCCACCTTTCCTAAGGGACCTTTCCCAAGCTCATGAATTCGTGGTGAGTTTAACAGTTGGTGGGTTAAGCATGTTAAGCCTGTAAGGCATGTGCTGTATACAATTACGACTGTATTCCTTTGGATTAATTAAATATTATTTACATGTAGTTTATAAATATCTTTCACTTGTTTTCCTCATCAGGAGAAAAGAGCTCAAGTGATAATGTTCTCTGTGACTAGATACCAAGAAACACAGAATTGCATTCAGTTAAGTATTTGCCCAACTTCATCCTGTATATCACAAAACGCTACACTGCTGCAGCCTTTATGTGTAAATTATTGTGAAGATGTCAAACCCAGAATAAATATGGCCTGGTCCTGTGACAATTTGTTTTAACTGACTGAGAAAATTTCATTCCAATTTTTCTGACAGAGACTATTTCAATAAATTATTGTTTGCTATTTCAAGTTAATTAATAAATTAGGGGGCAAGGAAAATTTGATTTATCCATCAATCCAAGACAATTATTTTTATAAAAGAGTGTAAGGTCACACAAATATGGATATGGTCAGTTCCACCAAAAACTCTACCACAGTTTCTTGATCTGTGAGGCATAGACTGGTCCCTCACCCAAATTGCCAGTGCAAGATTTTAAGAAAACCTGTTCAGGAACAATTAGGCTGTCTGCAAGTGCTGAGTGGATCTTGAGCTTTGGCCCACAAGGGAGCTGGTTCCACCAAAAATCTCTTCCTGAGTTTCTTGATCTTTGAAGCATCAACAGGTCTCTCATCCAAATTCCCAGCACAAGATTAAAAAAAACCCTTGTTTAGGGAACAATTGGACTGTGTTCATGCTCTGAATGGATCGTGAGCTTTGTACAGGAGATGGGTGTAAGAACTGGACCACAAGGGAGCTGGTTCCACCAAAAATCTTTTCCTGAGTTTTTTGATCTGTGAAGCATAAACTGGTCCCTCATCCAAATTGGCAGCACAAGAGAAAAACACTTGTTTAGGAACAATTGGACTGTCTTCATATGCAGAATGGATCTTGAACTTTGTACAGGAGATGGGTGCAAGAACTGGCCCACAAGGGAGCTGGTTCCACCTAAAATCTCTTCTGAGTTTCTTGATCTGTGAAGCATAGACTGGTCCCACATCCAAATTGCCAGCACAAGGTAAAAAAAAAAAACACTTGTTTAGGAACAATTGGACTGTCTGGATGCACTGAATGGATCTTGAGCTTTGTACAGGAGATGGGTGTAAGAACTGGCCCACAAGGGAGCTGGTTCCACCAAAAATCTCTTCCTGAGTTTCTTGATCTGTGAAGCATAGACTTGGTCCCACAAAGAAGGTGAAAAATAAGAACTTGTGTCAGAACCAGCACTCTCTTCATGACTGAATTGATCTTGAGCTTTGTACAGGAGATGGGTGTAAGAACTGGCCAACAAGGGAGCTGGTTCCACCAAAAAATCTCTTCCCGAGTCTCTTGATCTGTGAAGCATTGACTGGTCCCACATTCCAAATTGCCAGCACAAGAGAAAAAAAAAAACTTGTTTAGGAACAACTGGATTGTCTTCATACATGGAATGGATCTTGAACTTTGTACAGGAGATGGGTGCAAGAACTGCCCACAAGGGAGCTGGTTCCACCAAAAATCTCTTCCTGAGTTTCTTGATCTGTGAAGCATAGACTGGTCCCACATCCAAATTGCCAGCACAAGATTAAAAAAAAAATTGTTTAGGGACAATTGGACTGTCTGGATGTGCTGAATGGATCTTGAGCTTTGTACAGGAGATGGGTGTAAGAACTGGCCCACAAGGGAGCTGGTTCCACCAAAAATCTCTGTCTGAGTTTCTTGATTTCTGAAGCATAGAGTGGTCCCATATCCAAATTGCTAGTGCAAGATAAAAAAAAAAAAATGTTTAGGAACAATTGAACTTTCTGCATGCGCTGAATGGATCTTGAGCTTTGTACAGGAGATGGGTGTAAGAACTAGCCCACAAGGTAGCTGGTTCCACCAAAAAATATCTTTCTGAGTTTCTTGATCTGTGAAGCATAGACTGGTCTTATATTCAAATTGCGAATACAAGACAAAATTGATCTTGAACTCCACACGAGATTGGTGTAAGAACTGACCTGTGTAGGAGTTGATTTCATATTGCCTTTGTCTGGTGCCTTTGTTTCCCTGTGTGTAAAAGAAACTGATACTACAAAAGAACATGGTCAGCAGCCTAATAGATTGTTGCTCTGATTTGAATCTCAACTTTTTGCATTATTGAAACTGATCTTGAGAAAGTTTTAGTTTTCTCTTTTCTTAGAATTTAATTAACTTACCTATTTATTTATTTTTTCTGACTTCAGTTTTACAACCCAGATAAAATTTGAAAATTTATGTGACTGCTCAGCTCACTCACTATATGTACTATTTTGAGTAGGATTTTGCCAAGTATTAAATCAATTTTATTCACTGTTTTGATTACTTAATATTATTTATTTTCTGGCAAATAAATGGCGGGTGCTGACCTGCAAACTGAGGAGAAAATTACTAATTAAATAATGATTAGAATTTATGATAATTTATTATCATTAATATTAATAATTTACTGATTAATTAATATTCTTCAAATAAAATGTTTAACCTCCACAGGATTTTAAGACCAAAGGTATTCAACCTTACGACCAAGGATGTTGAACATGACAATCTTTCATCCATTTCACCAGAATACAGGTAGTCTCATTTGGAAACTTCAGATTGTCTTGAAATAGGTCCGCTAGGCGCACATATGGAACTAGCCTTAATTACTTACCCTTTACCCACGTTCAGTTTGGTTATAATTCAATCAATCATTTTTTATTCCTTAATGTACATTTTACAGTTGGACTGGCCCATGGATAGCTAGCTCTAGTCTAGGTGGGCCAGTCTACCAATAGTTACAAATGCTTTTTATTATTATTATTATTATTATTATTATTATTATTATTGTTATTATTATTATTATTATTGTTGTTGTTGTTAAAAAAATAGGAAAATAGAAAGTTAGGGAAAAGTGAATAGAATGAAAAAGAAAAAGTGGGAGAAGAATGAGAAAAGAAGTGAAGGGTAATTAGAGATCCAAATTTGGTGTTACCATTCATTGAAAGTGTAATCTGTCCTGTGGATCTACACACAATGTTCTGTTTTGGATGCAACTCTGCAAGAAATTGTACTATGTTCGTAAAAGGCATTACAAAAAACAAGAAATCAGTTGGGGTATCTGCAAAACATTTGGCTACAGTATTCAATCAGAACGCATTGTATACCTGACAGCCAATCATCGACTCAGATAACTGAAAAATACAGCTATTCGATCACAGCACACATCATACTGTATATTTCAAATGTTGTATATTTTTCTTTTTGCGGAAGTCTATGTTGGGATGATAAATTTATGAACCCAGCTGTGAAGTACATGTATGTAAATCATGGCAAAGACAATTATATATTTGTAATGTAGTTCTGAATTTAAGGCAAATTTTATTAGTGACGGTCATGGAAAAGTCAACGTGGCATTGATTATTAGTTCGCGCTTCAGAACTGTTTGTTTAAAATCATTTTATTGTAGTCAGTTAAATTGCTGTAGTGTAACACAAACAATTATAGTAGATGTGTTCACGTTAAACAATTTGCATCTTATTTGTGTTTATTCTTCGTCTTTTATTATAAGACGACACCTAGTGCGAAATTTGATAGGGAGGTGGAATAAAGGTAAAACATTTTTGTTTTTGACACTTAAATAAAGGTTCTTATCTTGTTCTTTCAGGTATCAACGGTGGCTGGTTTCAAATGTTCAAGAAGGTGACTTTCCAAAGCATCATATACACTGTTGAAAAAGTTCCTCTCACATTTTTCGTTAACAAGAGAGACAAACTCAAGTAAGTCATATTGCTAACATTTACTGTGGATTTGATTATTTGATCAGCTATGCTGAATGTTACCTCAATCAGCGCGTTTGACTTACCCAGGTTTACCAGATTTAAAATCTGTGACAAAATTCTGTAGCCAGAATCAGTTAATGGGACGAAAACAGTTACCTGCTGGCTGTTTTAATGAAAAAAATCTCGGTAAATAATTAAGTGAGATTTCAGACTAATTATCAATGCAGGTTTGAGTCAGATTTCGAGATATGATGTCACATCAGGGTAGCAAGAGACCTGCTCCTTGAAAGATGGGTCACTCAGCCAAAGTTGTGCTGGCTGGCAAACCCAGGGGTCTCTCCCTTATAAGCCTAACCCTATGCCAGGAACGGGTTGTTACCTGTAGGTTTTATGATCGAAACTGCACGCAGATCTAAAAGAAAATATTACATTAAAGTACTTGCACAATGGTTGTAAGAAAATTGTTTGGTTGGTTGGCGTCTTTGCATTATCCCAAGATGCTGTAAATTGTCTTGTTACAAATCTTGTGCTGTTAGAATGATATTTTTGTTGGCGAGAAATTTTGTTAGAGAGAAATGCAGAGCGATGGGTGTGAGAACTGACCTGCAAAGGAGTTGGGTTCTCCAAGTATATTTTTTTTCCGACCCCTGTGTCTCTGTGTCTTTAACATAGCGTGGTTTTCACATCAAAACAGTTCAAAATAGAAACTTGCCTGGTTTTGAAGTTAAACTATCTGCATCAGCATGATACAAATTGATTGAACAGCTGTTTTTGGAGTTGAGTCTGCGGTCAAATATTATTTTGTTTTAAAAGGCATGCAAACGAGGCGAAAGGGTCAATACAATGCAGAATTGACCCTTTCGCTTCGTTTGTGTGTCAAGCCGCTGATAACTGCAATAACAGCTATTGAGCTAGCGTTAGTACCAACCCGCTAAATGAAAAGGAAACACTGTTCAAATAATGTTCTTACCCTCCACAGCTTTAAAAACCAAAGTTGTTCAAGTTAACAAAGATGTTAAACGTGATAATAATTGGTTTCGCTACAATACAGGTGAGCCCCCCTTAGATATAAATGGCTACGAATAGGTCCAATATGCGTACATGTGGTACTACGTTCATTATACTTCAACGGCGTTTGGTTTGGTTGCAACAGCGATAGGGATCCGATTTGGTCATGATCAGTGTTGGTTGAAATTGCAATTTAGTTTGAGAATTTTCAAAATAACATATCAGTGCTACTGTGTGGACCGGAGTACAATGCTCTGTTTTACAACCTAAGAACCACGTGTAACATGTGTGGCTGGCGGGATTCGCGCGCGAGTGATTTTTGGCGGGCGGAACCGCCATTTTTGAGTTATTTTTTTGTAAAAAAAAATACCTCTTAGTCGGCGCGTCGGGTATGTTATGGACGGGTCAATGGATGAGTGAGTGAGTGAGAGATGTATGTATGTCACACCAATCAGATTGGATCTACTATAAACAGCCAATCAAATTTTCTGTTGTAAAGGTAAATGGTATGTGAGAAGATTTGATCCCGATAGAGTTCAGAACGGCCATATTTATTCTTCTATAAAAGAGGAGGGAGTATTCATATGTTGGGTTTACTTCGACATTTTCTGTGGGTTAGGCTGAGGATTTTAGTTAAAGTGCCACTGAAACGAAATTTTCGTACTCTCTTTTATTATCCCAATCTATAGTTTCCAACGTGCTTAAAGTAATGGTGAACTTTATTTCTGTCAAATCCTAACGAAAAGTGCTTTTTTTAGCTGTTGAAATCGACTTTTTGGAGCAAAACTGTGTCCGGGCTCTGGAACCGAGTTTAAGGACCTTGTGACTTCACTGGTTGTATTCACGCAAGAGGCGCTATAGATTCTCTCTTGTTTTCACTTGATTTATTCAAGTTTATTCTTCATATTGTCGATACCTACTAGTTTTCTACCTTGTAATTTCTGTCCAACCTTGACAGGAAATACACATCATAAACGTTGGAGGGCGCCAGAGAGTGTAGATTCACCAAAATAAATGCTACAGATTAGAACAGCTCAGTATACTTGTCGAACATCTTGAGTACTCGATTGGAGATTTCGAAGACGAGTGTGGTAACTTTTATATCACGTCCTGAAGCCTAAACACGATATTTCGTCGTCTGTTTTCAGCCTGGTTCTGAAATTTGGATTCTCACGTTTATCTAAGGTCTATTAACAAGATTCGAATATATCCTCAGTAACTTTACTGCATTAAGAGTGCCTGCCTGTAAAAATCAGACAAATTTTTAATTTCGCGGCAATGGTCGAAAATTCGATTTCGCTCATATTCCTATGGTAGATAGGCTAGGGTATGACAAAAACTACTGGATAGTTTTTTTGGCAAAATATCCTTTTATTTTAAAGAAATATGCAAATTACCTAATTCCGTTAAAATCGTCATTTGACGCACCATTTTATTAAACAAGTTTGAGAGCTTCGCATGCAAAACCACATCACTCTTCCGTCTTTAAAACACTCAGATATTTTAGTGCAATGTTTAATTGTGTACTGGGTTGATTTTAGGGAATGTTACGGTTTTTGTTGGGTGCAAAATAATTAAATTTCGAAGACATGTATTTCATTCACTTAAAAGTACTTCGTAAGAATAACTGATTTTCACCATGTGCGAAACCTTCAAATGGATTAAGTTTCTGGTGGTTGAATCGCAGAAGGATGGTCTACAGATTCCTGTAAAAATTTCTTTGGGCAAATGATTGTGAGCGACGCGAGAGCTTTTCAAAGTACGTTAAAAATGCAGATATTTGACCGTCCGTCGTCAAATTTCAATTTACGGGTTAGACATATATTTTAGCACGCGCCACATGTCTTGAGCTATATTAAGTTGAAATAGACACAGAGCTGATAATTTCGAAATGTTCTAACCTTATTTGCTGTAAAAGGCAGGTCCAAACGCCGATTTGACGTGTTTCCGTCACCATTCGTCGCACATAAAGCAGAAGTTTGCTTTTGTTTACACAACGTCCGATGTACATCGTTAACTGTCAACTTATTTAATGGTCGAACACCATGAATCTATGACCCTCTTTCGACACATATGATCACCACTGCATCTAAGTCAAAAACGGCTAAGTGATTTGTAGATAGTTGCTTGCTTTGCACTCCACCAAAACATTACGTTTGATCATCGTTTGATCTATTGCTGCTTGAATCCTTGCTTGCATGCAGCGGTTCGTTGTTTGTTCGTCACGCAATGCTGTCATTCCATTTTAGGGGGTAGGGGTAGGACAATTTCTATCCTAAAAGGTAAGGGTCCGAAAGGCTTGGAACCGCAGGGAGCACACAATCTTGTTGAGTAGGAAGAGATCAAATTAAGCAATGAAAAGAATGAATAGTTAACCATTGCCCGTGTTGTCATCTTTTACTAGACAACCGCTACCTACACGCCTTGCGTAAGTACTGTAAAGCTAAACTCGTACCTAGGTCTTTTCGCGCTGTGCAATTATTTTTGGCTACCCTAGCCTCTGGGAAATGGGAGGTGACCACTTAATAGGGGCTGGCCACTTAATAGAGGTTGGTGTACCTTGAATACTTTTTCACCATCGGGTTATAAATTTCTTACTGAACATGGAGTCAATTGAAGACAATCATTATAGACGTCATTCTCGGAGACTCTGGGGCAGTTATTGGGAGCGGGGAAAAGTCTAAACGGGTGAGAAAAAAGTCCGGGCGAAGACCCTTTTAGACTTTTTCCCCGCCCCCACTAACTGCCCCAGAGTCTCCGAGAATGACGTCTATCATGATTGTCTTGAATCGACTCCATGTTTACTATACTAAGAAATTTAGCTAAATTTATAACCCGATAGTGAAAAAGTATTCAAGGTACACAAACCTCTATTAAGCTGCCAACCCCTATTAAGCGGCCGCCTCCGATTTCCCCGAGGGTAGCCCACTGTATTATATGTAAACCAAAAATAATTGCACAGCGCGAAAAGACCTAGGTACGAGTTTAGCGTTACAGTATTTACGCAAGGCGTGTAGGTAGCGGTTGTCTAGTAAAAGATGACAACACGGGCAATGGTTAACTATTCATTCTTTTCATTGCTTAATTTAATCTCTTCCTACTCAACAAGATTGTGTGCTCCCTGTGGTTCCAAGCCTTACTGAGCCTTACGTATTAGGTTAGAAATTGTCCTACCCCTACCCCCTAAAATGGGATGACAGCATTGCGTGACGAACAAACAACGAACCGCTGCAAGCAAGCAAGGATTCAAGCAGCAATAGATCAAACGATGATCAAACGTAATGTTTTGGTGGAGTGCAAAGCAAGCAACTATCTACAAATCACTTAGCCGTTTTTGACTTAGATGCAGTGGTGATCATATGTGTCGAAAGAGGGTCATAGATTCATGGTGTTCGACCATTAAATAAGTTGACAGTTAACGATGTACATCGGACGTTGTGTAAACAAAAGCAAACTTCTGCTTTATGTGCGACGAATGGTGACGGAAACACGTCAAATCGGCGTTTGGACCTGCCTTTTACAGCAAATAAGGTTAGAACATTTCGAAATTATCAGCTCTGTGTCTATTTCAACTTAATATAGCTCAAGACATGTGGCGCGTGCTAAAATATATGTCTAACCCGTAAATTGAAATTTGACGACGGACGGTCAAATATCTGCATTTTTAATTTCACGGCCGATGGATTACTTTGAGTTCTTTAGCACATACTTATGTCTATGATCTTCATTTAATAGTATCCAAGTTCAAAACAATTCGTTAAAACGTCACTAGTTTACACTCCTTTTTATTAACCAGAATTTGAACTAATTTGCATATATGACCTTTCGCCGCCGACATTGTCACGCTTTCTCTCGTTTCCTAAAAACATACCTGTAGGGTCATGGCAGCTTAGTTTACCTTTATAGTTTAAATTCGCTCCCTCATATAAAAGAAGAGGGTTTCTTAAATTGTTACTGTTGTGATAACTTGTAGGATGTAGCGGATACAACTGGACTAAAGGTCACTGTGGCACAATCTCGTCCGCTGTGAAACTCACAAAGCGTCCGGTTTCGTCGAAGCGAAACGACTCGAAAACTCGAAGCATTGTTGCTGCGATTCGTACAGCAGCAGTCCGGATAATATTTTCAAAAGCTGCTTTCTCTCGTTTTCATGTCTTTTTTACTTTATGAGTGTAGATATTGTTTAACTGAGTGCTGGCCATTTCACCAAGAGTCCCGATCATTTAACGATCTAAGAACTCCCACTCGTTTGCTTGCTTACATAAAATATCCTGCAAATATCCAATTAAATAGACTGGAAAGCCCCAGGATCGACTCTCGACCTCTTCATGTCTATGGCTACTGTTATTATCTGCTTTACAGCTGTGAGATGTCCTTAAGATGTTTTTTGGGGGGCTCCGAACAGTAATCTCTTCTCCCATAATCACTCTAAATTTTCAGCGCGGCATGAGAGTAATACAACCAGTGACGTCACTAGGCTGTTTTGGCCGCGCCAAAATGGCCGCCAATTTTGGGCTTAACCAGCCAACTTCGAACGGCTGAAAAAGCAGTTTCCGCTTACCGTATGCGAAAAAAAAGTTTGCAGTGTTTCCAAGTAAGGTTGAAACTTTATTACTGAGCAAAAATCTCTCATACAAAAATTTCGTTTCAGGGGCACTTTAAATGAACGAGATGAGCCTTGAGGTTTGAAACAGTTCGTGGGTTAGTGGTATCCAAATGCAACGACATATTTTTATTTTTAGTTACAAAGGTAACTTGATACTTTTGTTTTTCACAAGGAGTAAATTTAATTAGGTCACTAATCGTCGCGTCTAGATAGTTCTTAGGACATGTTTTCGAGGGGACGAGACTTTGAAACAGTTCTAACGTTTGCAATAGTAAGTGCGGGTAACGATTGTTTTGTTTTTGTTGCATGCAAATATAACAAGATATTTTTGTTTTTTAGTTACAAAGTGTAACTTGACACTCTTGTTTTTCACAAGGGAGTAAATTCAATTAGAGCGGACAAATCGTCACCACTCTTTCCCACGAGATGTTTGCTATCTTTAGTAACAAATGGTAACTTAACACTTTGGTTTTTTATATGGGAGTAAATTCAATTAGAGCTGACAAGTTATCGGCTATTGTTTCCAGGACATTAAACAAAAAAGAAGCTTTCATTTCTGCACGGTTTTTACGTCTCTGCAGTAGCAGTTTAATAGTTTTATTTGATGACATTCATTTCAGTCCGATATTTTTAAAGGTAAAAAGTATGAAAACTGTTCAAATGTTCTTTGAAGACTGCGCGGCATCAAGTCAGAGTGCAATTTAATTAAATCAGACTTTCAACGTGTCAGAGGTTTTCTCTTTCTTTCTATTTTCGGTGAAGTTGTGTTGTGTTGTGCAAAAAGGTAAACTTACGGCTCGTCTAAAATGCGAAAAAGTCTCTCAATTAACTTGATCATGAGTATTTTTGAGCAAAAATTCCTCTTGGGGGTTGGAAGGGTTATGTGATCGGTGAATGAGGGAGTTATGCATGTACACGTGTCACACCAATCACGGTGCGGGTTGTATCAAAGAACGAATCAAATTGCCTGTTAGAAAAAATAAGATGGTATCTACATTATTCTGGAGACGTGTCAGATTACTGTAGTTTGTTCAGTCAAACATTTTATGGCTAACTATTTAGCTATCTTACCATGACCGATGTAACATCGCAACCAAAAAAAACTTGTTAAATTAATCAAATCATTACTGTACCATGAATGCTCCTATCTCCGACACTTCACACAAAAAAATACCTCTTGCACGCCTTGCGTGCCTATGTTATTGATTTTGTAGGAAGCGTGAACCAACCTTGAAAGCTTTTTTGAGTTTTTTTATTTAACTTTACCGCTACATAATTCAAGTTGCAAAACGTCAGAGAAATTTCACTACTGAGAATAACGAAACCGCTAATTAGACAAACATTGCGACATTTGCTGCGTATTTAGTATAAGAATATCGAATACATCGAGCTATAAAAGTTTTGGAACCATGTAGCAAGTTCGTTTGGCCAGGAGAAGTCATATTGGCGTCCTTTTCCATCCGTGTAAAAAATAACGGTTTTTTAATGGTTGAACGCAAATTACATTTTGCGATAAATTATTTGCTCTTTTTCCTTCAATGTAAGCGATCGGATTTTGCATTGTAAAATTGATTTTTTTAAAAATTGGTACACGTGGAAGGTTCGGTCAATTGATTTCTGGTTTAAAAAGGAAAAAAGAGTGCTTCTGTACGCCAGGGCGGGGATTCGAACTCGCGACTCTGTCTAGTCCCGGAGCGAGAGGCGCGCACCAAACCACTGCGCCAGCTCGACTTGATATAACTTCTTTCGGAAAACTTGACTACATAAGCATACTAATGGTCAGCGTGACGTACCTAAACAGCGCACAATGTAATACTTTGGTGCTTAATTGTTTTTGTTTTGCTTTGGGAGGAAATTTTATCTCGCTAAAGATACAAACGTAAAATTTTTGATCCTCAGCTTTGAAAGTATTAAAACGTTGAACAAGCAAATAATTATAAATTTGTCATGTTTACAGTTATCGCAGCGTTCTGAGATAATGAAATCTAACTTTAATAATCACTACTGGTCGTAAGAAAGGTTAAAGGGAGCTGATTATTTGCGAATTGGAAAATATATGTATATATATATATTTTAAAAAATAGCTTATTGCGTTGTGAAAAAAAGCGTGACGTGTTTATCGCAGAACGGAAGAACGGCACAATTTGCATCTTATTTGCGTTTATTCTTACCTTATATTTTAATTTATACGGAAAGTTAACAGTGACAGTCGGATAAGATTAACTTCTTTTTATTACTTTTTGTTTCCCTTAGGCTTCAACAGCGAGCAGCTTCAAAGTTTGAGAAGATGGCTTTCAAGGACATCATGCACGCTATCGAATGAATCCTCTGAACGCGATGGGCAAACTCGGGTAAGTCGTATTGTTTATGTATTTGCTATAGGTAATCTTATCTCGTTCATATCAAGGCATTCAACAAACCCAAGTTTACGAGTGTGTAAGGAATTTTAGGTACAGAACTAGACAGATTTTAAAGGGTTGAAACCTTTAGTTGCATATTTGGCCGTTAACTTGATTAGATGTCAACAGTACTTTTTCAAACGTGAAGATCAAAGCAAATTTCGCTACGATCGATTTTGAATCGTGCCGGTTCAGGGACAGCTACATGCAGATTTAAAAGTGAAAGAAAATATTCTTTGTGAGAAATCGCGTAATGAGAGTATGGAAGTTCAAGTGAAAAAACGTGTCTCGCTATAGTTGATTTTGATTGTGCCGGTTTTGATACATCAAGTACAAGTGCATGTAAAATTCGGAGATATTGTTTAAGTTTAAGTCATCGAAGGTATTGCGTAAGTCTAAGTAGCTTCTAACTAAGTTGTCACGATCACGTTCTTTTGGAATAATATTCTAAGTCTCTTAATTGGTGGGAAATATTTGTATGTTCTAAGTCACATATTCTCTTCTTTTTCAGATGCCTTTGAAATGACAAATGTGGGGAAAGTCGAGAGACGAAAGACAATCTTGCGAATGCCCTGAAAAAAATGAGTACCAGACAGGAAAATTCTCAACCTTGGAAGAAAAACAGCCACACCAATAACTAGCATTTCGTTTATACTTACAGCGAGAGTTTTGAGCTCTCGTCCTTGGGGTACAACTTTGCATGCACGCATTTTAAGAAGTGGCCAAAGAAAAATTGTCAACCTTGGAAGGAAGGCAAAAATTGATGTGGAACACCGCCACCTCCCCGCCACCACCACTAACTAGCATTTCTTTTATACTAATAGCAAGAGTTTGGTCCACCCATCCTTGTGGTACAGTAGCCTCCAATACGCATGCGTACTAGGTGAGTGTCCCAGTTACAACAAACCGAATGTACTGACTGTAAGTAACCGATAACTTCGTGTTGGAGAATCCGACGTTTTTTCGGGTTACCCGACACGAAGTTATTAGTTACCTACAGTCACGACTTACAAGTAACTGATACCTCCGTGTCGGGAAACCCGAAGTTTGAACTTCGTTTTAAACCGACACGAAGTTTTCAGTTACTTACAGTCACGACGCACAGTACATTAGGTTTCTTGTAACTGCCGGGGCACTCATTTAGTACGCATGCGTATTAAAGGCTACTGTACCACAAGGATGGGTGGACCAAACTCTTGCTATTAGTATAAAAAAAAATGCTAGTTAGTGGTGGTGGTGGGGAGGTGGCGGTGTTCCACATCAATTTTTGCCTTCCTTCCAAGATTGAAAATTTTCTTGTCTGGTACTCGTCATTTGTACGGCATCTGCAAAAGAGCCTTGTAAGCATGGTTTTCAGTAAACTGACACAAGTTTGTAACATGATTAAGTCAATTTATTTTGTAATACTACAGCAGACAAAAACCAATAAAGATTAATATTACAGTACAAATCTTTCGTGTTCAATAAACAACAGTGTACACGTACACGCTAAGTCCCGAACTCTTCGTCTTCTTACCTCCGCCATATTCTGAAGATGTTATGATCATAATAAAACCTTCATTTACGAACCCTGTGTTATTTTCCTCTAATAGCTAAAACTTTCTTCCGCGATAATCACAATATGTGGAACTAGATTATGAACTAATGACCCGCGACAGAGTTATATTACTAAACCTTTGAGAAAAATAAAACAATTACATACCGCCGCTGTTTTCCATCGGCAACTACAAAGTTTACGAATAATTAATAGACTTGAAGAAGATTTAAAAATTCTTTCAACATATAACTGCCACTAAGTCTAAATAAACTTAGAAACTTCTATTCGCGATTTGCTGCAAAAAGTAAGTACGAAAGATTGAAGGGTTTTAAGCTAGCCGCGCTGTACGCAAACAACAACAGTAACATGTAAATTATAATGATCACAGAATGACATTCGATAAAATTACCATTTGCATTGTTTTTGAAATAAACAATTTGAATGACTATGAACTTCGCGGATATTCCAGATCGTAAACATTAACTTTTGGTGAGAAAATGCGTCATCCTTTTCATTGCCGCGGCTTACAAACCAAATAAATTCATCGGCACAGGAGCAATTTTTGTCCCTACTCGATTGGAAATAGTGAAGTAAATAAAATTGAAATTTTCCTTTTTCTTTCACAAGGAGCTATTGAAACTTGAAAAAAATACCCGACACTAATTTTAGCCTGCGAATTTTCACCAGGCTAAAATGAAAGCCTATTTTTTTTCTTTGAGGTAGCCAGCCGGGTTTTTCCCCTTACGGTTTTCAAGTTTCCTTCCTTTGGTAGGTAATTCGACTATAGTGTCATGACTCCACTAAAATATTGTTTGCCACACAGTCCGATTCCAAAAACTATTTCTTAGAAGTAAGAGATATCTAACCTGTCACCGGTACATACACTACTCGTTAGACATATAAAACCTATCGGCTAGTCACTCTCAGGCATCACCGTGGTGTATGATCAGTTCATCTTGAGGTTATTAACAGTCTATCCAGGCCTCGGCTGCTCTTCGTGACTGAAAAAGCGTCCTACCTGGAATATATAAAAACAATTTTTCAGAATTCAGTTACAGCAATATTGTCTATCACTATTTTACGAATAATTTGTCGTTTCACTACGAACAAACAAATGATGACACGTAAAAGGGACCGTGTCACAGTTGAGTTTGGTCTATATTATTTCGTTTAGCCAAATACTCGCTATGAAACACTAGAGATCTAAACACTATAGATCTAACTGGCAAAACCATAGCTTCATTACAAACAAATTCCTGGGCGTTATAATTAAAGGTGACAAACAAAGGAGATTAAGTTTAAAAACTGTTCATGTCTAACAGTTTTTCAAAAACCCATATCGCAATCCGTTTCAATATAGGTTTTTGAAAACTTGAGAAATTTTCTTTCGAAGGCACAATTCCATAGGCCTTCAAAACAGCATTCTTATAAAGTAATGTTGCTACATCACTTCTTCACTGTTTTTAAATGGTTGTTTTTATATTTCACTCAATTTGGCGGCCATTTTTCGAATGTCAAACTTTGGCTTAGATTCGTGACACAGCTCCTTTAAGCACCATTCGGTAAATACTTCTTAATCTTAAAAATCCATTAAATACCGTAAATCCTCGAATTAGCGCCTCCTCGAATAAGCGCCGCCTTCGAATAAGCGTCCCTCCTATCGGCCGAAATTTAAAATAAGCGCTCCCCTCGAATAAGCGCCCCGCCTCCCCCCATTTTGTGGACCAGTAATGAGACAAAGGGTGTATAGTTTTCGTCATGTAGTATTAGATTTGTACATTGTTTCAGTTTGTGAATACGTTTAGTGAACACGTTAAGTACTAACGGTGCCGCGATTTAAGCTTTAGGATCAGCTTTTTATGTCAATAAACAGCTTATATTAGTGTTTACGCGCAGATGATATATTAAAAAAATGATCATGTCAGGCTACGATTTAGGAAAAATTAAATAAGCGCCTCCCCCACTCGAATAAGCGCCCCCCGTCTTCTCCTAAATTTGAAATAAGCGCCCCGGGCGCTAATTCGAAGATTTACGGTATTTAAAAGGAGTAATAGCTTAACATAAAGGGTAGCACACACACGAGAGCTCGTTAGACGAAGCTCAAGACACCACAGTAAGATGTTATATTTCTGAAACCTCTATTTTCATTGGGCCGATGTAATCGCTGTACCCGCTTCCTCTCTTATTTTAAGGCTGATTGTATACTTGTGACTTGTTAGTGATCTATTGTCTTAAGAATCATGTCTTAAGTGGCTCGTTCCGAGGGGAAGTGTGGAAGCTGTGTGCCGAAGAATGAATAATAACCAAAGACTAAAGTACCGGGCCATGCTTGCTTGTTGTGTATAATTTTGTTAACAAAAAAAAAACAACAACAACAACATAAAAAACTAGTAACTTAAGGCTGCCGCACACTAGCCGATTTTTTGTCGCTACTAACTGCGTTGAGGCTTAGGGCCGAGTCATCTAAAATCAAGATGGCGCTTATTTCACTGACGTGACTCTCGTGACATTTCCTAATTGGTTGAGGAGCGCGCGAGCTCCCACAAATTGTCTTGGTCCACCGCACACTAGCTGACAAGGCCCGACAAGACGTTTTGAGATCTAGCACCGTCCGATATCGCCCGACAAGCCCCGATCATGTCGCAGACTTGTCTGAATTCACTGCACACTAGCCGACAAGTGAAGATTTTTTGTCGGCCGACAAAAAATCGGCAAGTGTGCGGCGGCCTTTAATCTCTTATATTTTTGTCAAGCTTAAGATCCATAACCGGCCGGAGGAACTTTCGACAGAAAGTCTCGTAGCTAATGTTGGCTTTCCTTTTCATTTTGAAGCCAGAAAAAAAATGCCCATTTCATATTGACCTGGAAGGGGGCGGGGCGAACAAAGTGTGAGTTCAACAGCAAAAGTGGCCAAATGTCGTGACTTTTCAAAGTTATTGGGGAACATAACGTGACTTCACGTCCTTAGATTTTCATTCCTTTTTTTCTCAAAAATACCAGTAATCCAAGATGGCGGATCGAAGATGTATGATGTCATTTTGGCTAGATACGACTTGATAACTGCCACGGGATATGAACTAAACACCACGTTCGTTTGATTTGTCTAGCGTTTATAATTTTCAAGATATGTGAATCGAACGCTTCATGAAAAGCTAGGACGAATTTTTTTCTGATCGTACCTTTTGAATAGGCGCAAAATTTTGTTAACGCACACGCAGCAATCAAGGCAAAATTTGTCAATGATTTTAAATTCTGAGCACAATTTTTACGGTTTCCTCATACCTAAGCAACATTATGAAAACTACCTTGCAGTAATAAAAGGAACCAAAACAAAGCTAAACGAAACGAAATGGAAAACAAACAAACGCTATTTGATTCAGTTTTGTGGAGATCATTCCCGCTCCACAGTCTAGAAGAACACAGGTTCGGTTACGGCTCGAAACTTTTCTTTTTTGCCTTGTTTTGTTTTTGGATGCGCCTGTTCACTGTTTTGACCGTTTAAAACTTTTAAAGAACGGGAAAAGATGTAAGTAAAGCCTAAAATAGCACGTTCTTGTTTAACTAATAAATTTCTACACCTAACTTCCAAGTATAAATATTCTCGTCAAGACACATTGAATAGACCTTTAATTCTTTCACTAAGGTAAAATGAACCAGCAGCAAGACTAACAGTGAAGATAAGTTTTGCAAGACGACGCAGTGGTACCAATCATGTCTAGACTGTCACGTGACTACAAAAAAGGGTCCCTAGGCTCTCAGTGAAATACATGTTTCACGAATGTTGAAATACACACAGCAGATTAAAGTGCCCCTATGATCAAATTCTCGACATTCATTTTCGCACGCAACAGGTCTTTCCTAATTATGTTGCCAAATTTCAATCTATTACGAACATCAGAACTCACGTTTCTTGGACCTTTACTTCCGAGAATTTGCGGCCGGAATTAACTTTCCTTGTTCAAAGTTTTGGTTGAGAATTGGCGTAAATGAAGTCATTTTCTCAAAAATACTGCACGGATTGAAATTATAATAACGATTAGTACAGCAATTCCCATAAAGAATAACAAAAACTTTGGCTCTTATATTCGTGCAGTTTTTCTACACTAATTAGATTAGATTATGAGCTCGGGATTTTTACGAGGTGATAGTTGATTCGGCCTTCGGCCTCATCAACTATCACCTCATAGAAATCGAGAGCGAATAATCTAATTGTTTTAGTAGAGTCCTAACTGAAATTAACGCAAATAACGGTTTCCAATTATTTTTCTCCGAATTATTGAACTACAGGCTTTAACAAAATCGCACGTATTGAATTGTCATTGGTAATTTGCAGTTGTTTACGCGCGCGCACCCGGTTTTTCAATAATTTCAAGTTTTTAAAGTCAAGAAACCGTCCATTTCCTTTTTTTTCCAGTCGTCTCAGGAATTTAATTATCTATTTACATCTAAATTTCCTTCCAAAACTTCGGAAAAACGATAAAAAAAGTCGCATTTCGTGGACAATCGACAGCTACTGCACTCTAATGGCTGATAGTATACGAGTAGCTTAGCCAATCACATTGCAGCATTTGCATTAGTATACTAGTAGAATTCTAATACTTGTTATTATAATTTTAACCCGTGTGGTATTTTTGAGTAAATGACATCATTGACTCAAATTCTCGACCAAGACTTGCAACAAGGAAAATTAATGGCGGCCGTAAATTCTCGGAAATGAAGGTCCAAAAAGACGTGAGTTCTAATGTTCGTAATAGATTGAAATATCGCAACATATCTAGAAAAGACCTATTGTGTTAAAAAATGTAAAAAAAAAAAAAAAATGGATAAGGAGAATTTGATCATAGGGGCACTTTACACAAATCCTCTGAGAAAGGATGCTCCCCCATTCCCCCATACCCCCCGCCCCCACCAAAAGTAGCTGAAACGCTCCCGAAGAAAAGTCTCTTCTTTAAAGAAAAGTTCCCCACCACGTACTGACAATAGTTTGATTCTGTCGTTTACACTGTCGGGTGCACCGAATCTCTCATGCGCTTACGTGTATATAACACAGTCACCTTCATGTCGATAAACGATCGGAAGTGTCACGAAAGGCGACGACCAGGAACCATTTCCAATCGTACTTTTTTGAAAGCCGCAAAATTTTGTTAAATTGCAAACGCATAATTTAGGTCAAAATTTATCCTTGGTTCTGAATTTAAAACTTTCAAGATATCAACGACATATTCACAAAAAATCTTGCAGCATTCAAATGCTAAATAGGCAGAAGCTGTGATATTTGATGAACAGACCTTTTTCGACTGGGCGGTTTGTTGCCCCATCAGGGGCGTAGCCAGGGGAGGGTTTTCAGGGGTTCTGGAACCCCCCTTTTGGGTTATGAAAATGGATATTATTTCAAGAGGAAAAAAAGTATCGGAACCCCCCTTTCGAAATACCGCGCGACGAGATTTTCGAAAATCAATTTAAAAAGGCATCACATGCTATATCGCAGGTTACAATATTATAAGGGTGCATAAGTTGGACGGGTCATACGAGCTTCCTGTATATAGGAGCCTGCAATGTGGAACTTTTCCGTTGGTGGCGCAAGTGGCTAAATGCGGATCAAGACCTACCCAGCAGTGCAGATCAGGCATTAGAAGAATGCAACCATGAATTCTTTCCAAACGTACATAAATTGCTGCGCATCTTATGTAGGTGGCCAATTACCTCTGAAGAATGTGAGCGATCGTTCAGCACATTGCAGCGATTGAAAACTCATCTGAGGGCGACCATGACCAGTGAGCGAGAGTCTGGACTTGCGCTAATGAACATCCATTATGGTAGGCAAATTGGCATCGGTGCAACAATCGACATTTTTGCAAAGTCCTTGCAAAGATGTCGATTGTGGAAATTTGTGCTCGGAATTAAGGAAACGCCATTTCTGAAGACCCAAAATTCAAACATTTTCCGGGGGAACATGCCCCCGGCCCCCCCCTAGTAAAGAGCGCCTCCGGCGCTCGATTGTCAATCGGGCAAGCAGTATACATTAGCAACCCCTCTATTCAAAAAGGCTGGCTACGCCCCTGCCCATTTCAGACCATGTGATGATACTCTTGAGAATTCTTCCTTTCAAATTTTCAAATAGTTGCGTGCATATGAATAAATAATTTTTAGATGGATAAAAGAACAATTCTCTAGAGAATATCACGTGGTCTGTAATGGGACAACAAACTGCCCAAGCGAAAAAGGTCTATTGTTTGTGTAGACAATCAGATGTATACTGCGTGGTGTACTGGAGATCACTGTCGCTATTCAATCCGGGATTCAAAACCGTCACAGGTTCAAATACAGCTCGGGTCTTTATTTTTCCTTTTTCTTTCCTTTTTATATCTTTTTTTTTTTCCGATGGACGCGCTCGTTTACTGTTTGTACCCCTTTCAAAATTGAGATAGAATTAAAAAAAAAAAAATCAAAAATAAACAACCAAAGAGGAACTGTCCGTGGTTGACTAGTAATTTCTTGGACTGACTACAATTCAACTCAGTCAGGGCGGTAAATCAGCATTGAGATGAAGGTCCACCGGATTAAATTTATAATTATTTGACAGCAGCTAAGCAAGGTTACCAAAATATCCACGTGGGACGATTAATATTTTTTTGGTGTTCACAGTAGGAGCCATAGTTCTTAAATTATTTCAAAACGTTTGTAACATTCTCAAACGGCAATCGCGTCTGCTTTGTCACATGACCACAAGTGACCAAGGCCCTATAGAACAATGAAGGCACGAGCAAAGAAAATTCACATTTTGATCAACCGAAACAAACGAATAATTTTCCTCTCTTACTCTCGCAACATTTTCGCAACGAAATATCGAACACTTTCTCCGTGTTTCTATCAAATTACAGAAACACTTGTGAAAGTTTGACGAACACGAAAAAGACGTTGAAACATTCGCTTGCGCCTCGCGTTCCCGTAACTCGAAAAAACAAGGGGATTGTTTCTATATTTTGAATAGTATTTCACGCATTTTCTCCTGAGTTATGTTATCATAAGAAAAGTGAATGAAAACGAGATTCAATCGCAGCTAATCCGCTGAAAAATTACTATAGTTATTTACTCCACCCTCCCGAAAAGAATCAGCGAACGACAGAAAATTCTACTTAGAGGGCCCTAGTCAGACACACCTTTGTTTTTGTTCACATGCGAGCGTTCGGCTATTATATTTTACTCGGAGCATGTCGAAACGAAGGAAATCACAGTGAAACAACTAAAGATAATTAAACAGACCCAATAGAGCTCCTTTCAATGTAGATTAATCTAAAAATAGTATGGAATTTAGAAAGCTGTGCCAGTTGTCAAGAGTGCGCTCAGATTCAGCTTCAGGAGGATAATTGAGAATCTAAGCCAGCTTACGTTTTGTGCATAAGAACACGTGTTTACCTGGGTCCTGGACTGCGATAAAATCATCCATCTTGAATGATGGTGAATATGTTCATCCTCTTCTTGCTTTGTCCTGATTTGTCTCCACCTGAAAAAGAGAAAGATCACAAAGATTAAGATCAAATGATTAATAGACCCTTTGCATAAATGGCGCCTACATTTAAATGACAATACTTACACATCATTAGCCTCACATTCATGTAAAGAAAAATCCTTTGTCTTGAAACATGAGTACGAGGCTAAGGATGTATCAACTATTGTCATTCAAATTTAGGCGCCATTTACGCAAAGGATCTATGGCTGGCATGGTGTGCTAACTGGTTCCTAACCCAAGGAACCTGGCCAGTGTACTCTGTTAAGACACTTTACTCTCAGACGGCGGCTGTCTCAGCCTAGGAGTATAAATGGGTAACTACATTTCTGTTCTAACCTCCTACGTAGATGATCTTTGGGCTCTTCACAGAATCTGAATTTGCTGGGTGGAAGCAACCCTTTTACAAGTCAGTTCTTAAACCCATCTCTTGTAAAAAAGCCCAAATCCATTCGATAGTCCAGATTCCAAAACAAGTCCTTATTTGGTATCTTTCTTGTGGGACCAAGTCTTTGCATCACAGATCAAGAAACTCAGGAAGAGAATTTGCTGGGTGGAACCAACCCTTTTACAGGTCAGTCTTTACACCCATTTCCTGTACAAAGCTCAAGATCCATTCAGCGCATGAAGACAGTCCAGGCTCCAATACAAGTTCTTATTTTTCACCTGTTTCTTATCGGACCAAGTCTGGGCCTAACAGATCATGAAACTCAGGAAGAGAATTTGCTGGGTGGAACCAACCCTTTTACAGGTCAGTTCTTTTATTCAAGATATCTCTTGTACAAAGCTCAACTGATCCATTCAGCACATGCAGACAGTCCAGGTTCCGAAACAAGTTCTCATTTTTCACCTGTTTTGTGGGACCAAGTCTCTACGTCACAGATCAACAAAGTGAGGTCCAAGAGAATTTGCTAGGTGGAACCAACCCTTTTACAAGTCGGTTCTTACACCCATCTCTTGTTCAAAGCTCAAGATCCATTCAGCCTATGAAGACACTCCAGGTTCCAAAACAAGCCCTAATTTTTCACCTTTTTGTGGGACTAAGTCTCTGCCTCACAGTCCAAGAAACTGAGGAAAAGAATTTGCTGGGTAGAACCACCCTTTTACAGGTCAGTTCTTAACCTCATCTCTTGTACAAAGCACAAGATCCATTCAGCACATGCAGACAGTCCAGGCTCCAAAAAAGGAGTCTTGTAACTTGTTTTTTTGTGTGTGTGCGTGTGTGTGTGAGACCAATTCTTTGCTTCACCAATCAAAAAATTCAGAGAGAGAATTTGCTGGGTAGATCCAATCCCAATCTGGGCCAGTTCTTTCATTATACACATATTTCTTGTTCAAAAGGTCCATTTGGTACAAACAAAACATCCAAGTTCCTAAACAAGTTTCTTAGATAATATCTTGTTAGTGTGATTCTGATGTTAGACTAATTTTTTTTTGTCATATTGTACATCTAGAACTGAAATGTTCCCAGTAACCTCTGTGATCACAGGCCAATATGTGCACTTACCATACGGCTGTCTGATAGTCCAGCTCAGTGATCGTTAAGATACGATGCTTAATTTGAGTCTCCAAAAATTGTAAGAGGTCTTCATGTAAGTCCCAATCCCTCTCCTCTTATCTTCCCAGTGTTACAGATCCCTTGATCAAACAAAAAACAACATTAATTTTAAAGGTCAAACTGATTCATCTGCCTAATCTATCAAGTTAAATTGAAGCACACAAGTTTGGACCTAAAAAAACATAGCTATCTGGTTCAGCCAATTCCCATTTAACAATTATAATATTATTACCCTGGGAACTCAATGTTTGTTTTAGTATTGTCTCATAACCCCCTGACTGATCTATTTTTAACTTTAGAACCAATAGAACTTTAACTATTGACAGTTTTGCTTCAAGTGTCCATATAACCTAAATTATGTAAGTCAAATTATGCTCACACTTTTATTAGTTCTTACTTTTGATCGAATGGACCTATTAAAACATTTCTTGGCTTCTCCACTGGTTAAAACTGATTCCATGTTGCCATGTGCTTGTTCAGTAAAAGATCACAGAAGACATCAAAATGTGGTAAGAACATCAGTGACACACTCAACTATTGTCTCATGCACCGTGTATTTTTTACCGCATTTTGACCTCATCTGCAATCTACTGCTGAACAGATGCACAGCAACATGGAATCCATTTGTTAACCCTTTGAGCCCCAATTACCCATATATGCCTAATTAATGGTCGTGTTCTTTGTATCACTTGTGACATCATCAGTTTAAATGTCATCAGATATTCTTGATAAACAGATAGTAGACTAGCCAAGGTTAGGCCTTTCCGTACAATGGTCAAGTTTAGATATCAACGACATTCTGACGTTGCTAATCGAAAAACAACGTTTCACTTATCAGTTTTGGTGCAAAAACGGTGGTAAAATGGTTCACTACGTCTATGATTGATCAAGGTCCATTTCTAGGCTTCGCCCACAATTAACATCCAACTTTTCACAGCAGCCAGAAAGAACATGCAACACAAAAGGTAGCCAGAGTAAAAGGGCTGCGAAAAAAAGAAAGGAAAAGGGCAACAAACAAAATTGAGAACGGTTGATGGCAAAAAAAAAAGTCCAAATTTTGGCTTATGCACATGCCCGGAATTGAAATATTGCTCAATTTTGTCTGTAATCCTCAAAAAATCTCTCCTTTTGGTAAAAAAAAAAGCTTTCTTAGCAAAACTTACTAGCTTTATTTAGCGTCATGGCAGCCAAAAAACCTGACTAAGTGGTTAAAACATGGTATTTTTGGCAAAAGTTTGGTATCAAAGGGTTAAATTGGCAATTTTAAAGAACAAGATTTCTCCTAACTTTCAGATTGACCACATTGAGACCTTATGAAAAAAATATGAAAAAAAATTAATTGGAAAAAATTGATTCTATGACACAAAGTCATTATTAAGCTCTAACAGACAGTAGTGTCACCAGAGTCATCAAGTTGTCACCCGGTTGTTGCCTGAAGCAGGGTTGTCTGGAAAATCCTAATAGCGAATTGCGAACAGTTGCGAATAGTGAACAGCGAATAGTCCCGAATAGCAAATAGCGAATAGTACGAATAGTGCGAATAGTCTCAAATAGTGCGAATAATGGCAAACAGTCTCGAATAGTGGCAAACAATAGCAAATAGTGGCAAATCATAGCAAATAGGGTACCCAGTATCTCACAGTGAACCTTGCAGCTGCAACGTAGGATGAGATTTTCCCACTAAAAAGCACACACGCTTAACAGGACAAAAGGTGTTTCTAAACATAATTTCTTCTGTTTTAACCACTGCAAAAGCGTAATTACGTCTATATTAGGTTATCCTTGTGTTTTCTGTTTTCTTAATGTTGGTGATGGACAGCCCTAGCCTGAGTCTGGAGAAGAAAATAATAGTTCTCCATTTAAATTTGTACTTGGAAATGTGATTATAGTGTTTCAGGAAATATTCGCCTGTGATCCAATCAGGACCATCTGTTATTTATGTGCTCATTTAGTAATATGATACATCTTTAACAAATGGAATATTCCATATGGAGTTGTTTTCTGTCTGTCTAAGTTAGTCGTTTCTCCTTGTTTTGCATAGCTCTGATATGCTCATTGATAAGCAGACAAGCACCGCATTTGGTGTAACAATTTCTCTGTTTCCAACAATAAAAGTAGCAAAATGTTGGGGGAGGGGGGGGGGGGGGGGGTAGGCTCACTTACTGATGTAATTTACCACAACGTGTTCTCTCAAAATAAAACGTTCTTCTTATCTAGGAATTTACTCCCTTAAGATAAGATAAAATGCTAGTAATTGTGATGTATACATGTAACATTCTAACCTTAGGAATTATTACTACAGGAAAACTACTTTTCCACATTCGCTGAAACTGTGTTATCTAGAGAGGCTCGCTGGGTCCACTTTTTGTAGCTTCTTTGTACATTTCCTACACCTTCGCATTTTCAAGCAGGCTGGTAGTTCCTTGTGATTCATATATCTGGCATAACGTTCACCAAAAAGCTTACCAGTTCACTAAACCACGATTTTGCCTCCATGAACTTTCTTGTTGCAAAAACCATACCAGTTCGAGCATGTAAGGGACAGCTTAGTCCCTGACCCAACCCTTCAGCTCCTTAAAAATGCAAAAAAGAGAGAATTAAATTTCAATATCAGGAGTTATGACATTTTTTATTTACAATCTAAAACTGCTGTCACAGTATCGTAGACTTTGGAATGTAGACAACCCTTGGTACTCTCAGAATTAGCAGCCTTTGGGACTTGTTACCTTGAGCAGTTGTTACTTTTAGGGACCAAAAAATGTTATATTTTGGGATTTTTTAGTGGTCACAATTGTGTGACATTACTTTTGGGGGTCATTATTTTCGGAAGTTTACAGTAGTTACTCACTGAGGTTACTTGTTCAGCTATGCAGTGGCAGATCTGACAAGTCTGAACCCTCTGCAGTGTCAGTATCCCCTCTGAGACTCGCTAGGTAGAAGTGGAACAAGCGTGATGAAAAAGAGGTGGGGAGGCTCATCAGCTGCAACACAGCACAGAAGAAAAAGGAAAAATGGAAATTGATGTTTAAAACTTTGAATAATCAGTCTCCAGAGCACCTGAAAGGCCTCTTTAAACCATTCAGCACGGACTATGGACTTAGAAATTGTGAAAACAAATTGGCTCTGTCTAAGCCCCATGCCTATTTTTTGAAACGTAGTTTGTGCTACAGTGGGGCACATTTGAATAGCCTTCCATCTTACGTCAGAGCCATTAGATCTTTTATTAACTTTAGATATGAGATAAAATCGCCAACTGTCCTCCTGGTACTCCTACACGGCAAACATGTAAATCAGTTTTGTTTTTAAAAAAATATATCTCAATCTTGTAAATGATGCTTCTACTGTGTCTAAATAAAGTGCTAATGTATATATATGTATGTATATGTATGTATGTAAGATGGTGGCAAATAGACAAAGACGGCATTGATGATTGTGTATGTCCTTTGCTGGGGAGACTCCCAAATGACAAGGGCGGGGATGGTTGTCAGAAAATTTGACGGAACAGGCTTGACTACCAGCTGCTGTTCAGGAAAGGAGCCTGTGCTAGTAGACTGAACTTGAGAGACTGGTGGAAATTGAGCCTACAAACGGAAATAAGAGGGTTTGTTTTGCTATTGTTTCGTAGAACGCACCCTTAAAGATAGCTAAAAATAAAGGCATTTTGTCACAAACAGCCTAAGTGAGACCAGAATCCTTAATTAAAAAATGGACTGTCCCATTTGAAGGACTTACAGTACCTGTACATTATGCATTGTTTGCTTTCATTGGGCCATTCCATTTTTTATCCGCGCCTTCCCCAACCCCCCACCCCTTCCCCTATCGAGGACCTAGGAAATCTGAAGGGGAAGGGGTGTCTGTAAAGGCCGTTCCTGAGGGGGTAGCTGTGGTGGCACCTTTGATCTTTTAATAAATTTTGAAGGGAGAAGTGTGTCGGCACTTTGAACTTCCTTTCTTGGGGGATAAAAAGTTTACTTTTCTGAGGAGGTAAAATTGAAAGCTCCTCAACAGGGGGGGGGGGGGTTGGGGTGGGGGTGGGGATAATAAATAGAATGGCCCATTTCAAAACACATTTCTGCGAGAGCAACCTTTTAACTCTGGGAGAATAAAAGAAAATTCCGCTTACTCTTTTGGGGAATCCGTGCTCCATCTTAATTCTTTATCGCATGGTGGATCTCGCAGAGAGCGCCGTTTTGGTGGTAAAGACGTCTCGAAGAGTAAACAGCCGTGGGTTTATTTGACTTCGCGTAGAACTCTGCGCTGCACGGCCATGAGTAGACTTGCTCCAAGTCGCACTTTGCTATAATAATCCTTCATTTATTCGTCGAGCCAGGGAAGAATTATTGGAAACGACTTTTAGAAAGTCTAGGAAGTGAGTTGAAAACGAAGACTTTCTCCCCCAAATGGCGGCCATCTTGGTTCCGCAGGTGCCACCCTGCGCCTGCATTTACATCGCTCAGCGAATTCTCCCCACTCGAAAAATACCATTTGAGCTCCTGTTAATGATCTGTCCCTTTAGTGCGAGACGATGGTGGGACCTTTTGAACATTCTGATTGTTGCTAAATTAAATGCCAATTGAGCATTTATAGGTTAGCACTGATGCGCGATATATTGTAAGACGAATGGCAAGATTCCCGTGTTTTGTTCACGTTTATGATGTTGGGCAGATTTCTTCCCTTGACTCAATATACATCTGATCTCAGTGCCTTCATACACCATTATTATCTTTCCTACGACTTCATTCGACCTTTATTCACCTTCATGTGGCCTTTTCCAGGCGTTCAGTTGGGGCATAGTTAGGTTGGGAAGCAGTGCGAAAAATGGAGAAAAATGGTGTGCCGAGAGCTTTCTCTTTCTCGCTTTCTGTCGCCGCGCTTCTCCCCTATGTTTTCGCTCGCCGTTTTTTTGCGCCTGGCTAACATGCATACACCTCGAGCGACTTTTATTTTTACCCACTTTTGACCTGATAAGTAGCAATCAAGCCACTGGGTTCGAACCAAAGCAAAGAAAGAAATTTACAATGAAAAACTAGCTCGAGGAGAGCAAAATTAAAGAAGATTAAAGACCTTATTACTCTTTAGAGCACCTTTTGATTGTTTGGTTGTCGTGTTAAATTTTTAAGTCCAGGTCTGAAGGGCTTCTTGTACTTATTTAAATTATTGATAACAGGCATGGCAGACGATATTTATTCCGTCCTCATAGCATATTTCAACTACTCGGAGCCAAACAAACCTCGACTGAATTGTGTTCTTTTCAGTTGGTTCTGAAACATGCCCCGCTCAAAGGAGGCTTTTAACAGATTATTTGGTCCCGGGACCGGTGGCGGGAAAATGAGCGCTCTTTACTTCTCTTTAGTTTACTTTCGGGTAACTATTTCGTAACAACAACTTCCTCAGTTCGTTCAAAGAAGAGCGCAAAAGAGAAGGTGTCGAAAACTTGCGTAAACAACGAAAAGTGTGCGTGCGGATGAGGTTTATTTTGTATTTCCTAGGTGTGAAGAAGTTCCATTTTGTGGACAGGGTAGTAAAGGTCTTCTTTCGGGTAAATAGACGTTGAGAAAGTATCACTGTGGCGTTCGATGAGAATGTCCAGGAAAGGGATTGTGTTGTTCTCTTCGAATTCAACGGTAATTTTGATATTTACGTGACAGTTACGGAGGTAAGGTAATGCAGTGTAGAAACTAAGTTGCTGTGTTTTTACTGTCGAACAAGGTGAAGGTATCGTCAACGTATCGAAACCAAATAGAAGGGCGAGCGTTACTTTACTTTATTACAATTCATGGCACTAAAAATAATTACTGACATGTAAACACAAAATAATCATAACATAGAAGAGTCCAGGACGTCATATATAGACAGATCACCGAATTGGTTAGAAGTACATGTTATATCTAAGTACTCAGTACTAAAAGTGTAAATAATATTGTTAAACAATATAAACCTGAATGAAACTGAATGAAGTTGGGTGGGATGGATTGCGGCGGAAGTAAAGTCTGGCAGAGGGCTTTCAAAGATGTCACTGACTGATCGGGAAGGTTGATAACTTCCTTGCCCCTAGATGTTTGCTAGAGTTTGACAGTTTTGCTTTAGCTCTGTCACATCCGCCTGCGGTAATGTGACTCCTCTAAAATCGAGGGTGGTGGTTATTTTTTTGGTGGCTCTGGCTTGATCTGCTGGGGGTGGGGATGTCCTTCTTTTTTCTGCGTCTGGTTTATTTTGTATTGGATGTTACTGTTTTTTTCTTTTTTCTTTTTTCTTTTTTTTTTTTTTTTGCTGTCGATATTTAGCTCATCAAGTGAATTTAAAACTGCCCTGTTTCGGCTTAACAGGGACCGCTGAATAAGAAAACCCAAGGCTCATTAGTACAGTGTTAAACTCAATGTGAAAATACATCACACATGCTAGCAGAAAAGTTCAGGAAAGTAAGATGAAACAATGAACATAGTCTTCGATAGTTTCATTCTCACTTGTATTTGCTAATATTGAGATGGAGACTAACACTGTACAGATCCTTTCTTGGGCTTTTTTATGTAGCGGCAACTTGGTTGAATCTCGAGAGGACTATAGACCTTTCTCACATTCTAACAAACAATGGCACCGAATCGAGGTTATGGTGGACAAAAATGCAGCAAATTTATGAAAATGTCCACCCCAGCCTTGCTCTGGTGCTATTGGACGTTCGCTCCGAAGTTGAATGCGGGAAAAGACTATTCTTTGCTATATTCTGGGATATGAGCGACCGGGATGTCATTTGTCATTTGTCATTTGTATAATGCGTAATAACCTCTCTGGCATTTTTCTATGCGAGTAAATTGTTATTTTCAGTTTCCATCGTTCTGAATGCGGTCATTTCTTGACCTTTATATAATATTTCGTCAGTCAAATTAGTGTCGCATGGTAACCGACGTGAAATAATTGGCTTGTATACCTGGGTTAATTGCCATATTGCTCGAGATCGGCGCACCAAGGTTAGCAGCATTTGGGAACCCTTGCACTTTGCTTGAATGAAGTTGGGCTGGTTGCATTGCAGCGGAAGTTAGGTCCGCCAGAAGGCTCTCAAAGTTGTTATTGACTGACCGGGAAGGCTGATAACTTCCTTGCCTCTGGATGTTTGTTAGAGTTTGATAGTTTTGCTTTAGCAGCTCTGCCACATCCGCCTGCGGTAATGTGACTCCTCTAAAATCGAGGGCATTGGTTATTTTCTCTTCGGCTCTGGCGTGATCCGGTGGGGGTGGGGGTGGGTGTGGGGACGTCTTTCCTTTTTCTGGCTCTGGTTTATTTTGTATTGGATGTTGCTGTTTTTTCTGCTGTCGATATTTAGCTCGTTTATTTTTAAACCAAACCTGGCGAAAGAGAAATAAGAATAGAATGTAGTTAGATATAATAAAATATAATACGCGACCTTATAAACAATCTGTTTGAAGTTTAAAAATGATTTCACATGTACATGAAATCTAAGCTCCGAGCTTCCAAAGTGATCAATGTCATCAACAGTCACCTGATTTAAACGAAACTCACAAGAACTTTGAGAATGTTAATCTTCTAAAATTGAGGGCTAGTTGTGAATGAGACTACAGTCAATCTTAAATTGATTTTTTAAAAAAATTATTATTGTTTTATTAGTCTTATGTTATTTCATGTTTTATATTTTACTGTTATACTTTTATATAATTTTATCTATTTGAGTGATATTCAATTAGTTTTTTTTTCTCAAAAAATAATTTTTTCTATATGAGCGATATTTAACTATTTTTTCCCCTCATTTTATTGTTATCTCTGTCATGTGTTTTGAACATGAACCCCTGGCTCGGACACCGACGGCAACCTCTTCCCACGAATGACATTAATAAATTGATTGATTGATGTTAAATTGATTGATGTGTTCCATTCTCGTGTCTCAAGTCGTGACGTGTAATTAATATCTAACAATGTAGAAATGACATGAGCTTCAAGTTAAGGATAAGAGAAATAAGGCAAAATTAATTATATCAAGGTTCGTTTAGGGATGAATTGTTTTATTCCCTCAAGCCTCGGAGCCAAATTAGAATTTTCAACTATATCTAACATATAAAGTATCAAAACAACCCCACCCCACCCCCCTGTAACAGATGCGCTAAAATCTCGGGAGAGTTAGGATGGAGTGAGCTGACCTGCCAAGAAACAAATAAAATTTAGGCAATACCATGGATATATTTGATATTTATACCTGCACTCGGCTCTCAGGAAGATTGATTTTATTTGCGACTTCTTCCCTCATGAACACGTCAGGATATTTTGTTTTTGCGAAGAGCTCTTCCAGAATTTCAAGCTGAGATTTCGTGAACGTTGTTCGCTCTCGGCGCTGTTTCCGTGGAGGAACTGAAAAAGAGATAAATTATTCTGCATTTAGACGCTTTCAAATCCTTTTTTGCGTATTGACACTTGAGACCTCGTCCACACTACGCCGGAGGAATTTAAAAACGCAACAATCACCGGTCATTTTGGATTTGTGTTTGAGGAAAACTCGGTCAGGGAAATCACGTGATTATCGTGACGTCATCGTTTTCGAAAAGCTCCGTTTGCAAAATGTTTCCGTCCGCACGAAAACGAAAAACCGGCGTTTTCAAATTCCTCCGGTTTGAAAACCGTTTTGGCTACGTTTTCGTGACGGACTAGTGTCGACGGAAGGTCTAACCCAGGCCTAACTCCTGGCCTAACCGGAGAAATGAAGGTGCTTTTTCAAATTTCTCCAGCGTAGTGTGAACGCTGTCTTAAACGTATTAACAGACGCGGTTCTAGGGAAGGGTTTAGGGGGATGCACCCCCCCCCCCCCTCTTTGAGTAGCATTTTAAAATAATGCACATTTGGCAATTGCATTATTATTCTTGATTTCCTGCTTGATAAAAAGGAAACTCCAGATTTTATATCATGCCTTCACAAACGTTTTTCAAGTGTCAGAGTGTTTAGAGGGTAAAATCGGAAATATCTTTCGGGCGCATGGCCCCGGACCCCCTATACTAGAAGCTCTAGTCTGTAGTGCTCACCATCCACGCAGTAGCGTTGAAAAGTAAGGTGTACAAACACCCCCCCCCCCGTCCCATTTCAGGAATTCCTGGATCCGTCCCTGATTAACTTTATCATTTACGTCTCTAGTCTATCTAGAAAGAAAATAATTAATACAAATATGTAAGGATAAAATAACATTGCGGAATCTGGACTTCTCGAACCTCTCGATTACTGAAAGCAAAAGTAGTTCAGTCAGATTTATTTTACTGTACTTTTCCACCTGATATCTCTACCTCTCATTCTCTCGAACCATTGAAAGCTCGAGAAACTTGATATCACACTTTATTTAAACAGTGACAAATGCAACGATTTAGGAAGCATGTGATGCATTTCAGCATGACTTATTAATTCCCCAACTCAGCGATAACGATTTAATTTGGTAGAAAAGTAAGGACAAACGACATGATCACATAAAAAAGGCGGGGATCACTAACACTGGCAAGCATGGAAATAGATTCACCAAATAATTTTCGAAAGAAAAAAAAAATAGAGACATGCATATGAAGGCTTATCGAAGTTTTTCAAATTCCTTTGAAATTAAACAATTCTAGTTGTAAATTTAACCGTGTTAATTATATATCATACGGTAGTCGTTTAAAAAAAATGTATAGCGAAGATATCGGTGATCTCTGTCACTCAGTGTTATTGATGCGTCAACGGGAGAACCGTAAGTTGGCTGGGGAAAAAAAGTGTTCTTTTGTTTTGACATTTAAATTACAGATTTCTTCCTTAACTAAATCTTAGTAAAACTACATGCTGCAACAAGGTCTTTGCTGAAGTGAAGGGAGGGAAACTTTCCTGTGTGTTGCATTGTGCAGTTATAAGTAAACCCTCGACAGCGCCCCTTTAACAGGCCAACACTATTGTCGGGGAGTTACCGATGTGCTTTTCTTTGGGCCAGGGGTGTGTAGCGTGCTGGTCGCGTGCCAGTCGTGTGCCAGTCGTGTGCCAGTCGTGTGCCAGTCGTGTGCCTTTCTAAGCCCTGCTCACTTTTCAGGCCAACAAGATAAGTTTTATCTGCATATTTAGGCTGGAAGGCACTTTTAATTGTGCTTATACCTTTTCTACTCACCCTCTCTTTCTTCATCTACTTTCTTGCTATTTTGTCGTTGAGAAACCGAGTCGAGGTTTTGAAAACTGAATATAAGCCGGCTTAGTTAACACAAAATTACCCCTAATTGTGACCCAATTTCATCACCTGTCCGTCGTCCCTGTTAATCCTTTCCTCCTTGCCAAAATACCAGTGGTAAATCAGTGCCTTTTGCTCCATAGTACTGTTTTCAGTAGCTAATTTTCAAAACCCTTTATCAATGGCACGTGAAATAATTAGTCAATTGAATTGATATAATTTAATTTCATCGCTAGCTCCTCGTGCTTGGCAATTCTTTCTGTTCTTCCTAAAACGGCCTGCATCGATGGCAAGTGAATTGCTGCTAATACAAATCATCATTATTTGTGCCTTCTCAATTCTCACATCCAAGCCTAAACTGGTATTTCGAGAGGCCATTGAACAAAACTAGCATTAAATTGAACAATAATGGTTCAACATCAGCTAAAACAATAAATCCCCAGTTAGAAGCTTCAGGTATATATCGTTAATTTACTGGCGCCGTGACGAATTTGCTGCATAGACTTAGAGTGTTAGCCGTTCTTCTCTTTCCCATTGCAAGCGAATAACTCTTGAAATTCTAATTTGCTTCCTGTTCACCCTGATCGATCAAGTGTTGCGAAAGGAGAGAGTCACAAGTGAACAAGAGATTGAAAATCACAAGAGATTGAAAATCAGTATTTACCTTCCATAAATGGGCTTGGCGCTAAACATTGCAGACAACTCCAGTAGGGTGAATATACTGTCCAATTGAACGCCATTACTCCAAGCTCAAAAAAGCTAGGAAGCTAGAGATCTTTGGTTGACCGAACTAGCGACAAATGCTTTTGTGCGATTTGTTACTAAAATGTACAGATGAATACCCACCTGAGTGCGTGACCTGTCTCTACATCTCGTGACACAGCTCTCACACATCGTTGATATAGATTAACCAGCTTATAGTAGCTTATACTAATTTGGTTGGATGAGACAATGGTACAGTCGAGAGGACGCCAAAGCTCCTCGACTTTAACTCGATTATTGTAGCAATCTCTCGGAAAAATTAAGCAGTGTAGTTTAAAAATTGGTTGCTTGTCACCAACGGACTGTTTTGTTATACTGCCGGAAACGCAAAATGAAAAGTGTAACTATGGAAACAACCTGCTAAAAGGGAGAAAATGTTAACGGAAAGGAACTGAACACTCGTCAAATTTTAAGTGTTCATCTGGATTTCGGAAGGGATCACTTAAAAGAAGAAGGGATAAACGTTTGCTTCGCCACCAGGCACTGTAGTTAACACGGACATTGCGTAAATCAACTTGTGCGACATTGGCATTTTTCTGATGACTTTGTTCCGTATTAAACGATAAGCTGTTTCCTTGTTAAGGCTAAGTCTACAATTCACACTTGAATACAGTAATCTAACACGAAAGCATAAAGTTTAACTTTTAACGTTGAAACAGTGATTCACCACCTATAAACGCACACATCTGGGTGGAAAATAACATTCACTAAACAACATAAGCCCTGAGTTAAAGTGATATTTTGTGCGTGATTCATATAGCGTGTATTAACACGAGAGATGTCCGTGAAAGGAAGTTCACTTGAGAATATTTCCGTGTAAGATTAAATACAATGAGACATACCTCCATATTGAAGCACATCGGGGCTGATATAGTCCATATTGAACGAATTGAGGTTGATATAGTTCACTGAAGAAGGGGAAAGACTTCCAAACACACCATCCATTTCTTCCGCTTTCTTTTATCTTCAGCTTGGCAGAACCTGTAGTTTCAGGGAGAATGTCAGCCTTTACGGCGCCTTAGTTGGCCTAAGACCTGTTAGCGTGTGTTTGCGCTTAAGTTGAAAATAATCAATGATCACGGAGAGCTGCCTAAGTTAACCTGATATCAACTGAAAGAGTTACCCTTGGCGAGTAGTTGGCTCAAGTTTGCTTATTTTGACTGAAACACGATCGAATATATCTTATATCTCGGCTCTATATACAATCTTTAGATAAAAAAGAAGTGGTATTCCACCGATTCCTCTGTTAGCTGAGTTTTCAGTCTGTTGGCAAAGTCTTCACGTAGCTTATTCCTCTTATTATTTTTACAAGCAATTGCTCTATCTCTTTATTATTGTAGCGCCCTAAATTAGCTCCGCTCGGTCCACGAAACAGATAAAATCATGTCATACATCCGGTTATCAGTTTGTTTTTGCAGTCACAAGCAAGTCACACCCGAAGTTTTAATTTCCTTGTCCATTTCTTAACAAAACATAAGTATGATTAGTCTAAAAACCCACTGACCTTTTCGATAAAGGGTGTCACTATAACCTTGATCTGTCAATCGACAGCCAGTTTCTCATTACACACAGTGTTTTGGTAAACGATACTAAAGTTCAAAAAGTTCTGATTTACAGTAATTTTCCTTATAATTTAGTTAGTTCTTAATTATTCCAAGGAAAAAAATTGTCGGAGGAGGGATGGTGGAGGATGGTGGTGGGGGGGGAGGCTGGGAACTCAGAAGGGGTGGGGAAGCACTTCTGACTATGTTGGGAGGCTCCAAAGGTTTAACGTTCTCCAGCCAACCCAACCAAGCTGGAGAGATATGAGACAGTACGTATTTTACGAGTCGAAGTATAACAAAGGGAACGGGAAACTGTCGTTTAGGCAATCAAAAGGCCCTTTCAAACAAACGCATCTAACTGAGACATCTAAGTAGTCTTAAGGGCATTGCTCAATTCAGAATTATAAAAACTGAGGGCGATGAAAGTCTGTCTACTGTTTGTATATAACTGGGGTATTTTTTTTGTGGAATATAATATCCATGAAAGGGTTAAATTTACCATAAAAAAATGTTATATACCGCTAGTACTAATGACTCCTGCTGTTTTCAAGATTCGTGATAAGTGTTGTTGGACTCAGACGTAACAACCATCAGACCATGATAACGATGCTTTTAGCCTTGTAGTCTGTTTCATTGTATTTAGTTTGTAATTGTTTGCTGTTTACAATACACCGTACAATAACAAACAAAACCTGATCTTTACTCAGAGAAATCGATGTACTGAATACAAGTCAGGGCAGCCCAAGCCACATGTCTTTCTTGTGGGCAATGTTTTGATATTTGATATTTCACCCACCACACACATCGAACAACCAAATCATCTGAGTTAGGATCAACCTCGATCTAATGTGATTCATTCTTGTTCTCTTGCAATAAAACGTTTTTTTCTATTTATCTCGGAATTCTAGAGAGCTCAGACTCTCTAAACGGCTCGTCATATAGTACAGAAAGATGTATGCCATAAGAGGAATTTTCACAGTTAGGGAGAATTGTTCAGCCAAGGAGATTGAAACGATTATAGTCCAAGCTTTCTTAACGGACGCTCTCAGCGGACAGCTTTAATACTTAGGGCTGGCTTTAGAAAATCCCCCTTGAGCTCAAATAAATACCTTTCCAAGACTTTTCTTTACCTTTCTTGGCTCCCCAAGCGTAAGGGAACATTCCGAGCAAAAAATCATATTAGCCTCCATCGGATTTTAATGGATGAACTTCGCACCTCTGCCTTCCAGAATGATTTTTCAGTGCAAATAAAGCGGCCACCCATAGCTTACACTGCGAATGGGAAGTTACAAAGATCATTCCCGTAAAGGATACTTTTTGGTGTCTGCCTACTAGTGGATGCGGCAGTGGAAAAGTTCCTAAGCATCGCGTGATTCGGCAAGGTCATTAGCGCAGTACAGAAAATCGAGAACAGAACTGACGTAATGCTTAACTGTAGGCCCGTGCTGGGCTTTGAACCAAAATAGGTCCGCTATGCATACATGAGCGATTCACATATGGAATCGAATTATGTGGAATGCTGTAAATTGAAATGAAAGGAAGCCAATTGGCGATTACAATGAGAGATTAACAACAACGGGGCGAAATAACGTTTTTTTGTCCGCAAGGCTTAGCTTTCTGATGAACGAAACTTGATCCAACCGTTGAAATCTTCGTAGACCAAGCTGGAAACCACGTTTGAAATGATTACTAGCATTTACACCGAAACTTAAACAAACGCGATCGCTTTTTGATCTGAATTGAGAAGTTGGGGTTTTAATTTAATTAACATACTGTGCACAATTTAGGCTTTCAGTTTAATATGTGTAAGTTTCAATATTGAACATGTCAGAGGCGTTGTTAGTTCGCTAAGCTTACACGACAGCTATGAAAATCCGTTTAGCTTTTTTTATGTCAAGTCACCACCACTTATTTTCCGTGGCAATAAGCAATGCATATTCAGTTAGAAATTCTAAATGAATTTCAAATCATTATTCGCATCGTTATAATTAGTTTACCTATGCCTATTTTTCGCTAACAAAGTATACGGTCTTCTATGTAATCAATCAAGTTTGATTATGGAGTGTCCGTGATCACTGGAAACAGCCGAAGCGAAATCATTTTGATCTTTTAAAACCTTTAAAGAAGGATATAACCGCGACCTTTTAACGGAAAATGAGAGCTTTCGGAACAAATATTTTGTCTAGTTAAAACTAATATAGCTTCTTACTTTCTTATTTATAAACAATTGCCTCACCTACGTGTTTTTATCGTGGAGTAACCTGTTTATCCTTCGACGAGCCGAGTTTCTTACTAATATTTAAAAAAAAATGACTTGCCGTTTTGGTATTTCCTCGTCTAGCAGTTTTCTGATCTAACCGTCTCTCGATATAAACACAAGATTCCTAATTTGGCTTTACAAATATTCCTTTCAACGGACACGCACAGGCATGACCTTAATGTAACAGGAGAACAGGAAGAGGAACTTTTGAAAAGCCACAGGCTCCCCCACCTCTGCTCAGACCGGAGACTTTTCAGGAAACCGTTAGACACATGTCCATTTCTTATAGATGACTAGGCAGTTTTTCATGATTAACAGAGTTTTAAAAGCTTACAAAGCTGTTTAACGCGTTTTGACGATAGCGGGGTTGGGATTGCAGTACACTTGATGAAAGCCGTGGATTAGCAATTGTGCCGTTTTGCTCCAGGCTAGATTTACCCTTTACTATTTTTGATGATCAGGTAACCTTGCACTGTCGAATGACTGCGTTTTTTTTTTTTTTTTGTTTTGCTACCTACGAAGAATATTATGCCGAGAAACTGTTCAATGCTAACCTCACTTTTTTTAAAATTGGGCATATTTTTTTTGGATTGATCACAATTCCTCTCCCTTAAACTGGATTTAATTAATAATTCCCTCAGCTTTGGTCAAGAAAACTTAAGGGACAATCGAAACTGTCGTCTGTTTTGACTTCCGTTTATAGTAAAAAGAAAAAAAGTTTCAAACACGTGCCTTGCTTGCTTGTCTTAAGTTACATGAATCGATTCCGCGTGTTTTGATCAAGTCTCAAAAAAGTGACAATTCTGTTTGATCTGATCAATAAAGTCGATAGTTAAAAAAAAAAAATTAAAAAAATATATATAAATGGATTGATTTATTAACGAGGCTTTTTAAACTGCATTTCTTGTCCTCAAACTGTCTAGTCCTCTGCTTGTCAGGATAGAAATGAAACTTTTGGCACAATACAAGAGCTGATTATTTTTCAACTTCTAGCCAAGAGCTTGTAGGTTTATAGTTGTTGAAGTCATTAATTAACTGGATACATTTTATTGAATAGCTGGCTTGGACATGTCCGAAAAATTAAGGAAGTGCGCAATACCTGAAGTATGTTTTCACCGCCTGCATTTCGGTTTATCTAGTAACGAGGTTAAGGTCATGGTATATTTCGCCTTTATACAATACTCCTCTTTGATGATAAACGACGCCGAAGATAGGCATTCATTAAAGCTAGACGTTGTTTCATTATAGCGTGTTCTTGTTTTTTCCTGTCCATGCCCTTGTCTCTAGGCAACGAGAAGAAACACTAAGAGCCTCTATTATTTAAAACAATCACCACTTCAAAACTGTTTGAGGCAATTCTGATACACCCAGAAACTGTTTACATCTAATTAAGTAGCTTGTGGCACCGTTTGAATACAAACGAAACTTAAGAATTGTACGAACGTGCTTTACTGGTTAGGTTTATATCCGTATTCGTCTCACTCGGAAATGAAGTCGACCAACGGGAACTTGCAATCTCTCACGTAATAACGTCTACGACTTCGAAACACTTTCTACAAGTTGATCATATCTGATATTCACTGTAATTTTTATTATCATTATGATTTGTTTGAATAAGCGCACTTTTATTCCCTCAATGTGTTATTGTAATTAATCCCACATCATTAAATGCTTAATACAGATGACGGTATTTGTCATAACCGGAACTTGCGGCAATTTCAGCGACAAAAACTCCTCTAAAAACGCTGGCTTTACATTTAAAAAATCACGAGAGATAGCTTGGAAGGAGAATTAAATTAATTAAAAGACCAGTGATGTCTCCAACTTTCCACTTCTTCGGTGTTTCTTAAAACACTGGTCAAACTCCAGCAGTTAATTTATATCCCTGTACTTTACGCCGCCCTGAGGCAAAAACATAGCATTGTTCATCCCCTGTTCTTTACTCTAATGCTGCTCGAGAGAAACGAAACAACATGTCTTTCAAATAAAGCCATGATTTTTTTTCTTCTTCTTCCCATGATTTTGACACTAGCTGTGATGCCTGAGGCCAAACAACAGAGAAGTCCACATCAAGCTAAAGCTTAAAAAGATATTCCGACCCTTTCACCCCGAGGTACAATGTACGTCTTTGGTAGCCTTTTTGACGTCTTCGTATTCACGTCACAGTATCAGGTACCGGATGAACAAATGATGTCTAGCTCATTCGATTATCATTCATCCAGGTTTAACGTCCAAAATGTTTTCGTGTTTGAGAAGAAGAATAAAGGAGCAATTAGAACAAGGACAAAAATGCCAGGAAGTTACGAGTGAAAATTAAAGAAGAAAGGCATGGCAAAAGCAACTACACGTGTTCTCCTTCAGAAGATATGGAAAAAAATTCCTATTTTGGTGCGGGAATTTAAAAGGAGATTGCCTGGGCATTTCATTTTGACCTATACCTCCGAAAAGGATAGATTTACTCAGCGTACAAAAAACAATATTTTCTGGGATCTGTTTAATGACTCACTGGCCACTTGTTAAACATTTCCGTCAGTTTCTGAACCAATACAAGAGAGCAGTTTGTTTTGAAACTAACAGCTGATTCTGAGCGAAGACGTTACCACTAGCTGTAATGATCTGCTATAAACAACTCTTCATACTACCCCTCAGTTTGGTTAACTTTAATTTTATTTCTTTTCATTCCTCGTAGGTAACAGTTTGTTTTCTGTTAACTTGGTTACGCGCGTAAAAAGTACATTGTGTTCTCATACGGTCTATTAGAGTTTTTAAAATTAATTTTGGGTGTGTTTACTGTATAGCAATAACTTGTGACTACAGTATAACAGTGTAAAGCGAAATTTTGCGCTCTTGATTTCTCATCTGACTGCAGTTTCCATAGGCAAGTACATGAACAAGCTGGTAAAATCAGCATCAAAATTTATCGTGAAGTAAAACGTTAGCCGATCCTAACCATAAGACAACATAAGTACTATTAATTTTTTACACACCTTAGTGAAGGGAAGGGAACAAAACAATGGCAGTGGCTGGGTGCAAACGAGAGGCTGGTTTGGAGTCTAATTCAAACACTAACAACAGCAACACAATAGCATAAGGCTAGACCAAGAAAACATGCACGATGTTTTTGAAACATGGGGTCTACAAAATGCATTCTACTGTAGATAACAATTAATGTTTTTCACGTGGTTTTGGCTACTAAATGTACAGTTCAAAACAACTAACCGAAATTTAAAAGTGCTGGTTACATATGGCACATGAAAGTTCTGCATTTAGATTTAAATATTTTTGTTACACTGGTATTTAGGTTATTTACTGCATATCATATAAAGGAGGGTGTAAAATAACTTGGTTGTACGTTGTGATTGATTGACATCCAGTTATTCATTGGTATGTTTTTGGCATAAGGGAAATCTTGCTTGTGGATGGACGGGCCCATCATGGTGTTATTGACCGCATTTGAGGGCTGATATCCTGTGTTTCTCTGGATATTTACCAGTGCTTGCATATTCTGTTCCAGGGTATTTGTGCTTTGCTGTGGCCATGAAGCTGCTGTGTTATAATTGAACTTGCTGACTGGCTTTGCTGTAGATATCTGTATGCTCCTCTTTGCTGGCTTCCCTGGATCTTGTGCGAGCGGTGATGAGTTTTTTCTCTTCGCCGGGTACGTCTTGTTTTGGGTTCCCGTCTGTTTGTCTTGCTGCCGACATTTTGCGCGTTTGTTTTTAAACCAAACCTGTGAGAAGAGGCATTAATCTGGATGAGTGTGAACGTAAGAAAAAACCACTTATAGATTTGGTCTCGTATCTCGATTTTTCACGAGATAAACGTTAAACTCTCCGTCTGTTTTCAGGCTATTTAGTAGATCTTGTTCAACGAGAACATTTTTTTTTCAAATATAAAACGCACACAAACTCGGACAAAGCAGAAACAAAAAATGCAGCTAGCAATTTTAACGTTGGTGCCGGACCCATACATCGCGTGCGTGCATTTCTCATCATTCAACTTATCAAAGTGCAAATTGACTAACAAAGAAGATCACGCTAACCAAATTGCCATACGTTATTCTATTTCTTAATCCTTTGCATTGCAGATGTCAAATTGCCCAACGTGATTACCAAAGTCTGTGTACTGTCTATCGAGATGCGCATCACAACGAATGGTTTCCTTTTTTTTTTCTTCCAGTAACACATGTTTCGTGCGAATCGCGCACATTACTCCAAGAGGTGGTGCATATCTGTCGACGCCGCTAACATTTCATTGACGAGATCACATTGTTACTCAAGAAGGAAATAACAATGGCTTGCCAGGGGTTAAGCTTTGATAAATTTGCGGGTAATTAATTGAACGCTTAAACATTGCCAATCGCACTAATTTGACTCTAATCTGGTTTGTTTTGTCCACCAAGGGACGCCTTTGAAAACAAGTCATGGGGATTTGCGGTCGGATTTGTCAACTTCACACGCGAGAATGGTTCTTAGCTGTGAGTAACATGCTGCATGGGATGGGGGACGAGGGAAGGTTATTTGTACATAAAGGTTGATAAGTACGTGCGGTAGATTTTGCTGTGGTTTTGGAACGTCCAGTTTGGTGCAGTCAGAAACGTTTCACATTCCATATTTACCCTATCTTGTACTTTAAATTTATAAAATTAACTCTGGATGTTTTTTTAGATGTGAAACAGGGCAGGGAATTCTGTATGGCAGCCCTCCCTAAAGGGATATACAGTTCCATCCATGCCAGTCGATTTTCAAATTTTTTCCAAAATAACCAGTGCTATTTTAAAACGTACTGTAAATGGTTGATAACAGACATTAAGCCACGCCAGAAATAAACCGCCGTAAGAAAACTACCGTTTTAGGACAAGAATTACAACGGCTTTGATGATGAATTAATCCAATCGTTTGCAGTCGCTGTCACTCGGTGAGGTGAGTTGGTCGCTCGGATAATAAACAAAATACAAAAGAAATATGGACAAATCTGACTGTATTTACGTGTAGACTGCCGGCATATTGCGTGGAAGCCACTAGAAGCTTTTTAGGTTTTTGAACTCTTAAAAGTTGTAAAACTCTAGAAGGTGTCCGAAGAAGTCTCTGTGAGGGCTCACTGATTTAGATGCCAGACTTACTTGATGCAGATGTAAATGATGCGTATTAAACTTGGAAATGCCAGAAATATAGAAGCATTCAATGAATATAAAAACATTTTTTTCCCCTTCATCCAAAAACTGCGTAGGTGGAACATGGGGATGGCCATAGGTTTGTTCTTCTACAACAAAGTTGTTAAAGACCCTCCACAAATAAAAATCTAAGTGGTCACAAGTTTCATTTACCATTGTAAGGGTATGAGTTGTTTAGATAGTTTTTCAAAGAATCCTGATGACGTTCAAGAAGAAATAAAGCAGGTCTCTGCCATTTCGTAGACTCATCTTTTTTATATCAATTTTTTTTTGTCAATGAAAACAGACAGATGACCTGACGGTGAATGGCAAAAACTCACATAGAGCTGAGCTCGTTGTCTTGATGTGTCTCCAAACTCTCAAAGCGATCATTGGAAAAAAATAAAATAAAATAAAAAAGCGGTGCATTTGGTTGGGAGAATTGAAATTTTTAGCTTGGGATTGAAGTGATATAAAAAAATTCATCTCCTGAATCTCTGCTACCTTGCGCTGATTAGAAAAGGTCATTGTTCACAGACTCCATGAAGTCCGATTCCCACTTTTTATCTCAGCTGTACTGTTGTCCGCCAGTATTACAAGGCCTGGTGAAATCCCTGACTCGCGAAAAATCAAGAGTTATTACCTGCTATTAATCATAATTACGCTACGTACGTTATTCTAGGTAGATATTTAGTGATATTCACCTGTACTCTGCTTTCAGGCAGGTTTATTTTCATGGCCACTTCCTCTCTCATGAAGATGTCAGGATATTTTGTTTTGGCGAAGAGCTCATCCAGTATTTCCAGCTGAGATTTGGTAAAGGTGGTTCGTTCTCGCCGCTGTTTTCTTGGAGGACCTTTGAAGGAGACGTTACAACATTAACTAGATATCATTGAAAATTCTTTTAGAAATTAATTCAATCAGTTGCTATCAGGCGAGCAGATCTTGTTTCCCATTTTAAGGGACAAATTAGATAGGACATTCTTTAGTCTTCCACCACGCATTGCATTTTTATGCCACGAATCACCAACAAATTAAAACATAATTTGCCCGAGCTCTTGCTGACCTGGCAAATTTCTTCTTTTGTGTTAAATTCAGTTCTGCTCTCCAAAAAATGAAAAAGAAGGAAAAAGAACTGTGGTTTCCGCTTTAGCAATTTTTCCGTGCCATGATCTTCATTTCTCTAGGGCGGAAATTCATATCTGTTTAGATCTCTCGTCTGGATAAATCCAAGACAGCTCAGCGGAAGATGTGAACACTGCTAAAAGTTCAGTATATGCTGGAATGGTATAACTACAGTAACCTTCCTTACTTTAATAAAGTTTTGGATAAAGATGAGCGAAGACATGCCTTCTCGGCCAACGAGGTTCAAACAATTTAGCCCTCAGGGAGTAATGTGAATGTTTGGTTAAGAAATAAAAATTCAGAATGGGATCTCAAGTTTGAAAGCTAATTTACCTTCAAAAAACCTTGACATTAAACACTGGGAACACCCTACACAGGGTAGTGAATATCCTGGCCAAAAGAACTCCATGAATATCAGAAAGACGTATCAAAAGGTTCCTTCCTCTTTCCCAGGCAAAACGTTTATGATCGGTTGATACGATGATGTGAACAGTTTGGTTAACAATCATAAACCTTGCCCCAGCCTTTGATAACGGATTATACCACTATTTGTGGCTTAGCTGGGAGGATAATGCTAAGCCGACAAGAATTAAGCCAGTCTTTAAATATCGATATTCCGTGACATATTTTGCAAGTTGAAGATAATAACAAGTTTTAAAAAAGTCGTATCTACGCACCAGGCGTGGATTACAAGCTTTTATAACTGCTGAATGGTAACAGCTGTGCTTAACGTGCGTTAAAACGACTAGGCAGAACTCCATTCACTGGAAAATTAATACTACGCCAGGCCAGAGATAACAACAGAAAAATAACAGGTTTTGGCACAGGCTATATCACCTCATATAAACTGTCCGGACCGAGGGGAAGGAAAGGAAGTCAATTAGACTAAATAATGTCAAACCCTTCGATCAAATAAAGATATTTTAGGTCCCCCAAGCAGTGCTAGTACAACTTGCAACTTAATGGACGGTCACTCAGATTAACTAAAGGAAATTATGGCCTTTTAAATGCATTGTACATTAAAACAGACAAATGAATATCGTGAAACCGAAGGACGAATGCTATTATGTTTCCACGCATGTTTACAGCTATAGCTACATTTGTGAGCACACAGTCTAAATATTAATAGAACTGCCTCCTGACAGGAACTAAGAAAAATTGGCTAATCCCAAAACCCACTTAGCGCTTTAGGCATTACCGAGGAAAGATTATCCCGGTTGAGAAATATCAAAGATATTAAATGGTTACAAACGACATCCAGACATGCAAGCTAAGTAGACCACCCCAATTAAGCTGAATCGAAAGCCTTACCGTACATTGGGACCAAGTCCGGGTAGAAGAACTCTGTGTTGGGAGCCTCGAAGTTAAAGCTACTCATTGCACAAGATGGTAGGCGAGTGTCCATTATTGCTCTTTTCTTTTGTCTTTCAGGACCTAGCGTGCAAGCCATGAAAAGTGTTATCATAAACTTTGACCTGCAAGGGAAGCCCTTCACACGTGCAAGATCTTGTGGCTAGGGTTGTCTTGCGAGAAATCACGAAAACGCTATCAATAACAAACCCAAGATTCCATTTTTGTCTTGGCCATCTTAAAAGGTCACGTCATTATCTTTTAAGTTGTGGCTAATCAGCTCTATACATCGGTTTCTTCCGATGAATGATTATTTCATTTGAGATCACGCAAAAAAAGCTGCATCACTATGCTTTCTGTAAACTGTTTGATTGACAGCCATCATCGTCCTCATCACTTATAGGCTTTTGTTCTCATTTGCTGTTTATTGGACATGTAGTGGAGAGAGAATGGAAACGAGTAGCAAGCTGCTTAGGGAGGGATGGAAAGTAAAAATTTTTTCACGCTGGAACTATTTTAAAATACAAAAATTTTATGTGTGAAAGCAATTCATAGCTAACTTGACTAAAGAAAGGCGACTTCTTACAAGGATCCGCTTCTGGGTTTCGTAAAACCTTTCCGGAACATTCTGTAACATAGCTCTGCCAATCTGCCAATCGACATGTCACCCGGCCCATAACTGATATATCAAACACATGAATTGTACTCTAAACTATCTCTAAAAGGAAAATCTTCTGCGACGTCGCCTTGGGTTACGTTGCTGTCACTAAAAACGCAATATTCATGCAATAATACAATCAATAGCAGAATAACAACTCTAGGCTTTTAGACCATAATCAAAATCGATGGAAGACGGCAACTTCGTTGGCTTTGTGCAGCTGAGTATCAGAGTCAGTTTAACTGAACTCTGAACATATAAAAAATCGAGCATTGAAATCGATGATAACTAATGCTTCGCGCGCTTTCACATTGCAGGTTAGGTCGTTTGTTCTCTTTGCTTGTTTTTTTTTTTACTGATTTAGCTTTCATTGCAGCACAAAGGTTGAGGCCAATAAAACTTGAAATCTGGCTTATTTTCTACTTAAAAAAGCAACGGAATGAACTTAAAAATTTCAAAAAATAAATATTTTACGTACCAGATAAACACTTCTCTCCCCTCTAGCTTTCAGTTCTTGTCCTCCTGTCTTTGAAAATCACTTCGGAATGTTCCTTCTACTCTACAAGCATCACGATTTTCATGTCGTGCGGTTTGCCACCCTCTCGAGTCGAACATGGATTCTTTTGTTGGAAATTCTAGAACAATCACAAAACTTTGTGGAACTTTGAAAAGCCACAGCAACATCACTAATTAAGACGACCCTCAGGAACTTTGTGATGAGTTGTGAACAAATGAAAGCCCCTATGTCATATTTATAGTCACGTCCGTCTTTTTCAGTCGTTCTGACAGTTTCACAGTGATGTAATTACGTAATTTTATTTTATTTAGTTTTTATGTCTTTATAGTCATTCATCGTTGAAATATTTAATTAAAATAACGATGAAAGACGTACCCGAACTGAAGCCTAGAAAGATCAAATTTAAGATGATCGCGGGCAAGAGAAAATATATTATTTTTGGTGATCACCAACTACATGAACACAAAAGGCAAGTAGATGAGGTGTTTGCACTGAGACACTCCAACAGATTACTATTATGTTTTAATTTCTAAAAGCAGTTTCCCTGTCGAGAACTATCACGCAAGGGAAAAATCTGAGAATACAATCAGGTTTCGAAATGTTGGGTTTTGTAGAGGAAGGAAAATAGGATCCTAGGGGGAAACCGGGGTTGAACGAGACAAGGTCCTCGCCATTTTATGACTGGCATATCAGTCAGTGGCCAACCCCTGCTCTCCGTGCTATTGAGCAAATTGTCTGTCTCTAGGCCTTCATCACGCAAGAGCAGAGGTCATGGAAAAGGGGTGTTTTCAGGAAGGCAAGGCAAGAAAATTCAGATGCACGATGTGTTTGCATAACAACGAATTACTGAACCAGAGTCAGTTGCTGTTTTCGTCGCAAAATAATCTCGTTGAAACAAAGAAAAATAAAAGCTGGATCTTTTAGATGCTATGCTACAAAGATAGCTGTTGCAAGAGGAGCGCTAGTGTCACAAAGCCTTTATTTGGCCAAAAAACAACATTGATGGCATAAATAACGATATCAGGCCAGGAAGGAAAAATATCAAGCCGTTAATTAAATTAATTAACCGCAATTACACCAGTCCTCAATCGAAAAGAGAAATGAACTAATACCGCAAATATCTTTCTGTTTTTCCAGTTGAAACAATAGGATAACACAAATCTCCTTGCTGCTTACATGATGAGATTAAATAAGACTAAAAATCAAAATTAACAAACTCATCTATAAATTTTAAGTTGTTCAGATTCCCTTTTTGACAATTTACCCAGCGAGTTTCAAAAAGTGGGATCACTGCGAAATGTCAAACTTAAAATGTAAATATAAATAATAAACTTCTGCCTTTTGTTTTGTTTTCAACATTTCTCGAATAAATCAGCCTCATAAAACTTTGTAGGAGAGGATGTTTCTTTCCTGTTTATCTTTATGCTGCGTGATATTGTTCGGATAATCATGGTTTTAATGTTAACCACAAGAATCAAAATACGGTTGATTTCTGGTCGTTTGAAAGGAAGCCGAGTGTTAAAAAGCAGCTAATTAAGTCCTGAAATAAAAAAGGGGAAATAATCCAATTTTTCTTGAATTCTTACCGACAGTTGAAATAATTCACAACTTTAAACGCCAGATATTTTTCAAAACGAATAATTAAACTGTAAACAGATGGTTCAAGAAACATTTTTTTTTGCCTTTACAATTGCATGTTCGAAAGAACGTTGTCTGTCAACATATTGAAACACTTCTGCCCCACGGACGTATACTTGGGGCCGGAAAAAATACGTCGCATTATGAAAACTATGTCTAACATCTGCTTTAAAATCATCGGCTATGTCACGTCCGTGTGGTCGGCTTGGTACATTTTTTACTTAGAAAGAAAAATAAAACAAAAAATTGGGAAGAATAAAAAAAGCTGATGACACAACAGCTTAAAAGCACTTGAGCACAATCTCATACGAATTTCTTGCACCAAGTTAGAACTTAGTACAGTACGTAAAGTTTGCAGAAGGACATATAAATGATGGTGGCACTGCATTTTTTTCATTTTTTTTTTATTTTCACAAAAAAACTGGAAAACCACTGTTAACCTGACTGTATACGACAGATGGCTTGCTCCGCGCAGTGTTTTCCACCTGCTTTCAGTACGATTGCCTTACTATGAAAAACACGCTATAGGCACGCACTGATACAAAATGGAGGTTTGTAAGACAAGTTTACTCATGGCTTAGCTCCTTTTAATAAGTCCAGCAGAAAGATACATTCAGTAACTTGTGTGTGCAGTGTTCATGACCGACGTGGAACGGAGTGGGCGCGAGTCGGCGAACAGGGCTATGTATTTTACGTCAAAGACTAGAAAATCGAAAGCAAGTTTAAGGATCGGTGTGGTTTTAAGTTACTTTGTTGTTCAAGTGGATTTGTGGCGCATAGTTTTTTCGCTCTTTAATGTTATGTAAAAAGTGGCTCGTCAAATTCTAATATTCTATCTTTGTATTAACAAGCCGGTCAAGCTTGTAACAATATGGGTGCAGTCATTTTTGCGGCAGGGAAACTCGTTCTCGACAGTACTCCACGTTGCGTGAGTCTAATGGCAAGCAAGCAGTGAAAGCCGGTTGAAAAACCTACTACAGCAAAACTGATGATATTAAAATCTCTTAAAATGACTGCAATAGTTTTAAACACAATAGCTTCCATTTGTACACGTACTGCAAATTGACCTTTAAGTCGGTCTGCTACTGCAATATCTTCAAAAGTGTAAGAGTACAACCTCCATATTGTAACATGAGTAATATTGTAGGGCTTGAACTTTTTTAATATTATTTTTCATAATTTAATTAAGTCCCCACACTGCAACAGTGATGATAATATGTAATTTGTTATAGCTGGTTTTCTTACCACAATGTTCAACGCGCTCTCTGATTGGCTTCTTCGAGGTCTCGGGACATATTACAATGAAACTGTTTCCCGCCAAAAGTTTCTGAGCGTGTACAGTATTGTAGAGTCTATGACGTCAAAAAGTCTGTGACGTCAGCGAGTAAAAGTGAACTGTGCCTTTCCCTCTTTTTTTCTTTTTCGTAATTTTTGACGCTTTATTACATTAAATTTAGCGCGCTCTTTCACCCTCAAGTTATTTTTTTGTCTGGTAAAGTTTTACCATGTAGTTCCCATCCTTTTTCATTGCGTTTACAAATATTTGTTAAAAGACAGCAATAAGGTCAGCGTTATTGTTGTTTTCAATCAACTCATGTCTTTGATAGCTTTTGATGAGCTATTTAACAAATTAACATACTTTCTTGTCCCCCCGCCGTGAGACCAATTATTAGTTCCCCTCTGAACCAATTATGTTACAGCCAGTAGGCGTGGTGCAATATTTTTTTTTGTATTACAGCCTGTATACTTCTGCTCAACTTTCATTTCATCCCGTGCAATACAGTTTACAATGTATGAATAATTTAATTTTGCAGCCGAACTCTGTAGTACAGATTACAAGTTTTCCGTGCTCTCTTTGATGTATTTTTGACATTGAATTCAATACGCACACTACACTACAATTATTGCAAGCTCTTCACTGCAATAACTTTGATATTGAAGCATGCTATACTGCTTTATTTATATATTTCCGACTGCAAATTGCAAAATTTGTAATACTTCCGTCACAAAATTACAAATTTCACAACTGCAGCCTGCAAACATGCTAACATATTTTTGACAAGCAAGGATCTTCGGCTATTGTATCCAGTTTTGTTTAAGAGCCGTTTGATTGACTCTTCAATATTTTCATATCAGACAATGGAAATATTGGAAGGCCAGTCATTTAGATAAATTAATAACAAGTGAAGTGCAAAAATGCCTCAGTGTATTTTTGAACTCTCCGAGTTTACTACGGTTTCTTCCCTTCACTTACCTCTTGACTTTCCTTGTGCTTAATTTAGTTTCTCCACTGCTCAGACTGCTGAAGAGTTCCTAATCTTTGTTACGTTTGTTTATCCACGTCTTTAAAATGAATAACACGACCTATAATATATTCTGCCCTATCTAATATGTTGTTCAATTTTCAATAGGCCATTCCCGAGTTGCCTCTCGCCTCTGTGTTAAAACGAGTCTTCATGCATGCAAAAACCATTCATATGAAAATGTGTTCCCCCTACATGTTCATTTTCATGCAGATCAAACTCACTTTCATATGAAAAGTTTTGCACGAGGCCTCGTTTTGAAACAGAGGCACAAGATGACTCGCTAATGACCTATTCAAAGTCAGATTTTCGAAACGATAACAACAAACAAACAGTTCTAATTTTCACGCAAAAACATGTACATTCCAGTTGTACAGAGATGTACATATTTGTCACATAAATACCTTGAACAGACACACCCTGCAGGGAGTTAATTAAACAATGATTTTGCAAGGAAACCAATGAATTACGCTTACTAACTTACGAATAAGGCTTGGTGGAGAGAGGGGAGGGGTGGGTGGGTGCTTTTTATGTTTGACGATGCCAATCAGAATTGCGACATTGTACCCGCGGGAGGCAGACTCCAATATAAAAAGGTACGAGGAGCACCCACGTCCTATCATATTGGAGTCCCCCCTCGGCATTGAAATTTTCCATTGCCCAAATCTTCACTTTGCCTGGCTTCTTCATTTTTCTTTCATTTTTTTCTCCCTTTCTTTTTCTGTTCTTTCCCTTCTGATTCACTATTCGTTTCGTTCCCTTCATTCTTTCTTTCTTTAATTTTACTAAAATAACGTTTGCCCTGACCTTTCTAACAGCAGAAAACGGAAATTTCAGCTGGATAAATGATAGATTTATCATCAAATTTGAGTACAGGCATTCACAGTGACTAACTTACGGGAAATACCTGAACTTGTTCATATAGTAAATAAGTTGCCATGGGAAAATATGAGGGTTGACGCTTCTTGTGCTATGCATTGCATATTTACCCTTTAATTCCCTTCTGTCCAGCGTGAGAGGAGAGTGGTACTGAAAGCAGGAAACCAGACAACGCCTTTATCAGGACCTGGTGAAGCGGAGACAAGTTAAATTATCTGCCTTTTAAGTTATTTACAGTAGATGTGAACTGCTCTGTTATCGTCGAGCTGTTTCAGACTTGGGCCAGGGTAACCACTTCTCAAAATGTTACATTTTTATTTAATCTCTTTACTACACCATACTTGGGGTTAATTCTGAGAATAACTGACTGTAGAAAAAAATGGAATGAAAAATTATCATGATTAAAGGAATGTCAATCTTTATTTAAGAAATAGAAAACATGTGCCGCGCTGTTTCTATCGAGTTTTAGTATAAATCAACTAGCGTTCTACCACGAAAGCCGTTCTCTGATTGGCTACGCTACTCACTATCTATTATGCTGTAAATAGTGAATAGCGTTGCAGTGTACCCTTGTTAACAAAATGACGGCCGCTTCTTGGCGTTTTCGAAGTGTCCGTGAAGAGGGTTTAGATAAAGTTTTGAACTAGAGTTTTACACTAAAACAATTAGATTGTTCACTCTCGATTTCTATGCGTGATAGTTGACTCGGACTGCGCCCTCGTCAACTATCACGCGATAGAAATCTCGAGCTCATAATCTAATTGTTAAATAGAAACACGAGTGGAAGTTTGGGAGAACGAGAAATGCTGTGGGAACACGAGCCGACAGTTACTCCCAGACAGTTACGAGCTACTTCCAGACAGTTAATCATGGATTCCTAGAAATTGTCGAGAACATGTCTAAAAATTGAATCCTGTGATCCAGGAGAGTAGTCTATCGGCTTCTCTAAATCATGAAAATGACAGATTACATTGGCGTTTTTTTTTCTCAAGTAGAGCCTACAAGTCTCCCTTAAATCAGCTTTAGTCCCCTGTCTGACACCGTGGCCACTGACTCAAGTATGTGCACGTGGTAGGAAAAACACAACCCTTTATTTGTTTTCCAAGCCTCAAATAATATCAAATACCTATCCTCAATAAAACATATAGTCCAGTGATGGTCTAAGTTTGTTCTTTACATACGTTTTTGCTGTTAATTATGAAGTGAGCTATTTACAGTATGTGACGTCGATCGTGAAAAGGTAGAAAGTGTTTACACTGGACAAGCTAATGGCTTAAATTGTTCCTTCACTTATAGCTACGACTAGATATAACGCCAATCTCATACAGGAGTCAATGTCCCGAATAATACTGTCAATCCCGAAAGAGTCAGTTTAATTCACGATGAGAGAGTTCATATGATGAATTACCGTACTTGGAATCAGTCCTCTAAAGCTGTCTGCAACCACATGCAATACTAGCGCGAATTGTAGCGTAAACAAGAGCTTTTGTTCGATTAATATAAAAACCTGTTCGATAATTGATGAAAGTTACGGTTTTCGTCAAAAATATTTACCTCTATTTATATGTACTTCTTAACTGGTCAAAAGCGAAATGGAAAACCTGTCTGGTTTCTTTGACAAATTTTGGCAAAAGTGGAACCTGTTTTTCTAGCCGGTTAAAAATACATTAAAAGCGATGCTATTCTTTTTCAGTTTGTAACTATGTCATATATACAGTTAATACTTCGTAGACTTATCCTCAACTTTGTAAAAGATTTCTATAGTTACAGATGTATCGGTAAGTTCATCTGAACGTATCTTTAACACATCATAACGGATGAGTCGACTATTCTGTTCCTCGACAACTCGTTTGTTACCGGACCATTGTTTGCCATGTAAGAAAAATATTGTTCATGACTGGGGTGAAAGTGAGGCTGCGAAGACGTTGTGTTAAAGTTATTCGACGAAAATCCATTTATACCGTTATTGATAAACTTCTGGTAGTTGGCTTGTCTGTGGAAGTTTGCCATTTCTTGAATGTTGTGTTTATTTGGCGGCCAAGTGGTTCCATTCAAGCTGAAGTTGCTGAATTGTTGCGGAGGAACTTGGACAGTACTCTTAGCTGCAGGTTCTTGTGCCTGTTGTATGGCCGGTGCTGGCGATTTTCTCTTGGCTACTGCTGGCTTGGGCTTGCTTTGAGTGCCTTGTTGTTGCTTGTTCTGCTGTCGAAACTTCGCTCTTCTGTTTTTAAACCACACCTAGGCAATTAAAGGAGAAATCATGTTAATAAATCTTAGGTAAAGACTTGACTGCAAACGAGAACTGATAAACTATAAAGGCAAGCAAAACGTTTTGAATATGTTTCAAAAGTAAACTGAATAAAAGTCCAGTTCCAAAACACAAATTAATGTAAATCAGTCACAAAGAAAATAACTGCAAACTGAACAGGACAATTTCAATAAAATGTCAAAAATTTAACCTGGTGTCTAACAATCACAGTGCCTGGTTTATAATGAGTGGGGCCTCTGTGGATTTGAATTTAAAACTTCTCTTTCGCTTTTTCTCAAGCTTCAGCGTTTTATTTCGTTGCAAGTTCCTGAGCAAATTGATTACCGAGATAGAAGAACATTAGATAAGATGACAAATAGAAAGGAATATTTTTAGCAAAAGCGTTTTGATGGCAAGACATCGCGTGAGTATAGAGTGTGATTACTGTTACCCAACACTTGAAAGGGCACGAAATTCAAAAACAGACAATCAGAAAAAAATGAGACAGCTCACGCTAACAAATATTACGGTTTCAGCCTGTTTTCCTCCACTTTTTTAAGCCAAGTAGTAAATTATGGCCTTAATTTAATTATTCTCAACCAATTTGCTTAGTTCCGGGTGACTTTAAAAACTCAGGCCGAAGTTAAGCGCTGGAAGAGATTTCGTGCGCATTTTCAACACGTGTTCAAAGTTCGCCTTATCTGTCGCCGTCGCGGGCGTTCTGTTATAAGATAACAGTTCTTTGTAAACAAAGGAGTTAAATATAATAACACTGATAGCAGAGTAATTTGTGGGTAATTAAGTACCTATAATCCGCTATCACCTGAGTTACGCCCCCTTTTAAACGCAACAAAATCAAGACGATTTTGGACATATCTATCATCTTTATTAAACGATAATTGTTTCCGTGGGCCATGCAATGACAAGAATGCCCCAAGAATAGCTCGAAATATTTTGAAAGATAATTTCAATTGCTGGGCGGCGACGATCCCCGTTCGATTACAAAACACATCAGCGGCGAATTAAATTGTAAGTTCATCACTTCCTCTAAGTGAGCTTTGGGCAACGCCGATACTTTTTGGCAATCAGCATGTCAATAAAATATGGTTAATTCGCTCATTGATACTAGTATTTCTTCTGACATCTGCGTACAGGCAGATCGCTTTTTATAGAAGACATACCGAACATTTTAGGACTACACAAAAATGAACCAGATGAGGCACTCAGGTGATGAAACTGTGATAAATACAGCGCATATTTTCTGCATGGCATGTTGCCTGAGACCAGTGCCTCAGAAAATAAAGATTTGCGCGGGTCAGATCAACTGAGAATTATGCTCCATTAGAGTTGGAAGACGTTAAAATACTATTGACCTCAAAGAAGTAATCGCTCTCACCTGCACTCTGCTTTCTGGTAGATTGATTTTCATGGCAACCTCCTCTCTCATGAAGATGTCAGGATATTTTGTCTTGGTGAAGAGCTCGTCCAAAATTTCAAGCTGAGCTTTGGTGTATGTTGTTCGCTCTCGGCGCTGTTTTCTTGGAGGACCTTGGCAAATTAAGAAAGAATGGTATAACTATTAATGAAGAAATGCTTGCCTGAATTGAAATACGACATTTGTTAACCAGAGCACAAGGAGGTGAATTACATCAAAAATAAAGACTGGTGTAACTATTAATGAAGTAATGTTAGCCTGAATTGAAATACGACATTTATTTATTGACGAAAGCACAGGGATGTGAATTTGTTCGCATGTACATCTTTGTATCTTGCCCGGCTTGTCTCAAATTTCTAGTCAGTTGAAATCCTCTAAGGTACCATAGAGGAAACAGTTCAATTTTTAGCGATTAGCAGGTTCCTGCTATTTGTAGCCTCTATATAAATTTGATGGCTCAGTTTAGACCAGTTAAAGTCAACTGAGTTTTGCACTGAAAACTAAAGTGAATTCCTTTGTTTGGCTTCTGAGTTCAGAAGGTGGATTTTTATGAAGATAAACCCCAGAAAGACAGCAGCTCGACCTTTTGAGCTTTTCATCTATCTCGACTAAACTCAAAATCCTCGGCAATGGTTATCAAGCATTTAGTTTCTTTGTGATTTTACCAGGGGCATAATTACAAATCGGGATATTCCCATTCTGACGATTCATTAGGGGAGATTATTTACCCTTTATCCGGTCCTGATAACCGAGTGAAAGGGCTGACTTTATGTTTGTGGCCTTCTGTGAATACTGCTCTCTTTTCAAGTAAACCACGATGACATTAGGCAAACATTTCAAGCAAACTAACTGATAAAACCGATGGGAAAATGTTTACCTTCCAAAAATCTTGACGTTAGACACTGAGGGCAGCCCAAGCATGGTAAATAGCCGGACCAAGCGAACTCCATCGCATGTGAGCCCATTTAAGTCGAGCTTATTCTCAAAATTTCTTTCCACAATTCGTCCTCTTATACCGAGAAAAACACAAATTGAGTGCCGGGTTTGGATATGCGGCTCTATATATCGCTTTTTCAGCATTAATCTTCATATCAATTAAGAAACTAGTAAACCATCTCTTATAAGGAAATTGTCAAATAAGACGGATTATCCGGGGGTTTTGTGTCAGACTCACCCAGCTGTAAGGATTATAATGCGTGAAGGGAAAAATCGTCATACCAAAGAACCCTAAATTTTCAGTAAAATGCAAGACCTTCCCGAAACCCCTAAGTACAATTGAACCCCGCTTTTTCGAACTCTAAGGGGAAACGAAAAATAGTTCGAAATAGCGGGAGCTCGAAATAACCGATGGTAAATGACTGAAGGGCAAATCTAAGGGAAATGATTTTGAGTTCGAAATAACGAGGATTTCGAAATAACCGAGTTCGAATTGGCGGGGTGCAACTGTAATTAAATGAGTACAGCAGCGGTTAAAGAAATGTAACGGTTAGCTGGGAGAGACATTCTTTTTATCAACAGAGATTTATAGAAGTATAACAGCTACACCTAAGTGAAAATCCAAAGGCCAAGGACATGCTTATAGGAAGCTAAGTTGAACTCCTGACTGAATTAAGCACTGGGTACTGTACTTCTTCCCAAATCGGAACAGATTTGCTTGGCATTGCTTCAGATTATCTCTTGGTTTAACTGGGCGCTGTCAGATTAGAGTCGTGAACAGGAAACGAATCAAAAAATTATATTCTAAAGCATTTTACGATGACATTAATGAGGAAAATAATCCGCATGGTTGACGCATAACGAAAACGAAACACAGAATGGAAAGATTTGCAGGTTTTTGATTTTGCAGCTTTTCAGTTTGAATTTACAGTGTATCATCAATTTTGCACTGATTCCCTAGCAGATGGAAAGAAACTGGAAATGTCTCAAAATACTTAAAATAAGTAAACGTTAATTGAGCCATACATTTGAGTATAAAATATTGGAATTATTCAGTGATTAATCCCAAAGTTAAGACCGGACGAAGCAATGTTGTTAGAGGTTTTGTCCCAGTGACTTAGCATTTTAAACAAAGACTAAACAATCCTTACACAGGAAAAAGGTAAGAACGACTAACTCTAAAACCACTTAGCCATATAGGAAAGATTATCGAGATTCAGGCAGAACTAATGATGTCTGAGCACGCAAACACTTGTGTTTTACTTCTTACCATACATCGAGGCTTCAGCAGGATCGTAGAAATCCATGCCAGGTGGAGGTCCATAGTTGTACCCATTCATTGCACAAGGTGGCAGGCGTCCGAAAATACCATTCATTTCTGCTTGCTTGTCTTGTCCGGCAGTGTCTAACAAGTTAGCATGGGATACAGACTGTTAGCGTGAAACATTTGACCCAGACATCAGATTCGCATGTGACCTGCACGCAGGTTCGATGCTTCAGAACTGTCACCGTGATCAAGTGACAGCTTTGAAAGCTGACATTCCATTTCCCGTTCAATTTGGACATTTAAATAACGGCGTTATCTTTCGCTAAGAAGAGATAAATACGCTTAATCGGTCTGCTGAAGAGAGATAATTTCATAGAGATCACGCAAAACTGAACACGGTAAAGTTTCTGCCTTGTCTCTTGCGCGACACCTGATATAGCATGTGACTACCGCTGCACGTGGTAACGCACCTTTGACATAACAAAAGGTTCTAAATTCCACGCGGACATGCATAAGAAAACTAACAGCGGAAAGAACTGGCTTCCCTCTGTAAATAAATCACAATTTATTTGTTTGCTTAAAAAATAAATAAACTTATTTTACGCTTTTTGGTGTTTTCAGTGAAAAACCGTGAAATCGCCAGCTGTTAGATTGCGTTTCTACAGCTGTCTCGAATGGTCATAAGCGCCTCCCTAACTCTAGCTCTACGCCGTGGAAACAAGAAAACACAATTTCCTCAATCTTTGATAACACAAACACGAAAAGTATTGCCTCCCATAGATCTAGAGTTATGGTAAAACGGTTTTCAACCAATCGTTTGAGACGCAGTGAATTCTTTATGTAATAATTACGAATAAAAAATTATTTTGACAAAGAATTGAGCTTCACGTTCTTTCTGGAGTCGCCTTTTGGTAAAACGCCAAGCAGTTGTTGTAATCTGCTTGAGAGTCACTTTCAGGGTTTCCGACAGTTGCTGGTCATCAGATAATTGAGAGAAAACAATAGATGCCCTCAGGGAAGTTGGGACATAACCCGAGGAAAGAGCCATTGATTGCACAACCAATTTTTGATGTGTCGTAGTTGCTTCACGTTGGTTAAATCTTGAAACAGACGTTCACTAAATTTAAATCGCGGTCAGTGAAGTGTTAATCTGTTTCACTTGCAACAGACCTTTTATTTAACAATCTTATCAATATGAATGTGTTGTTGAAAATTCACCGGCAAATTTAGATGTGGGCGAAGAGCATATTTTTATTCTGACTGGTTATTTATAGCGCATTAACACCCCTTCCGGATAATTCTGACCAAATCTAGATTTATCGCGCAATGCCGACACTGAGATGACAATGACCACGTAGATGTTTTTTAAAATGCTTAGGAAATCGTAAAAGTACACGTTTTACTTGACAATTCTTGTCACTTTTCCTCACCTTTGTCCTAATTAATGTTTTGTAAAGGAATGCCCGGAAGGCGGTGACACTTTGATATTTTCATGATAACTGGGGCACTCTTCATTGCAAAGTATTGTTTAATGAAATGATCTGGCTACGATAAACTGGGTCAACATCATATGTGTGAACTTTACATTCTGAATACATCATGATCAAAAGTATATAAAAGCGGAAAGAGTTGTGAACAAACTAGTTTCTGATCTGTCAACAAATTTCACGAAATTGCTAACGTCAATTTATCTATTGGAAAGTGCTTCAGTAAGGCGGGGTGAACACTCCCTTAAGCTGAGCGTCAAAACAAATAGTAACAGAAATAAAACAACGAAATTCTCGAGTCTTCAAGGTTGGAGAGGTGCCAGTGTAGACACATACACGAACTAACTTGACGTCTACTTGTACGTCATAAAATATCCTGTTCTACATTGCACATCACGTACAGCGGTATGCGGAATGACGGTGCATTCCGCATTGCAAATATTCCTCCTTAATGTTTTTTTTTACATATTGAAAAAAAATCGTTACCAAAATAGTTTTGACATGGTCAGCAACTCAGAGATTATGAGAATTTGACTGAGGGTCATCTTAGTAGTAAATGTAGTTCACAAATGAATTTTCTTTACGTAATTGTCTGTTCATTTTCTTGAAGAAAAATGTCTTGACTGTAAGCTTTTCTGGTCTGCGAAACATTAACTCCCGTGAAAGTTTGGGAGCACTCGAAAAAGGCTGTGGCTCGTGTTCCCATGCTATTTCTTGTTTTCCCAAACGTCTACCTATGTTTCTGTCATGTTTATTATTTAGGATAATCTTAGTAGTAAAAGTAGATCACAAATGAATTGTCTCACGGTACCCATTATCATGGTCATTTTCCTGAAGGAAGTGTCTTGTTGGCTGTAAGCTGTGGTAAAAACACGTATCTATTCCTAATAAAACTGAAAAAAACACCCTAAAAGTTGGAGCTTGTTAAAATGGTTACTGTGATATAATTTTATACAAATTAAACGCAGAGCCAAATGACCTAGCAATGGCAAAGAAAATTGAAGAATTTACAATCATATTAGTGCCGGACTGATTTCCATCGTTTTTCTCGAGGTGTTTTTAAGAAGTAAAAGAAAACCATTCCTCCCTATTTCCATCGAGTCTTGGAAACATTAACGCTCATGAGGTTTGGGAGAACTCGAAAAAGTTTTGTAACACTCTCTTTCGGCTCGTGCTTTCGTTCTCGCAAACTTCTACTCGTGTCTCTATCATGTTTAATATTTGTTAAATAACATCACACACTCTTGGATATTATTTAAAGTGAAACACTTAAAGAACACTCCTAGTACACCAGAATAGGGCTGCCTCTCAACATGCTAATTGGCGTTTATGTAAGGATCAGTGTTCAAATTAAGCCTTAGCTTGACCTACCTAAAGCAATCCTTTGCCTTCTCAAACGGGCTCTTGAATCAGTCTCTGCCTGAAGCCTTAAAGACGAGACTTTGGTAGTTTTATATCTGCTCAGGTTATAGCTATGGCGTTTCTTTGTTTTCTTTGCCGATGGGTTTCAATAATGAGTATTCGTGCTTACAGGTAAACCGCGTGTTCAGCATTTAAGGTGTGAATCAAGGCTATATTTAGCACCCACTTCGAACTTACTGCACTACGTCAGAAAACTCAGGAAGTTTTAGCGCAACTCTACAACTGACGACATGACCATAAATTCCAGTCGAGGTTGCTGGAATTAATTCAAGTTGTTTTCACCATTAAAATGACCTTCATTCTTGCAAATTATTTTCCTTTGACAGTGCTTAGTCAAAAACGTTTTCCAGGCGTTTATCACATTTTTGAACCGAAATCACGCGGTATAGGAGTGCTTCTCATGACCCGTGCCGGCCGGTTGTAAACACAAAGCAAGTCGTATGTGACAGATTGCCAGGCAAAGTTTATTATCTTGATCTCAATGATTATAACCTCATTTATCGAAATCCTTATTACTTCCTTCTTCCAACTATAGGCGTTGGCTTATGAATTCTTCATTAAAATACTGCTCAATAGCTTTACTTGAATGGTCACACACCTGCGGTTTACTGTTAGAAGAAACGTCAGAACACTTAAATACCGACTCGCGGTTTGACTCAGAGTTTTAAACATAATCGAGGAAACACTCTTTGTCAACGGAAAGAAGCGACAAATGGATTAAAACGAAACCATCTGAGGACTGAGGGCCATTGCCAAGGTTAAGCGGCAGGGGTCTAGCTAAATGGTTTTAATTTCGCGAGCAAACCTGTCACAAGCAAATGGCTTGTCCCATGATTGTCAATGCAACCTTACAGTCACCCCAATTAAAATCTAGCTGTGAGTTTAGAACACTGCTATCGTTACTGTAAAGAAACACTCTCTGAGCAGCACTTCTTCCACGAACAGTTTTTATAAACTAGCCCATCGTTTTTAGTAGATGCTTGAGAACCACCAAACTAAAGAAAGATGTCCGGGGAGACCTCAATCATGAAAGATCAATTCTCTCGAGGTCCAAATGGATGACCTAAGAAATATCTTTACCTTAATTTAGTTTAATTTACCTTATCTTTACCTTAAGTTTTGTATAAATAAAGGTTGTATGTATACGTATGTATGTATGTATGTAATAAACATTGTATATTACTGTGTGGTCTTGATTAACACCCGCTGACAAAGAATAAGACGATATTTTAGCAATGAAAGGAAAGCTTCATCGGTTTGTAGAGGCTAATCCGCTCATACCTTACTTCATGCAACCACGAAAGCTTGTTTCTGGTCCACAACATTTCCTCTTTTAAGTATTCACTGGGTCAAAACATCAGAGAATCTCGGAGGTTTTCGTGATCTTTTTAACTCCATCGTGTACAATTAGTTTATAGCAATTTAAAGCGAATTCACGTAAAGTTCCTGGTAGAAGTAATATCATTATCATCAGCGTAGTTAAAATCTAGGTTTCAATCTTATTGCTAAGTATGGAAAACAGATCATTGTACAAGCTTAATATATTATAAAGCAATCGGTAAGCATCAATTTTACACTTGCTCGATTATACCTGTGTGCGAAAATCTGGATTGAAAAAGAAATTCTGCAGCAGAAATGCCCGGGGGGAGGGAGGACTCCTATATGGAGCGGACGGGGATGCTCGTCGGAAATTTTGAATTTAACCCCTAAAAGAGACCAATCTGGGCGTGGCCGAAGCTTATGCAGACCCCTAAAAGAGACCAGTTTATAAAACAGACAAATAAAAAGTACAGTGACTTTAAATGATGGCGAATTTGTTTATATGAATTGAGTAAATATAAAGAATCAAAATTCTTTCTGTTTTGTTATTTCTTCGCGTGCAACCCTTAACGAGACCTTGACGGCTAAAAATAATGACATTTTGCCCAGAACACCCTAAGCGAGACCAAAATCCGAAATTTACACCCCTAAGCGAGACGACGAGCGTCCCCGTGCATTCCATATAGGAGTCCCCCCCCCCCTCCCGGGCAGAAATGTCGTCGTTCAAAACACACCCTGCTGTAAACAAAGGACAAGCTCTGATTGGCTAACATGGTGTCAATCTGCCCATTGGCCGGTTGAATCCTCACGACAGCTCCTTAATTTGGTTTGATGTAAACAAAGGCTGATTTCACTTCAAATTGTTCTAAGATGGACCCATTATATAATTATTTATTTATTTCGAAAGTACAGAGTAAACAAAGAAATAAACAATGTTAAACGCAGTTGTGCTGCTAGATCAAGATCTAGTTTGGTCGCTACTGTGTATAATATTAATACGTTTAAACAAAGCTTAGCTAAGGTAAGTTTAAATCGAATTAATCTCAACAGCGAAGGGTTCCTTCACATGTACAACTACATGTATTTTACAATACGACGACAATCTGAGGTCCATATAGGCAAACAAGCTGAGACGAAAAACATATCCATAAACGTTGCAGATTGGGGATGGAACAACTGACGTTGTTTCTTCAATGAGCAATTTTTACAAATGAGCTGCCAAGATTCTGGACAATACAGACCGAAAAATAAGACGCTTTATTCTAAATTTACTTTACCTTTGTCGTTTATCTTTCCTGTTTCGTCTCTATGCGGCGTTTTACAAGTCTTCAAAGCGAAGTTTACTTTCCCATAGAACAATAACATAGCCTGTAGATTTTAGAATAGTTGGCATATTTCCCTTCCGTGCAGTAAGATTGACTTGGAGACACTTCAAGTGGCATGAAAGGAGGAAGAAAGTCTTAACATAGTTATCGTGTTGATGGTGAAAATATTGGAGTTATATAATGTCTTTGCTGTCCTACAGATCTCATCTTGTGAAGAGTATTTGACAAGTTCTTGTGCTTTTTGCCAAGGCCAGAAACACGAAATACGAAAAGAGTGGATAGAAAATCCGAAACTGGAATTACACGTCCCACTTAACTGAAATATCTTTATTTCATCGACAAATAAGACAATCTAGCATGCGTATGTGATGGCCTGGAATTTTGCTATTTTTTGTCGTATTTCAGGGCATGTAGTTTGCCTAATTGTGATCGATCAAAGTCCTTTCTAATATAATAAGACACTCACGGAGTCACGTCTATGTATTTATGGACGTGCACAGTCAAGTTTTGGGAAAACAGTTTGACAGAGATCTGTGTATAGTAAACCCATAGAATCAATTTGATCAATTTATTGAGAAACAAATTAAGCAGCAAAATACTCACTAGAATCGAATTTTGTCCACAAAAATCAACCACCTTGTAAGGCCTCGCAATTCCACGTGAAAGAATATTACTCAGTGCTAAACACTTTTTAGTTGCAGTCACACACCAGCAAGCTAGGGTTTCTCCACAAAATTAAAAGTTAGAGCCATGTTATAGAGCATTGATGTTGACACGGCAGTACCACATCAAAATGCTTAGTAGCTTTTAGCACTTCAATGGTTACATTCAAGAATTTCATACACAAAATAAAAAGCACACAACTAAAGGCTTGAGTCTATTAAGACCAGGGTTAATGCTGTCTAAGTAGTGTGCTGGGATCCGTGTGCTGTAGGGTCAAATTTGGCGATGCATGCAAGATTCACTTTATAGTACACGACGGTTTAAGTTAGCTATTTGGTAAAACATGTGGTTTTGCAAACCATGCTTGCTTTAGAGGAGAACACTTAAAGATCCTAAAAGAATCTCCTTAAGAAAAAAGAAAGAAAAAAAAAACCAGCCAAAGCATTCCTGAATGGCTACAAGGAGTTAACTATATGTACCTCACCATATATCTTTATAACTGTGGTTTACGAGGGTAAAAATTCTGGTGTCCAAATTGATTTAGCCAGTAGTTGTATAGATTGGAGAGAAGAGAAAATGACTGGGGGACAGTCTCCTTATTTTCTCTTGGTCTAAGATCCTGAGATTGCAGTTCTTTCAGTCAGATGTAAAGAAACGCAATTAGTTAAACTTTGATATTCACTCGACAGGAACTTACAATGTTATCCAAGGAAACAGACACTTCTCATAGCTCTTTTATTTAAATGAACGATTGTTTTTTTCTGCTTTATGAGCCAACGTTTTGGACCAAAAATACGACATGTGGTTCCATCCATTGTGTAACGTTTTGACTCAAAACCTGAACTTCGGACCAAAACACTTGTACCTTAGAATTCGCACCGTATGAAACGTATTTTATGAATCAAGAAGATTATCCTTTTACGTCAATAGTCCCATATGGACTTCATATGCTTTGTTTGTTCAGTAGCAACTAGTACATGTACGTTTTCTGTCCTTTGTTGTGGTCAACACCAAAACGTGTAAGCGACCACGAAGATAAAATCCATTTGCTTTTATTCTTTCAATGATTATTTCTTTCGTGACCCTTTCAAATTGTCAGTTCGAATGAATATCTGTCACGAAAATAAGCAGAAATTGAATCATGTTTTCATTTCATCAAGAAGAATGGAAATATTAACAACACGTTTAATTCCGAAGCGCTCAACGAAATGTGAGGGAACCCTTAGCTGAGACGTCAAATGAAAATGAAATTTCTCGTGTAAGCTGAATTTTGCAAAGGATGGAAATCTTCGAGGAATTTCTTCAATTGATTTCAACTTGTCCAATAGCTTTTACAACGCGTCGATTTAAGCAAATAAAGGAGCTGATTTTCCCATTTTCCCCCGTTCTTACCAATACACATGTTCATTATCAGAAAACGCTACTGAAAACGGTAAATATAACATGAGTCATATGTTTGACAACATTAACGAGCCGGTTTACTTTGGAAAAAAACGCGAAAATAAACTTTCGAGGAAAATTGTGGCAGTTTATTTAAACGCCGTTTTGACGCATCCTTGGCAAACATTTTCCCCATATAAACATATTTCAATGTCCATAGAAAAAACAAATCGAAGCGTTTTAGTTGACATTGCGTGTTTCGTGGTTATGTTTCTTATCCGCGTGTCAATAAAACACGTCCCCCACAGATGTGAACTTGGCGGGAAATGTCACGCGCGGAACGCCACTGATTGTGTAACATCCGTTTCTTGATGAATGAAATAGACAGTGACCTGTTTTTCTACCGGAGACAGCAATAAATCATCTCTATTGTTAATTTTCAAGCCACAGGAGGAAAGTTGGACGTTAATTTGAATTAATTCCGACCAAAAATCACAAACCTTTTTTCGCACACACGAAATACTGTTTATCACGGATTAGCATTATCCCATTATCAACGTATAAAACGACATTCCCCATCAACGTTTAAGTAATTGCAATTATATTTTCGCTGAAAGGTGTTTCTGTGTCACCATTGTTGTCTCGGCATTGGCACTTTGACAGACAAAGAGCTGGGATTTGTAGGCGAGTGGGAAACTACTGCGTTAGTTGTTGGTTGCTTTCGTATGCACGTAAAAGCACACTTTTCCTTTCTCCAAGAACAGGAAATTGTCAAATTGGTTTGACGCTGTGGGTTTGTCAAATATTGATTACAGCAACGCCCCCTCATTTACACTTAATTTCGCACAAAACGGTTGTATGCATTGGACTTTGCCAATCACTTAAACATTCGAGATGAGCAATTTTTTTTTTCATTTGCGACCTGCGTTGAAACACTAACTCTGCAACTGTTCACCGCACTGATTAATATACAAACTTTATCTCAATTTCTAGCTAGCGCTAACATATCATTTCTTCAAACAACTGATATGATAGCAAGCGATTTGTACTTTCCCGTCACTTCCCCGAGGATAACAAAACATTGTATCTGCACGCTTGGATTTAGATCACTAACCTTTTTCCTATGAGAGAATTGAGCCTAATCGTAAGTGTCTTGCAAATGAAGTGCACTACATGCTTTCAGTTAGAACGCGGGAGACAATATGAGCATGTTTTTCAGAGCAGAGTATTGAAAGATGAACAGTATGCTCGTTGTATTTGGCGTTATCAAATTGGATTTTGCTTTGACAGTTACCAGGACAATGTGTTAAAATTTTGGATTTCTCTTACAAAGTGTGGACTGGACATGTTTCCGCTAGCAGATGAAATCACAATTCGACCATGGTGTATAGTCGAAGAATTGAAGATTAGATACACTGTCCGCTTTGTGGTTAACACTGCAACTAGTACAGTTCATTAGCAGAACACAACACCCAGCTAGCAATCACTCGCCAAAAAATGTCCGGTCGCGTAGGCTCTGCTAGAGTATGTATCCGAATTGTTCATAGCGCGCAGTACATTGTTCATTTGCAAAGGCCTTTTAGAGCATTTAGGTTGTAAGACGCGCAAGAAATCGACACAGGCACGTGTGCCGCACGCGAAAGAAAAGCAAAGGATGTCAATTTTGTGCTGTACCCAGCGTTATTATATATTAAACACTTCTTATCGTTTGAGCTCCTTGTGCTTCCCATTGTAATATGTGGTAGAAATCCCGGGTAGAAATCAACTGCGGTGTAACAGAGGAGGAGGAGGAGTGGAGAAGGCGAGACGAGAATTTACGTTTATGCATATTTGCTTCACAACACGGTGTATGTTATGACTGCATGCATAGCTCGGTATTTCGCCACGGTTTAGTGACCTACACTGCAACAAAACACTGACGCCGACTTTCGTCGAAAGACCGGACGACATTGAAGTAAACGAACTTGTGTTCTCGAAGGCAAGAGGATATAGGACTCAAGATGTTATAAATTAAAGCACATTTACGATATATTAAGCCATTGTTCTATAGCCAGACTTACCTAAAGTTCCCAAGATTTCTTTAGCCTACTTCACTGAAATTGTGTTATAGGTATCACAACGCTGTAATTTCCTAAAATTAATTGATAAGGGCCAAAAACTCTTGCTTGGGGCTAATTTATCTCCTTTCTAATCCAGTGTCGTTGCTTCCAAATCTTTTCCGGGGCTGTCTGGCACTTTGGAGCTCTAACTGAAAGCTCTGCTACACATACGGGGTGTCTTGAGATAGAACAGGGTCTAAAGAATTTCTGCTCTGTGTCAAAATATAATGCCTCCAAATTTAGCTGGCGTGGCTCGGTGAAGACCCGTATGACCCCTGGTGGTTGAGGTATTGGCTTATTAGCGAAGGTGTTGTCTTTGTATCGTAATGGACACTAGTAAAATATCAAAGGCGCCAGAGTCTAGACATTTCTTTCTGTTTCCTTGCTCAAATTGCCATTTTTTCTAGAATTGTTTCTAGAATTTTAGAGTACAAAGATCTAGGATGTACGTGTTTCAACTCTAAAGCAATTACACTCCTCCAACCTTTGTTAAGGATTTTTAATTTCTTCCTTTGTCAGCTCTGGTTTTGCATGACTTGGACAATTTCGGCATTTGGCACTTTTGGCAGACAATAGAAAGGGCTGTCTAAAATTCATTTCCGTTGAATACATTAAATAAATAAAAAATGTTTTTTGTTTTTGTTTTTGAATTTCCTTGTCCACCTTTACATTTTTCGTTTGGGAAAAACCTTTATTCCCAGATCAGATTTATAATTAGCAGGGAATTAATTAGCTAGGGAGGGAAGGAATCTCTACCCCTACGTAATATTTTGACAACAGTTCACAAAACAACAAATTAACAGGCATTTTTCAATGCAGGGGATTAGCAGAAATTTATAATAGGCAGGATTTACTCAAGTGTAATTATCTGGACTCGGATAATTCTCTTTTTATAGGCTCACGGCAGTCTTAGAACACCTTTTCTTATCGGTCGGAGGGAAGAAGAATTGCTCAACAGACTTATTTAGGAATGCAATGTACGAGCTAGGAACTAACAGCGGTCTAAATGACAAATTGAGCCAGCGGAGTTTTGAAATTTCTCAGGCATGTAGGTCAAGGAATGGAAACTTTAGATGAACAGAAAATTGAGAGTAGGCTGAAAGCGGATCAACTTTTAAAAATAGGGTTTATCGATGCGTGCAGTCAGTGTTAGATTTCCCACAGAATAAAAGTCGAGAAAACCTGGTAACTGTTGTAACAATTTCTTAGAATGACTGAAACGCGGCTTTTTAACTGAAACCTATGCTTGAAACGATCTCTATTTCCAAGACTGATCAACATCTGAATTCTCCTAACAATATCAATTCATTTTCAGTGGCGGATCCAGACCTTGAGCTAAGGGGGGTGGGGCGGTTTTTTTTGCTTGTCCTGCCGGTTTTTCCTTTTTTACCCAAAATAAGGGGAGCAGCACCCCGGATCCGCCACTGATTTTGAAGTAGACCAGAGTTGAGAATAAAGAATATCATCAGGTTGTGATATCTTTTTGTTGTACCACTGACTTCCATAGAGGTAACATTTCAAAAAGAAACCAACAACAAAACGTACATTATTTGCGAAAAATTTCGGACGTTCTATTTTTGGACGAACACTTTTTATCTCATTTCGAACAAATTTCGGACAACAATTTCGGACGCTTTGCTGAAACACAACTTGTAAAGTAAATTTATCTAGCTAAAAAAACCCGAATTAGGCTGAAACAACATCACGAAATGGTAGTTTTACTTCAACCTGAGGGTTTTACGAATACAACGACGAGAAAATAACACAAATCCTAGCAAGCCGTTACATATGTTAAGTAGTGTCTCAACTAGAGTTCCCTCCATTAAGCCCAGCATAAAGGAAACGAAGTGCTTTGGAGCTACTTTAAGTTGTATACTTTACTGTAAATATTTCGGACGCTTAAAACTTTCGGACGGATGTATGGCAGACACTTTTTTTTTGTCCGAAATTAAAATCGTAGGAAAGTTTTGAAAATAATGTAGTAAAGAATGCGTTTCCAACCCTTGGCCAGAAAGGTTTAGGGCTCACTCTTCAAAGAAAGTATGAAAAAAATCAATAATTTGAATCCGTAACAAAACTGACTTTTGTCAATTCCAACTTACTTCGCCAGAACAGACTTAGATATTAGAATTTATTTCACCAAGACATACCTGATTTTACAAGTTCAGCCTTCGCTTAATAATAAGTTAGTACCTTTTGGTACTTCATGCCGTTTTCAAAACATTCACAGCAATCCTGATGTCTTGCTGCATTTAATTTTATTGACAACGTGTAAGTGAGATTGCCACTGAAGCATTGTCTTTATCAATCTAAATTCTGCGACATAAATGGCATAAATCAGAGGGGCGACTTTCGCTACTTGAAATTCGCCGACACCCATTTACACAAAACTCTGGGTTGATCGAAATCCAATTTTTGCTAATCTGGGTGCTCTGGCTTATTTCCCCTTGTTTGAAAAGTGTCCATTTATCTCCTAATTTTCGATTTTAGCCTTGAGCTAAGTTAACGTAAAGGAAAAAAACGAATGAAATTAAAGAAAAAATCCTTGCTTTGAATAACTTGGCCCTGGGCGAGAGAGACATTCGGCATTTTCATCAGGGTGTCCTGCTAAGACCATAGTCTCTTGGTCTTGCTCACGATCACAGCGAAATGAAATAGGTCCAGCTCAAATCCTCACCTCAAAATCGTAGAGCATTTAACCCTATCAAGGAAATCGGTCTGGCAATTCTTCAGATTTAAATTATCTTTAATTGATTGAAACGTTGTAATTGTCACATTTGCTAACTTGCACTCAAGATTGTTAAAAGTCGCGACGGAGGCCTTTCCTGAAAAATGATAAATTAACAAGATTGAGACAAAGGTGGAAGGAAAGACACTTGATTTATATGAGACGTGAACTGAGAACAATTTATATAATAACAGATTATTGTTACTGAGTTTTAAGGAACTTAGACAGTACGACGAGGGCTGAAGACAAGGAAAGTAATGTGACAACTCATTAATAAAAACAACGCGGTGGGTGAGAATGGAATGAGAAGCATACGGATTGACCGGAGGTGTAGAAGGAAGAGAACAATATATTTATAGTAGGTAAAAAGGAAACGTTTCCAAGTTTGCTTTAAAAAAACAACAACAACAAAAACCCCCCAGATATTTCAAGATAAGGAGAAACTTAAGGCACAAGGAAACAATTCAATCGGGCGTGGTTGTTACCTGAGTTGTTAAGTTCTACCTTTGATAAAGACTCTCCCTGTACCTAGTCGTCGGTTAAAGACTGTTCTCGGTTGTCATGGAAACTATTTTTTTTTCTCTTTTTTAAAATTCTTTTTTGTTATTTATTCCTTTCAAGTGTCAGTATTTTGCATTTTTCTTATAGCTTAAACGTTCTTGTAAAAAGCTATTATTATTATTATAATTATTATTATTATTATCATGATTATTATTACTATTATTATTATTATTATTATTATTATTACTACCATTATTATTGTTGTATACCTTGTAAATAGCTAATCTTATTATATCTATAACATTCTGGGAAGCACCTCGAATGGGTACCCTCGCGCTTTCTCTTTTGGGAATGAATCTCTTTTCTTCTTTTTTGAACTTTTTGCCCTTTTACATAAACCATTGTTACATAAAAACTGTTAAAGGAAAGGGAGGACGGACAACTACTGACGGTAAAAAGGGTCAAAACATTTAATAAAAACGTTTCGGTCAGAGACCTTCGGTTACTACAACTTTTGAATAAAAACGAGCTTTAAATGAGATTAAAGTGCTAGTGATTACGTAATTAAGATTGAAATGCTAGTGATTATGTAATAAGTGACAACTATCAAATAAGGTACAAGATTACATAAAAGAACAGAAAGTGGTGCTAATTAATTGACGACAAAAAACAAAACAAAACAAAACAAAATCAACGAAGCAAAAAATACTGAATAAGGCGACAAAAAGCTACTCTGAAAATAATTAACAAAAGATGAGAGATAAAACCCAAAAATGAAAAAAAAAAAAAAAATTAAAAACCAAACCGGCTAAAACGAATAGGATGACTGAAGAAACAAGCGGCAAGTACTAGAAACAGGTGAACTCACCCTCACTTAACGTAAACATCAACCGAACCAAAATCCCAAAACAAGGCCTTTGGAGCCTGAAAGGGCTGATAAACAACAAAATCCCTGGAGGGGCCCTTAAACAATATTAATCATGCATAATAAGTTCCCTGGGCAGGGCTTTTGAAACCACCTAACACCTAAAAGGCTGTCAAAATACAAGAAAAGGGTATTTCAACGATTAATCAGGAACGTAAGCTATGGGAGCGGAAATTAATTAAAACAAATTCTGTTTTTTGAATCAAATTCCCTTCTTTTATTTAAACCGTGGGATGCCAAAGAGAACAGCTGAGCACTCCAATAAGCCTCTTGTAATTAAAAACTTATCGATCTCAGAAGAATTGTTTGGGGCCTGCACCTGATCAATACATTGAAATGAAAAATCACCTAGAGTATGTTGGATATTGTTGAAATACACTGCTACTTCACAAGTTGCTTATTGGAATACACAAGAGGCTTATTGGAGTGCTCAGCTGTTCTCTTTGACACCCCACGGTTTAAATCTGATCTCTCATGCAGTTGCGAATTTTCTTTGGTCTTATAAAATTTCTGTTTAGCATTATATTAGTCGTACAACAAAACGCTACAGATCGATCACAAAAGAAGACATTAGTTTCCATTTCTTATTTAACAGTCACTCCGTTAACATGTTCGCTGGTAAGGTCCACAATCAATATTTTAGCACAATAATTGACTCCAAAGTAAAAGTCAGTTGTGAAAAACGTGTTGATTGAGCTCAAAAGGCCATTAATGAAAAACACAACGTTACTCTGACTTATGGTTTAAAGAAAAAAGTTAAGCTTCTTTGCCTTCGAGATAAACTGGGTTTAGTTAAGTGTCATAAGAAATGGGTATTTCTTTGCTTTTAAATGAATTCTTATAAGAGAGTAAAGGGTAGATTATCCCACTAATATAATCATAGCGATTTTTTTGTCTGTTTATCAGCTCAAACAGCGACCTGTAGGCAAGATTGTCCTCTGTTAGGCCTGTCTCTGCATAATCCGGATAGTTAATTGAGAAGCACCTCAAATGAAAACAATCGCAAACAAGATATCACTTATAGTCTTTAGTTATAATCTTTCAACTGAATTGATGTGATTTCCTCATAAGCCGCAAAAAGTTAATTCAGCCAGCTAACACACACAGTCTGAAAATCGGCAGAGAGAGAGATGAGCAGACACATTCAGAAACCGTGGAGAGTGTGTGGAGAAGATGAATACTGTGCGAATTCCACATTTCCAGTGAACTGCAGAATTTTGAAATTCATAGACATCGAAGTTCTCAGATTTGACAAGTTTCTATAACTCTACAAACGTGGTATAATATTAATGAAAATTTCCCACGCTTTTTTCTAATTAGCTTATTTATGAAATAATCGGTTGGATTTCTAATTGAAAAATGCAAACATTGATCTGTACTAGTTCTGATCCGTCTATTCACAGACGATACTAAGGTATTGTTAAAGCCGTCCCATAAGGTTTAGCACGTGCTGGTGTTCCAAAACTGTGATAAATCGGGATGTGGTAACCGCGAGATGTTATGACTATTCGAGAGTCGGCCAGTTTTCATATACTATACTGATTCGCCGCTCTAGAGGCATATTCTTTTCAGCTTTGATCTCTAGATCTGTTTTGAGACAAAAATAATAACAGATTCTGTCTTCTCACTTCTTCTTTAAAAAACGCTTGAAAGTTTACAAATCTGTCGATAATCAACTAGCCTGTAAATTTAGCCGCCTTTCAGTGTTTTTTCTCATTAATCAGGCAAAATAAATAACGTTAAGACTCCAGCGAGCTTTATCCAGTCTAATCTTTTACTCATCTGTCAGTTATTTGCGGTCTTTCTAACTTTCCAATCAGCGCGGATCTGCGCATTTTCAGCATATATAGTTATCACGGTGAGAAAGCACGAGTCTGTAAATACCGAACATTATAAGAAACGTGGGAAGACTTTTCCGACTTCGGGACGATAAACAACACGGTTTTTTAAATGTTTAGATAACCTGATTATAGAGAAACGATTCTTTGTCAGGTTAAGCTAAAATCTTCCCCTGAGCTGTCTACAAAAACAGTGCGGCAGCTTATACTTTGTTAGTCGGATAATTTTCCTTTTTATTTTATTCTCCTTTTTATTCTCAGTATCAGTATGTTGCCAAGCAGACGTCCAGACAAGTCACGAAAGCGAAGAAATTCGTCAACTTGAGTATGCTAGTTTTCTGTGCGAACAAGCTTTCAAAGATCAAAATAAACTTCAGACCAAACGTCTGACAATCAGTGTGCAGAATTAATGTCAAAGTTAGTAAGTTGGTATATCATGTATCCAGTGGCCCGAAAAATAAAACTGATGACGATGACGACTATGATCACGTGGATGATGATGATGATGATGACGATGATGACGATCACGACTAATAATTAATAATAATTTATTTCTTAGACAATTGTAGCGTCTCACTTGCTTATCAAGTCCAGAAAGAGTAAGAGACGGCGGTTTGCTCTTTGGGTTCTACCAGGAGCCCATTACCGGGCTCCTGGTTCTACCATTTCAAATTTACATTCCTTAATTAATGTACATACTTATTCCAGAAGAAAACGAAAATTCAGGTTCACTACATGCCGTGTTTTCCATCCTCACTTATACTTTTCAGACATTTGACAAGCCTTTGTTTTAAGAGTTTGCTTGTTACACAAAGGCTGATCCTGATCTATAGATGATCTACAAAAATATCTGTTTACAATTTAGTCCTGTCTCTTCTGGTAACATCGTGAGAACTCCGAGAAAGAGAGAGAGCCACAGTAAATATATATTTTTACATTGAGTTCAGTTTAGTCCTAGGAGGGGACCGGAGGACAATAAGCCTAAGATTTATGATTTTGGTTTGATTTCGTTTTAACGTACCCTTATTTAGTGGGAAACGGCTTCTCAGTTTGACAATTCAATAGGATTTTTTTATTTATTTACCGGTATTGAACTTAACAGTGTCAAATCTTTCCTCGCGCACACTTCTGAACACTTCTCTTTGCTGTGAGAAAACTCAAATCACAGCAGGCATATATAGCGACAAATGCAACTTATCTGTAGGTAATTAACGATGTTTAAAAAAACTCTACTCCTCAGTAACAAAGGTAACAGACTTATGTTAACAGACGTATGTTAACAGACTTGTCGAATATAATATTTAATACTCGCCACTTGCCCTTATTAAACAATATTCCACAAATTTAAATTATTAGCAATGTGTACAGAGGTGACCAAAATGAAGACTAAACTTATTTTCATAAATATCTCAGATTTCTGCATAGATCTTATTACTTTAAAAAACAACAGCTTAATCTTTTCGGCTCTAACTTCCAACTTCTTTACGGTCTCAGACCAAATAAAAATAAGTTATTTTATCTAAACCACTCACTGTTAGTACGTGAGAACAACTCGTCTCTTATCACTTTGGGAGAGCCTCCACTGTGTTTATACTCTGCTAGTTTTAAATCGCGTCTAATTGAGAATTAACTCAGCATTTCAGTCAAATTAATCTGAAATCTCATTAAAACGTTCAATTGTCTCCTTTAGGCCTTAAAGATTCACCGATTCTCCTCTATTCCCATCTCTTGAAAATCTTTCGCCAGAATAAGTTTCAAAATCTATGGTAGTTATGCAACAACAAACAATGTAGACCATTACTAGGGTTCCATGAAAGTAGCATTTGACGCTTACACAAGGGTGATTAAACTCTATTTTCGCCTTGTACAAATCGCCTGCATCTTAAGAAAATTGGTAAGGAGAATTTAAAACAGTATAATGAAATCTGACTTGATGTTTGAACAGATTCTCCCTAGTGATCCTTCAGGGTGTCTGTAGAAACTCTGAGGAGAGCTTGGAATTTTTCTGCTGACATTGAGCAGCGGAACGTGCATATCTGTGTTAGAAATAAAACAGCGTTCCTTTTTAAATAAGTGTATTTATGACAAATCATTTTAAATTGTATTGCGCCGAAGGGCAAATAAACTGTCCATTGTATCATCCCATTATATCTCTGACTTTTTTTTTAACTTTTTCGTTTTCCACGCAGATAGAAACTACATCAATAAATTAGCAGCTGATAAACCCAGTTGAAGTTTCAATTGAAGTTGTTCTTTCGAAAGAAAACAATTATCTGAAATCGTTTCGATATGGAATGCAACGAATTACCCAGAGGGCATGGAACATTTTTGGATAGCTATCAACAAATAAAGGGATAGAAATTTTGATAAAGACGTTTGCTTTAAAATACGTTTATCATATATTTTTTACCCTACAGTCCTTTTGTGAGTGGATTGGTTGACCTCGAGCAAAGCCCTTATAACGCTACCCGTGCATCGATGACGCGAAAAGAAAGGTTTATGAATACAGCTGAACCACAGAGGAAACGAAAACTAATTCGAAATAGCGGGAATTGGAAATAACCGATAGTAAATGACTGAAGGGCAATTGTATCCAAGGACAATTGTTTTGAGTTCGAAATAACGGGGAGTTCGAAACTAACGGAGTTCGAATTAACGGGGTCCAACTGTTCCTCGAAATGTGTATGCATATGAATGATGCATACACATAAATCATGATAAATAACGGAGAAAAATATAAAGGGCGTATAGCAAACTGGCAATGGTCATGTTAAGAATCTCAACTAAGAAGAGCTTTGAACTTAGGATCATTAAGTTACAACCCTTGCTAAATAAATCAATTAAAATATTTAGAGAGGAAGTTACATCAGCTTTAGCTCAGTGATTTTCATGCGGGCCCTCTATCGTGGTCGAATTCGAATTTGGAAATGTTGGTTCTTGTAGACGGAGGAAAACCGAAGAACACGAAGAAAAACCCTCCAATCAAGGCGTGTACCAACAACAAACTCAAGCCACATACAGCACGGGGCAGGAATCGAGGCGAGCGCTCTCACCACTGCGCCAACTCTGCTCCCCAAAAGCTTAGAATGTATAGAGTGCAGGTTTCAAGCCCTTGCAAGAAATTTTCGCAAATATACCGGGACCTGTCGACCGCGCTGCCGTCAACAAGAGGAAAAAACATTGCCCTGTTATATATGCACATCATTGTCATACAAACGACAAATCAAATTTTTTGACGTATTTTATTCCATGTATAATTTTTTTTTGCGTAAATTCGATTTATGGCTGTTTAACATTTTTTACAATGAAGCTTAACTTATGCAATCATTTCGTATATTAAACCAATTCAAAATAATATAAAGAAACACTTTCCTTCATGAACCCATTCAGCCCTTTGATTCATTGGTCATCCTTGCAGATCCATGCAAAATCAAAATTACTGATCATATGAACTGCAAGAAGACCAGCAAAGATAGCTTGCTTTTTGGTATCAGAACTGAAAGAGTATGTCCATTTAGCTTCATTAACAAAAATATATAATTATATTTAAGCATATGATCATTTCATTAAATGGTTGGCCCATCGGCCCGTTTATATACCTATTTATAACACTATATGTCTAAAACCTTTCTCCTTCTCCTTATTTACATTATACAGGTTGGCTCCGTCGAATCAAACAACAGTTAGTTTACTATGACAGTATGTCGTATGATGTGATGGCACATATGCTATAATTGATAGGGGCTTCGTTTAACCTATCGAAACGTAAGCCAGTAAGAGCTAATGGCAAAAATATAAGACAAAATTATACGATAATACTTTCATTCTTCATGGAAAAGTATTTTAGTATACTGAATTTGTAACATTTTTTAAAATATCGATCAGGTAGCTTTCAACTAAATATATGCATGTTGTTGACATTAGAAACAAGTGGAAGCTACATTAACTTGATGGGCAGCAGAACAAACAAAAAAAGCGCTTCAAACACAGTGCACGCTGCAGTTGAAAGATCGCTATGGATACAGATCAAACGCCCCCTTTCCATTTGTCTGGGTCATGAAAGAAGATTCTACCTTGTGGATGAAATCCTAAAGTGTGACCATTCATATGAGAGCTAATGAGAAATACTTCTCGTTGATACTGTTAAGTAATTTACTTTCCTAAGTGATTGCTCCACTGAATTGTCAAGTTTGTACCTTTGCACATGTAGGAGCTAAAAGGTAATTCCTCTTGTTATTTCTTGGAACAATTTGAATACTTTTTGAAGCGGGCAGGTGGAAAATATTACGAAAAATCACAGCTGGCAACAGCTAGCAGTACAAGATATGCATGGTGATCTGCGAGGAAGAGTTAATTGGTCCAATCCTGGAAATCAAGGGCTAAAAAACCAAACCAATTCTTCTCCTGAGTGATAAAAGGACACAATAACACTTAATAGCTTCATGCTAAATCCGGAAGTTGCCAGCGTCGAACGGTCGGGTCTATTCAAAAACGCATGTAAGAGGACACCAACACTTGCAAACTAAACAACTAAGAAAAGCAGTCATCCACGCTAACATTTACTCGTTCATAATCCAACAAGGAGTCAATATACCTTATTTACCCACATCAAGTTACAACGCATCTGATTTCCCAGCTTTCGTGCCGAGAGAGCCAGGAGTCTGCATTCTTGTGGTCCCCAACGAACGGACGCGTTATTCCAAAGTCGACCTTACCTCACAGAAAGATATTGATAAAACTCTAAAAGGTTTTGCCCGCTAATGCCAAAGAAAAACAGGTTTTGTTTCTTGAAAGTCACGTTTTAGAGGATTCTAAGAATAAGTCTAGAACGTTGATCCCTTAAATGCGTTTCGGAGGAAGCGATACTTCTATCGTATTAGACACTAAACAAGGTTTCTTCAGCTGGCTTGTAGACTATATAAGGATTACTGTCAAAGAACTGTATTTGCAGAATAAGCTATTTACTAAACTAACTGGTTTTGTGAAAAACCCCGCATATATTAACATAGTTTTCTTACATTTTTAAAAGGGCTTTTTGTCTCTTTTTAGAATCTCCATGACAACACACAATTTATCTGGGTGCCATCGGATGCATGTGCGCATGCTCTAAAGGCATATAAGATCCACCGTTTGGACTTGAGCAGTAATACGGAGGGGGAGGTGGTGGTGGCATAAATGAAGGATTTGCACTGGACATAGCCATACTGTTGTTGATAACGGCGTGTGATGGATATGTGGGCATAGGCCGAACTGAATCGTGAGCGGGGCTCCAGATATTGGCGCTGCAGCTGGCGTATCTGCAGGGAGAAGGTCCTGCTTGACTGGTGTCCTTGTTGGCGGCGGGTGTCTTTGGCTTGGGTTTGGGTTTGGGCTCTCCCTTACTCTGTTGCCGTACTTTGGCGCGTCGATTTTTGAACCACACCTGTTGTATGATCAAAATAAACAAAAAATACTCCGTTTAATTGCAAATGGCGCCTGCGAAACAAGTGGAATTCAATTGTTGTCTAGTGGTTTGTTTATTTTGTATCTAGTGGCGGTTTATACTGAGTAGTAATAGCGGTTTGAACAGATAAGACGGGAAAAACTAACGAAAGCTTGATTAGAAGCTTTACCAGGAAAAGTTGATCTAACAACTCAATAAAACTCAGTTAACAAGTTAGGAAGGTTACAGTGATGTTTTTTATCGCGGTTTTATACAACTTTTCGCCGGTTTAAGTGAGCGTGACTTTTGGGAAAGGCCTTAAGTAGTTTTTTCTGGAAAGTTTCATTTTGAAATAAATACAATATAGAGCTAGACACGTAATATAACAACGCACGCAAAACGGAGGTCAAGCTCACTGTCGAGACAAGCCTGCACACGCGATCATAAAACACGCGCATGTATAACATAAAGAGACATTCTTCTTGGAGTAAAATCAAATTTGTTTGATAATATCGCGAAATATAGGTTCTTTATTAGCCTAAAAGGTTCGAATGAAAGAAAAATTAACCTTAAAGACATTACGTGAGAACAGATGGGTTGTCTGAGGGCGTGAAATGTTTGACACTACAATTGTGTGTACGTACACAACACAGGCACCCTTAAAAGGCTAAATGCTCGGAAGTTGAAATATTTTAATTTAATTAACTGAATTACACCTGACTTGGGGCTAGGCTGGGGCCAAACTGCATACGAATTTTTTCTATCTGAAATTGGCAATTAAAACTGAAAAATTAAAATGATGCTTTACTGTTTTGCATCCCACTCAATTTTCATTCAGTTAAATTCTCGACAACAAAACGTCCTGTAGGAATGACGTATGAAGACTCAATAACATGTTTTTCAGTTTGGATGTGTCCTGTTTGAAAGTACCTTAACCTGGTCATTTTAGGGTAAATTCATCATTTAGTAAAAAAAATGGGTGCTCAAGTATTAAGATTTATCACATTTTATTGTTTAAAACACGAACTAAATGGAACAATTTTCCACAAACGACCGACTACGACTGTGAGTTTCAGTTGTACAATTCTTAAGTTGGGATTATGTTGACCGTTTTTCACTATCACGGCTTCTACGTAGTTTTCTTGTTAATATGGACAGGTTATTCCCTTTGTCTTCCTCCATATTTGATACTTTTGACGAGAAGGAATCATCTCTTAACACACGAACCAAATGAATTGGGAGACGTTGAAGAATTGACCCCAAAATTGGCAAATCATGTAAACGTGCCGGAAAAAATGGGAAAACTTTTCTTCATTGCGCAGCCAATTTGCGGTTAACAAAAAACCGTCTTGTCTTCTTTAAATGTTGTCAAGTTTGGTCCAAAGCACGTATAGAAAATGTGTTTGCTGGAGGCCAAAAAGACAACCGATTATCTCTGTCCTAACTGAGTTCAGAGTAGTTCCAGCAGGATTTTGCCAAGAATTGACACAGGTTTATTGTTCTGAAGCCACCAACAAAACGTGAAACTATGCTATAGAGTAACCCCGATGTAACAGGAAAAAGTTTTGCATGCTTAACACACGTTTACATTTGGGGCCAAACATCAGTTCAAGAACCAAAACAAAGACATATTGACAAATTTGCGAGAAAAGAATTTGAAGATGCTTAGCTTGTTGTAACTCCATCAATTTGTGGAATTCAAGGAAACAGAGAGGAATGGCGTGCAAAATCTTTAACTTTGTATTTAGGGAGTTGTAATTCCACCTGAGTGACTCGACTGGGAAAAAGAGAGAAGAAGAAGAGAGAAAAGAGAACAAACTCTCTGATCTTTGTGAAAATACCTAGTGTATTCATATCAAACGTTTGGAGTTAAGCAGTGCCAACATTCCCGGCCCCACCTCGCTACCTTCGACTCTTTTGAAATACAAAGTTTCCTAACGTTCTCAGTTGTCTTTTTACAGTCAAAATCGAGTTATAGAAAAGACAGGTTTTACAATAATTGCCAGTAGGCAAGCTTCAGGCATTCCGATGGGCATATTTTATAACTTGTCGCATGCCCCCCGATTAGGGACTCACTTGACACCGTTGTCGCCATCCTCTAGCTCTCCGCCTTCACTGCAATGTTGCACGTCTAGAGAATAAGAGTATTCATTAACTCAGAAAAAACTGAGATCTTTTTTACCTGAACCCTGGATTCTGGTAGATTGATTTTCATGGCAACTTCTTCTCTCATAAAGATATCAGGATACTTTGTCTTGGAGAATAGCTCCTCCAATATTTCTAGTTGTGCTTTGGTGAAAGTTGTCCTCTCACGTCTTTGTTTTCTTGGGTAGCCTGAAAATATAGTTGCATGGAATCACGAGAAAATTCTTTGAAACTTCTTCTGCATTGGTTGGATACCTCATACAGCAATATCTCAGCCTTAGAACATCGGCATTTCGTTATCCTACTGCAAGCAGTGGAACCTTCACCAAACCAATTAAATTTGAGTTATAGGAATCGTGGACAATTCTCTAAATTTTCTTTCTCTAAATGTCCTTTCTCCTAAACTTAAATACAACAATCAGTGAAGTCTTGATATGTTAAACATTGTATAAAAATATTTACTTTGGTGCTTTCTGAATTTCAAACAATGGTATGCTCGGCTGTGATCTTTAAAGAGACCAGGTGCGATATTTTCAGAGGTATTCAGTTTGGTAAAATTGAAAGAATAAATATTTGAGTTGATCTGTTTCTTCAGCAGGCGCCCATTTATCATTTGCAATGCCAATAATAAACTGGAAATAACATTGCACTGTTTAAATTGCGGTCTCTTTATCATGTTTTTTATTGTTTTACTGATCTCACTAAGAAGAACACTGACGATATTTCCGTTGTCATTGGAAAGATAACTGTAAATGCCGTCAAATCAAAGCTACAGTCATTAACCACAGAAGCGGCCAAATGTATATTTTCAGTAATAATGTTATCATTAATGTCAGGCTTCACAGCAGCGGCTTTCCTAGCCGCAAACGAGTAGTTAGGATATTTCAACAGGAAGAATGTATCTATGCCCCTTAATGGACGCTTGTCTAAAAATACGTAGTCGTTTGAAAATCGGCCTAACTTAAATAGTTTTCGCGCCCACAAATCCTAGATGAAAATCAGGCACGTTCCACGCTGCAGCAGATTTGAACGATTTGTGACCAACTTAACAAGAATCAAACTTGATGATTATATTTATGTGCAATAGGCAAAAATCCGTTGAGACAAATACGAAACAGATGTTAACGAATCTAGTGTGATTGCCAATATTTGGGAAAAAGTACTAATTTATCTCGCGTTTTGTCCCCGGTGAGGGCTCTTAAATAGGCTTTGTCGAAGCTTGCACTCATCGAAATGCCTTTCACGAATTCTAAATCCACGCATCTGGGAGGTCTCGCTTAACTAGAAAACGCACTAAATAGACAAGAATCGAGCTAACCAATGGTGGTTTCAAAGACCTCTCGAAGTATCTAACACAGCCCGAAAATAGGAAAAAACTTCCTTCTTCTGAAAAGACTATTCTTCTGGTCACCGCGAACTCATTCGAATTGTCATAACCATAATGTGTTAGTACAATGCCGACTCTGACGAGGCATTATGCATGTGTTCTTTCATGTCTAAAAATAAAGTTGAAATCTTGACTCTTACCATAAGGTGGAGCAACCATTGGGGAAAACATGTCGGCGGTTCTTGGAGGCATGTTAAGTCCATTGACCGGGTACGGTGGATAATGGTTCAGAAAGCCCGCCATTTTGGATTCTTGGTGTAAACTAGAGAGTGAGTTGTAGGCCGCGTGCTATGGAATCAAATGAAAACACGAAATGATGAGCTCGCGGCTTAGTCGCGCGACCTTCTTTACCGGCTTGGCCCCTGAAGGCCCCCCCTGCAGATCATACCTGTCAAGGTATTAATACAAAAGACGGGACAGAAAATCCGCTTGTTAAAGGACCTTCCTGAAATTCAACATAATAAAAACAAGCCCCTGAAAGCTACACCCAACTTGCCAGATTATTTGGATCCAGGTCAAGGAAACTATGCGTGCGATTAGGTGACCAAACCTTAGCGAATTTTGCAGCCCGCCGTTCCACGCCAGTGAACGAGGCTAGCGTTTTTATTTGTCGTACATCAAAACAAGAATATTCATTGCTCTTTTTCTAATTTAAGGCTATGTGGGAGGTCGAACAATTTGCAATGGTAGCCAAAAAGGAAGCCGCATTGCTCCAAAATGAAAAATTCACATTGGATTAAGACTGTCACGATGTCACGAGAATTGAAACCATGCACGTTTTCGCGCTAGAACCCTCTTCGTGAATATTCTCAAACGGAAACATTCAAACACTTATCTATCCTGGAACATTTCCCTTCCATTAACAGCTAGCGTTAAAATAACTACAAAAGGTTCGACGGCTCTCGTGATAAAATCCCATCGTAAAAAGGGAAAAATTCAAGTTTAACTGCGGAAAAATGCCGTTAATTTTCATTGCGGAAGTCCATTCCGTGATGATGGGTTACGAAATTAGTGACATTTGTTGAAGAGGATTCCGCAAATCTATAGCACTTGAAAAGAAAATAACAAAATCTGCAAGGAGACATAATAAAACTGACACGGTCTAGTTTTTGTTATTAATTACGAGAACCAATAGGAGCCATTGAGTTAATTAATAAGTATGATTTTTGCTCCAATGAAGTCATTGAAATAAGCGAGAACAAAAGTATAATGATTGTTAACAATTGTCGCAGCGAATCACCTAGAAAGACTGCTTAGAACTCACTCGCACACAATCTATTAAGTTTTAAAACCGTTCTGATATATCCAGTTTAAAAGAAGTCGTATTGTTTAAGAAACGAAAAAGCCAATTGCGCTATCACGCTTTCGTTCTGTCGTTTAGCATCTAGTTAACGCACCGCTGACGTTAGTTAATTGGAAAACACGTCATCAGTCGTATTGTGAAGGAATTCTGTTGACGCCGATCTGAGCAGAGATCTATAGAATAATTTCATTTCATTGTCCACGAACTTTTCAACCTTTTTGAGCTAAGAAAAACCTCAGAACTTCAGAACATCAAAGTGGTTGAAAGTAGTTAATACGTTAAAGAGCTCTTTCCGTCCAAACGATGACAAAAAGTTAATCAGCAGTTACTTTTTTTTCTTTTTGGCTTGGAATTTATTCAAGTAGAATATGAGACAGAGATTTTTTTTTTCATAGCTTTGAAAAGATACCCAACCGATTGCAAGTCAAACAATCCTGAAAATCGTGTTACGAACAAACAAAAAATCATGCACATCAATGATTTTGTCCGACAGAAGGTCACAAGATTTATAGGCTTTCGTGTTTGTTTTACCCTAAGAAAAAAGGTAAAGAGACATAGAGGAGTCATATAGTATTTTCTTAATTCAATGATCTGATATGGCGATTAAGCCGACCCAGGTGAAACTTCAGATCGACCCTATCCCACCCACAAAAACTTGACTGAGCTACTGCAGTCCCCGATATTACAGTAAAAGCCGGGAACCTTACAATTACTGAACTCGGGTCCAAACTTTCTGTGAAGACATTTCTTTTGGCTGAGGATTAACTTAATTTCACTAGCTATTTTTCTGCTAGTAAATAGGAAATACAGGTCAATAAAGACCAGACGATCAGGATGAGGAATCAATTCTTTGGTGCATGCGAGTGTTTCGTGATGAAGAAGTCGTTGGATGGAAGTAATAATTGGAAATGAAAGGTCGTAATTCAAAATCTCGCTTAAAACACGTGTGGAGAATCAGTTTACAAGATTAATTAATCACCAAACTCGTTGTAAGAGCGAGTTGAAAAAGTGTAAGCACTGCGGATATGTTGTCGCGTTCTGATCCGCGAGAAGATAATAAAACAGACCTGGTACTTACTTTTGTCGTTAATTTACGAAAGGAAACCGCAGAGTCGTAGATATTGAAAGATTGCGATTGATAGCCTTGTTTCACGACGAGTGAGTTGTAGCTAATGACTAAACAGAAGGGTGAGTGCACTGAAAAACACTGAGTACTCACTAATTGAACAGCTCGCGTTTCCTTGAGGAAAGAATTGAGAACACATTTGGAAAAGTAAGAACTCGGGATGGGCAGGCATCCGTCTTGTGTCTCATACACAGAAAAGGACATTGCTTCTTTCTTTGATGTCCTTTGTCACAACTTGCTCGTCATGCAATAAAGCCAATGGCTTCCTGATTCGAGACATTGCTAGTGACTCCTTATGGCCGTTAAGTTGAAAGAATAACCTCCTTTAATTTAATTTTTCAAAGAATAGGACGGATGTTCCATGGATTCGCGCGCACTAATCCAGTGACAACTTCAGTTTACTGAAGGCTTTAATCATTTTGTTTAACGAAAGTATTGCATGAAATGACACAAGAATGGGGCCGCCTAGCGAAAAGCTTAATTCTCAAAGACACGAAAAACGTAGTGATCCTTTTATTCCATAGTTGTATTTGCGCCACCACACAACGGCCGGCAAAAGTCAACTTTTATTATGTCACTCAAGATGGATGGATTCGTATCTATCCCGAATTCAAAAGATTTTCAATTAGAACCAAAGGTGAACTAATTAGCGATTTAATTTTAAGACTGTTAGGTTTTTGGGCCTTGCTTATAAGCTCAGGCTATTGGAAAAAGCGGGCAGTCTGTAACACGCCACCCTTGGTAAACAAAGAGAACGACTGCCTCATCGGTTTAACACTCAAACTCTCGGCACCAAGTCAAAGTTTTGTTTTACTTGAAACAGTTGTCTCTTTTTTCTGAATTTAACGACATGTCACGGAGGCAAAGATCTTTTAGTTAGTGGGTCTGGAATTTTAAAACAAGAAAATGTCAGCTTCTTCCTTTTATATCGCTTCCCAGACATAACATCTAGATCTGCTGTCTTTTAAATGCTTATCTTGGTGGGTTCGAGTGAAGCTTCTCGACTTTTCATGAGTGGGTGGGTTGCTCGGTTTTATTCAATCGTATAAATTGTTTCTACAGATCAGACAAAGCTGACAATAAAGCCATTCTTTTTTGAACACCCCCTCTCAACCCCCAGTTCCTTTGTTAACCAATTAAGAAAAAGGTTCTGCGCCAAATGTGCCGTTAGAGCCTATTATTTAGGTCAGTTGTTTGTAATCAAGATATTGAAACGTTTTTCTCAAAGATCGTGAAAGAACTTAAACCATTCATCACGGATGGGGCAAAAGGTTGGCCAAAGTTGTGGCCAAAAATTTTAAACCCTAATTTAATTCGCCTGTTTCATTTTATAACAAACGTAATGCTAAAAGACAAAGTAAGATATAACACTGAATCTTTAATCAAAAAATTTACTTTCATTTTCAACAAAAAAGGATGCGTTTTATTGAAAAATTCGTAGTAAAGCAAAATTCAAATTAAGTCGCCTGTTGTGGCTTTTCTCAAATGAAAGGCTGATATTCTACAGAATAAAGTGTTATTATACTCAAGCACAAGAGAGTGATTCAGTCAACCTTGAAAAAATTAAAAAAAAAAAGGCTTTCGCTAAGCTGAGATTTTGAGATTGTACTCTAAAGTTTCTTGGCAAAAGAGTATTAGATTGGAATAAAACCGAATACTCAGTGACATTTTATTGGCACTACTTCAATCAATTTTTAAATCCTAAAATTCAATTTGCTTTTCCCCCGAACACGGACATTTTTTGCGCATTGCAAAATTGAACACTCGAATCTTCTTTTTGTACCCTCGTGAGTGACGAATTCATGCACGAACATTTGCTTTGTTCGCCAAGTTTCCGGATTAGGATTTACGCTGTGGTTTTTCGATCAATTTCAGGCACACAACGTGGAACTAAGTGAGAGCAAGGCGACACGATCATGGAGTAGCTCAATGCAAACGTTGACAAAAAGAAAACAATTTCTTATTTCATTGGCTTCCGTTAGAAACCACATGGTGAGGGGTACTCCAGGACTCCCGCTTGGAATTCAAACATTTATTTAGAAAACCCTCCCGCTGCGCGTCAGCAGAACATTATTTTGTTCTTTTGAGTGGAATCCCAGTTTCATCTTAGTCCAAATGTTTGTCTGTTCACGCATTTTTGTGTTCAGTCAGTGAAGACCTACATGAACAAGAAAACAGTTGCGCCATTAGTAAGTATCTAATTTACGTTCGTGATCTATAAACAGTCTTATATAAACAGTACTCCAAACTGTGTTTCCTTTGGTCTCAATGACTAAGGGATCGGTCACCCGATAAGCGATCTCAAACACCCTTTGCGTTGTTCAAATGGCCTAAGACAATTTTTACGCAATTATCTCCACACAACGTACAGATCGACACTTCGAAATACTGATTGCACCGAGTTCTTTCAGAGATAAAGATACTTTTAACTGTCCTTTATAACATGCTGATCTCGAAGTCGATATGAAGTGCAAGCAAACACAAACTTTAACACGAAACGCTCAATCTAACAGGGAACTGTAAAAACATCGACGTAAATATTGATCCAGGAAGGTCGTTAAATTCGTACAAAGCTTGTTGCTTTTTTGTAATTTCTCGGGTCATAGCAGAGATCAAGACAGGTAAGCCCCATAGCACATGTCTGTTGTAGGTCGTCCTGTCTCTTTTAATACTAATCTTAAAAGGTTGTCTGTCTATTAACCGCGAAACAGTTGACCATCTGTGTGGGAAACTCACCTCTTGTGTGAGTTCTCAGACTCTGCGGTTGACAAGTGGGAAATATTTCTGAGTGAAAACACAACGAGAACCGTTTGACAAGTGCTGTAATGACTACAACGTGAAGGCAGATATATCGATACAAGCGCTTTGCGGGATTTCGTGGATTCTTATTATCGGAATAATTGGTTTTTGAAAGCGTTTGGTGATCTTTCTTTCACCTCGAAGGATTATTTCTTTTCTATCCTATTATTAAAGGGCCTAAAGGAATAGCTGTTTCCAAATACGACAACTTATAAAGGCAATGTCGCCTTATTGGTGTGCAATGCAATTTTCCTATCAAGCTACAGTAACTAAAATCATCGGGAACAAAGAGTTTATTGTTGGCTTTTTCTTCGCAATCCTTGGGGCGGTGTTTAACACAGCATGTTGTTGTGTTGATGAATACGACACGGTCATAAGCCTCTGTAAATTGTCCTGGATTCCGTGCTCGTCTAGCTGAAGAACTTGTCCCTCCCACAAGCTGATAAACAGGCAGGTAAAATTCGACTTAGCTAGAAAATACGCTCAGTGCTAAATCTCGGTCGAGAAGTACTTAGCACGTTTTTCGTAAGGAAGTGATTTCGCTCGACTTTCCGGGCATCAATGGTCGGGTCATTAACTACGGCTCTGACAACCTCTGCCTACAATTTAGTCGCGTTGACTTAAAGGTTAAAATTATTCTGCCTTCTAAGTAACACATATCTAAACCAGAAACAGAGCTGTGTAATCCAAGCACGGATTTAATAAAGACTAACGGGAGCTGCTTGTCAAATGGCGGAACGAAATCAGTCGAGATGCTCTGATTAGTATGACTGTCTGCTGCGCTTTCGTTTTGCAATGTTGCTGTTTCACTGGCTTTTAATAGCTTTAGTAGCTTATTTTTTAACCCTGTTTAATACAGTAATGAAAAATATTTAAAGATGTTCTGAAAACAAGAATGGCGTATAGATGGAGCATGGATTAAATTGAGAAGTCAAGATTACTCTACCACGGTAGAATAAAACATGGCGGGGGCAGATGAAGATGCGATTGTCACTTACCAGTTGCGATTCGCACTAGTAATTTCGTTTCTTGAACTGGCCGAGAGGTATACTCACAGAGCAAACCAGAACTTGTGCTCTTAGCTCTAACTGAAGACTGTGTAGAAATCCTTTCGGTCAGTGCTGGAATGAAAACAAAAACGGAATGAGCAGCGATGAGTGTGTTACCATCATGTGCGAGGCTCCCCGCAGAAAAAGGTTAATATAACATTAACATCGTTAGAGATCCTCGGCAAGAGATTTCCTGCGCTATGCCCAACGTTGTGACTTCTGGAGTAACTTTTACCTCTCAAAGCTGTGATGAGTCAAAATAAAGTACAATCCCCTTTTCTGTCTTCCCTCAATCAGTTCTAAAGTGATTGTCTTGTAGCTTCCATTACCCTTTGCCTCTTATAATTGTTTTTATCCTTGTATATTAAACTTGGAAGGGCATGACAAGATAGAGTTTTGTTATTTTAATCACGAGAGGCGGGGTACATTTCCAGATGCTGCGGCGCGAATATTTTGCGGCAATGTTCTAAACCTCTTCAAAAGGCAACTGTTATTAAAATCGCGTTCAATAAATCCAAATTGTCCATAGTGTTTATTTCCACAACATTTTGCGAAGGATCTCATCAATTCTAATTTGCAGCACTTTAGCAAAGTAATAAAGTAAAAAGGGAATGTTTTGGCAATTATCTCATTCAGGTCTATTTGCATTCAAAAGGGAACATAGCTGGCGCTTTGGGCGCCCTTCAAAGAACTTGAACCAAAACCAAAACCCCTTGAACTAAATAACGATCTTAGAGCCACATTAACTCACACTGATACAATAGCATTCGTTTCAATTGTGCCAATATTCAACGAAATCGACTATTTTCCTGCTCTTGAGAGCAATTCTGAATTGTATTGATCACCGTAAAACAAAAGCTTACATCACTCGAAGTTCGTCATTCGGCCTTTCAAGATTCCGACTCTCGGTGGAAGAGAAGTAATTAGTTGTAATTAACAAGATCGATTTCACTGGTTGAAAGGAAACATTAACTAAAACGTTTGTTCTACCACAGGTCATGACTCTGCTATCAATAATAAATTTCAATATTTATATTTGCTACTCCATTATAGTTAAACATTGGCTCCGACTCTCACAATCGACGCAATTGACTTCTGATCTCTGAAATTTTTGTTTAAATTTGATAATTGAAAATTTCTTTTCTTAGGCAGATAATTTTCAATATTTCACTTCAGCTTTTCCTTTGTTTCTTCTGGGGTTGATAATTTTCAATATTTTACTTCTGTTGACCGTTAAAAGCGTTCGATCTTTCGCGTACTTTTTTCTTCGACGCCTTTTCTTTGAAGAAGATAAACACAGCTCAGTGTGTTGTGTATATTAATTTTTGGCGCCCAACTCTTTTGAGATGACACTGTTTTGAAATTTCTTGCAATAAAAATTGACAGGAGGTTCATAAAATCTGAAGTGAAATCGGAGGGATTAAACCTTGCTGTCCTCGCGAATTGTACCACTAAGGGTCTCGCCGGAAATTAAATCAAATCCGAATTTTATTAGTTCCTCGCTTCGTTTGCTCGCTTGGTTCTTTTACTAGAGCAACCTAAGAACTAGTTAACACAATTCGTAATGTAAAGGCAACAGCCATAGACATCGAATACAAGATGCTCACACTAATTATCGACATACCGACTATATAACTAAAACAAAGTCATGACAATTCATATCGTTTGCGAATCCAATAAATTTTGTTTTTATAAACATGATCATTCTGATAAAAGCAAAAAACAGTTTTTACCATATCTGCCTTTGTGCGGAGCGATCTCAGTTTCTATTGTCGTGTAACGGTTAGCTATTGGTTTGTCTAGATATTAAAGCTGTACTCGAGAAGAATCTTTTCGGAAATCCCTTCCTACAAGTCAGTGAAAGACAGCGCCTCTCACCGGAAAGAAGGCCGAGTCGTATATAAATTGCAATCCAACCAAGATCGACCATTGACAGAAATGGAAACTTCTACATATCAATTAACCCTCGCTAATTTTGGCGATGTTCTGTCATCGCGGTAAATTTTCATAAACGGATCAACGTCTTAAACCTTCGCCCGTGATAATTGCAGTGGTATTTTGAAGAGTAAAGCAGCGACCGCTTTTCGGAAGACGAAATAAAATTAGTAAGGTCTTTATTAGTTCTTACACGCGTACTTTGCAACTCTTATAAACAACCTGAAAATGAAATTCCCTCGAAATTTTTCTTGCAAAAAAACCTAGCGTGCACGAAAATAACTTCATTAATTAAAATATACACAGGACTCTACCGCGACTCCTAAAATTGTAGGCTTACCTTTATATTCAAACTCTGTGTAGGTTTCTGTTGACCGTTATTTACTGACACAAACACAGGAAATTTTAAACAAACCAGCGTTGAATACAACCGTAATGTGCACAGCAGTCAATATCAACCGGAGTTGTCAACCAAATAAAAGTACCTCGAATATCTTCCTTGCTCTCGTGATATGTACGTGATTTATATTCCAGCCCTTATGGACTTAAAGGTCAATACGACTACCACACCAGTACTCTGTCAATAGGCATATTTTTACTTGGGACACGCAAGGGCATTTCTGGAAAATGCTCATTTCGCCAGACAGATTTAACCTCAATTTAACAACAGTATACAAAAGAGGACTTACTTTGAGATTTTGGATTTTTTCCAACTCAGAGAAGTTGAAAAGACGGTGGTTTGGCGATAAAAGCCGTGACACAAACGTATATTCAGGGAGAGTTATTTTCCACAAAGTTCCGGCTTAGGGGGTGAAAGATTAAGGCATTTTTGAGAGTAGAATTACGCGTTTGGCATTTAAACGCCTCGCATCATTGCTCTAAAATCTGACAAGGCTCAAAATTGTGAGCGACGCAAACCAGCAGAGCTAACTAGAGCAAGAGCATGTAACCAAGACACGTCATGGAGTCTGATGCACTGGTTTTCGCTGGTACTATCGCCTCAGTTCAACGCTTACAAAACTTATGTAAATCATCAGTTGACGGCCAGGTCGAAAACACACGTACAGGAGGGGTCGTTTTAAAAACTTCACTTGAGACGAATGGATCCAGCCCTGAAAAGCTTAAATTTTCTAATTTTGGAGTTTGTAACAATGCTCCTAAACTTTGAAGGGCCGCAAGTTTCAGAACATCATGTGTTTTGAAAGAAACGTCATGTCAAACGCGTCTCATCAGCTGCACACAATGCGTATTCCACCCTTAAGTATATACGGATTAGTTGAGCTTACAGACGCGCTAAACCAGCTTTCGACATAATTCTCGCACTATGAGTAGCATCATTGCGTGTTTGCAAGAAGCTTTTTTGAGCCTTATAGGACATAAGAAACTAGATTAGCCGGCTACAGTGAGACTATTTAACTCAAATCGTCGCCGATTCTTCCCTCACCTTTTTGCAGCAAAGGTAAATAACATTTTGAAGCAGCCCTGTCGCATAAAGTTTAAAAAAATACATGCTTCATCATAAGGCTTGTTAACAGGACGAAATGTGTTACTTAATATAGACCTGATAAAAGTTCTTTGCACCATGTTTTAATTTCCTCGATGTTTAGTCTCAACCATTGAACTCCTAAGAGTACAGCAGGAGATCAGTAGAAATTGGCCAAATTGTGTAAAATTTCCATTTGGTTAAAACTGAAAACAAACACCACATAAAAGCACTGTTCTACAGCTTTCATTTGAATGTTCATACTTCCTAACAAATTTAATCGCGGGACTCAAAACTTAGTCCACATTCTGATGTGATTGAGGGTGTCATTTTGGCTCTGGACGGGAAATGTTAAGCCTTCAATTTCTGTAGATATAACGTGAAATGGAAACACTGCTACATACGTGCAATCACTGTTTACAAATAAACCCTTAGATGTGTTAAACTTTCTGCGACAGCACGATAGAAAAAATTGTTTTACCCACTTCTAGTGCCATTTCCTGGCTTAGCGCTTTTTTTAGTAAGCCATTCTTGTTATCGGCGGTCAAGAGGAAACAGGTTTGATAATTTTGGGCTTACTGCTGGGTTGGAAAAATGCCGCATTATAAACATTAATAAAAATAAGCATTTACACATTTCTTGGAAAAGATAGAGTTAAAAATACATGCATATCAAGTCGAAATTCGACCGAGTGAAAGACTTATGTTTTTTAAAGTAATCAGGTCGTTTCGTGAGTAAACTATCTATTTCAGGAGAGTAAGTTTGCGTGTTTCAAGCATTCCAGAATTTAATCACTACAGACTGTGGTCCGTCTGGTATTGTACGCTCTCGAATCCAAGAGCTTGATTCCATGCAGGCAAACAAAATAGTATTAGGAGGTCGAGCATCTCTTTGTTGCTATAACTGACACGTGGGTTAAGCTGAAATGGTAAAAGATTTCAAAGTCTTTTAGATACTCACTTGAGATTTTTCCACAAGATAGACTGGAAGACCATTGAGTGAGGAGAAAGTGGTCTCTCGTTCGATGAACCTTCTATCCTTCGTGCACATGTTTTAATTGTGGGAAATCTCGACCGCACACTTCAAACACATTTAATGCACACGCGGGGCACGCAAAAATCTATTTTATAAACCTACACAGAGTGCTCATTAGAAAAATGAAAGAGAAAAACGTGCCCAGAGTACGACAAGTGCTCGTTTCTGAGCGAAGAACAGGACCTCTAAGTAACACGTGCAGACGAGAATATCAACTTTGAATACGAGTATACTTGTTCAATGTATTTGCAGTTTGGTAATTTGTACATTTAAATTACAAGAGCTGGCTTTAGAGTCTATGTAGTCGACTGGTGATGGAATTAAAGTTGGTGCGGAAAGATTTTCTATTTGCGAGACTGGCAAAGCTTGTACAGTTTTCCATTGCCGCACCTGACTTGGTGCGGGTTCTCAGGTTTCTATCCCCAACTACCGACGAAAACGTTTGAGAAGTTTTTCCAGTGTTTTATTCTTAGACAACATGGTATATCATGATTATAAGCAAATAATCAGCAGAACACCTTTGGATTCAATGCAACCGTTATCCACTCTGTTAAGAAGTTGACATTCTCTAAAGAAAGAGACGGTTATCCGCTCAACGACTGAAAAAAACCCAATGTCAAAATTCAATCGCTTTTCAATGACCACACGTGTTATCGACTCTAGACAGGAAGAAAATTCCGTATTGTTTCAATGGTTAAGTGATTTATAACTTTCACTAAATATTATAACCGGAGTCATTCAACGGTTTCACCAAGCATCAGTTATTACCTGCTATCCGAGGAAACGAACTAAACATAAATCAACAAAATTAATCAGCATTTAGACCCTCGTAGTTGGGAATCAGTCATTTTTTTTTTCTTACTAAAGCGTCGTCTCTGAAGAGTTCTCGAGACTTAACTTTATTTAGATTTACAAAGCTATGATCTAACTAGCGAATTTAATCACAATCGACTAGGTGACTGACTTGCTTTAAATCTTGATTTCAGTGAAATACGTCTAAGCCTGGTAGATTCGAATTTCGCATTGCCTGTGGGCTTTATATAATGCCATGAAAATATATCGCGTCAAGAGACGCGTCCCATCCCATGTATGGTATGAATAAAATACAAATAACGCTTTGTTAACTTAATGTTGAATACAAAAATTGAGTACCTTGCTTCTCCGAATCTCTTTGGCCTTTGAATTCAACTGAGCGAGTTTTAAACTTCTTCTGATAATTAAGTGTTTTGACTTCAATTTATCAGTCAACAACTGACTAAACGGCTCGTTTTGTAAATTTATGCGACGAGTTTTTTAGCACTTCCTTATCGGAAAGCCGTGAAATATTTGTCATAAATTAGCCCTGGAGGCCGCACGGAGCTTCAAAGACAATCTGTTCGGCCATAAAGTCGTAAGATTATTAAACAGAGGACGGCTAATGGTTTCGGGCCATGCTGCTTTTGACAAAAAAGACGACAGGAATAACTCATCATTCTATAGTAATCTTTTGTTTCGGGTAATTTGTCAGTGTAAAGTGAGTTTATAGAGGAAAAGAAGGAAAACAAATGTGTAAAACGTTATCATCCTTTGTGAATCGAGTACGTGCCAAAAACAACGATTTTTCTTTTAGATGAAAAAACAACATAAAACTTCGATATTATTCGGAAAGATGATTTTGCAGAGTCAGTGAAGAGAGTTTTATTCAATCCTTCTCTTGGATTATGGATTATTGAATGAAACTGCTGATCCATGGGGCAAAGGGGGTTTTAGACGAAAAGGAAGAATAAAATATATTCCTTTTGATGTATATGATAAAAATGGTAGCTTTTGGTATTTCCTAGAAGTAACACGTTTCACAAAAAAGCGAAGGAATACTCTAAGGCAAACATTTCGCTATCTCAGCCTTGTAAACGATATTTTAAATAACCACGAATGTGTTTAAATCTCTTCCAAAATGTTTACTTCACACACAGCATAGAAGTCAAAGGCAAGACATTTGAATAAACTATGAACCCCTGTTGTACATCTTCTTGTGAAGCAAAATGCATCGTTGTTTTCACTTAAAAAAACGCGAAAAGAAAAAGAAAAAAAAGGAAGAAAATTTACCTCCTTGAATCGATTAATTAAATTTAAAAATTATTTGAATAATGCCCTGTTTAGTTAAAGATCGCCTTTGTACTAAAAACCTGACGTTTCTGTACAGGGAGTCTTGTCCAAACGCTGACTGTAAATTTGCATTATAAAGGCAGAGACAAGAGCCTACTTGTTTAACCTCGAAAATTTCTCCGCGCTTCGATTGCATCTCGGAATATTCTTAGAAAAGGCGTATATCTTGTTTGTTTAACGTTTCGTTTTATATTTCGCGCGCAGATTGACGCACAGTCCCATTCTACGTTGGCAAGCGAAAAACAGCAAGAAAATATAGAGACCTTAGTAGAGAACGTTCGCCAAAGATAACTGTTTAGTAAAAGTTTTTGAAAGTAGGTCGAGGCTTGCGAAAATATACCGAGGATGGCGATTGTCAAAGCTCACCGACAATTAGTCTTTGGATGAGTGGACCAGTGAACCTTGTCGGAACTTTGAAATATTCTTTGAAATGAAAATTAGGCCGATTCTTCAGATGCTTTGGCCAATTTGGAAAAGCTTGCCGCAAGCCTGAGATAATGAATTTTTCATCATGCAGACCAAGGTTTGTAACGCGGCAAACGGGGCGGCTTTGAATTGCAAGATAAAACCGCCATAACATCGAAAAATAAATTAAATTGCTTTGAATAAGTTACGGCGGAGAGAATAAATTCAGTTTGTCTCTATTCCTTCTCAGTTAGGTCAGACACAAAAGAGATATTCGTCGAAATCAGTCACCATTCCCTTAGATACGTGTTTTGTCCAAGTTTCAGCGACAGTTTCTCAATTCCTGGCGTATAATTCAAGGCCATGCAATAAATGTATCTGTATGATCTCGGCTTGTTTCCTTCAATGAACTTTCAATCATTGCTACTTTGACTTCGTATATATATTGACCTGCAGACGGACCAGTTGAAAATATAAATATCATATCGGCCCAGAGAACTTTAAAACCCTGTTGTTTACTCGCTGCAGTTGTTGTGTACAAAGCTGCAACCGATTTTGCAGCATGACTCACTAATTATACCGTACTGGGTTAAAAAATGTCCCGCGAACCCAGTGTTTGCATGGTTTGGCCTTAATTATTAAATATTTTGTCTTTCACTACCTTCTAGTCTCTTATTTGAAGAATAATTACAATTTATACAAAGAAAACTGGCCAGAATTGGTATAAAACATGCATTTTCAGCTCACTTGTGTCTCTTATGGAGGGATGAAACTTTTTAATTAAATTTCTGTCAATTTGGCGTGACCTTATGAGACGGTATACATATTGGTCGGGCCATTCAAGGCAGGAATATACAGGGTTTATCCTTCGCGTGCTCCTGCCTAAACTGTGCTTTATAATTGTCGGCTCGAGGGCGTATAATCTCATTACCAAGCCTGTAAGCATCAAATAGAATACACCTGTGAAAACAATACCTCCGATTCCACACACCAACGAATCACAACGGCCATGGCATTCTTCAACATGCTGTTTGAGATCCAAACCTTCGAACAAGCGAATTTAATATCGTGTCTTCTTACTCGCGCGAAAGAAGACGGAAATTACTTTCAACGAAGCGGTTAGACTAGAATTTAAGTAGGGTCTGCATCAAGCAAGGGTGTGTTTATTTTACGAAGTGTCTAAGACGCAGTAAAGCGCTTAGATATCAATGCTCACTCGGCAGGATTACAGAAGTGGATTCGTGTTGTTTTGTTGCCTTTAGGTAAACATTTAAACGGCAGTTGTGCAAACTTTGAGTTGAACATTCCAACAAACTACACCGTTAGGTTGTTTTTGAAACGGAATACACATTTGATCTTTTTCAGAAAAAAAAAAAAAAAAATCGTGCACCATAAATTCGAACCGCTAAATGGCAACGCTTTTAAGATAAACAGAAAAGAGGATTGCTTGGTGGGATTATAAATTATTTTGCTTTTGCTTTTAAGAAGAGATGACTTTTTAAAAACAACGAAGTCGCTGTGGAGGACTCTCGCTATTTAATGAGAAATAACCCTTTTAGTAAAACGTTGGTAGAAATGAAGATCACTGTGTGCTATTTAATTTTATTTTCTTTTTTAACGGTCAAGGAAATATATCAAGTAAACAAATTTCTAAAGCAATAAGCTGTGGAGTTTTTCGAAAACTAAAAGCGATGAAATATTTTGCTTATACCGTCAAAATAGCGTGTACTCTATATTGATAGCAAATTTAAAGGAAATCGGATTTTCAGCTGAGAAGTACGTAAGAATTCGCAAGAGTTTAACTCGGTAAACGTTATATTTTGTTATAAAAACAATGTCTGTGGGTGCCCACAAAGCGGAGAGCGCTCTAACTTTTCACGAAGTTATGGCTTTGCCTCTCCGTAAGATATCTGAAGGGAAATTTAGAGTCATGATCGAGGTAAAATAAAACGAAGGGGCATGGACACTCGCTGGAAAAAGGTAGCTTCAACAGCGCCTGAAATTTAGGGAAATCGCTCGCGCAAAGAAGTTTAAAAATGAGTTAAAGTAATTAAGTGATCCGTTTTTATCTCCCGTGTGAAAACAGTGATCGGTTTAAACAAGGGGAACATTGACTGATGCGTTTGAAAGAGCCGCAAATCAACACGGCGAAACTTGAATTGTTTAAAATGACGCCCAATGAGTCATTCCTCCGGCCGGGAAATGTCTGTTTTCCTTTGAAAATGTTTAGTTAAACCATTATACCAGCAAAGAGCAGGTTTCTTTAGGCCTCAAGCCTTGTTCAAAGGGATTAGAAATAATTCAGTTTGATCTTTCTGTTAAATGAAAAAAAGGCAATTTAACTAAGAAGTTAATTTTTCATGGAGAAAGTAAAAGAACCCTCAATTTCCGAGCAAAACTCATAATCGAGGCACTTGTACAGATGGCAAAACATTCAGATACCTTCGGCAAGCTTTTTATTGTTACGGAAAACTCATTTGCCGCCATAATTTCGCTTTTATTGAGGTAATCAAATCCGCAATTATATCTTCTTGGTGTCAATAGAAACAATTTTATTAAAGTTTTAATTTAATTAGTGGCATGAAAAAATAAAAGCGATCGCTTAATTTTGCCTCTAAGTACTCAACAACCGTGTACAGTATTTAGATTGAAAGGATATTGTTTCAGTAATAATTGTTAATATCCTTGCAGCAATCTTGGCGGTTCGCTTTGTTGGAAACCGTGTGTATTGGGGAAATTTACATTGGGCCCAAGTGAATTAACCGTGTCGACTTCTTTCAGTTTGGCCGTGTGACGCAGGCGTAACGCAAGAACTGTATTGAAGATTATCACGAGTTTCTCACCATGAAAACAGACGGGAAAACACTGTAGGTTTGGTGGTAAAATGTTCAAAGTTTTTAACTCGATGACATACCGCGGACTCGCAAAGAACAGTCAAAATACGTCACTGAAAAAGGGCCGCATTAACCGGAAAAGGATACGAGAGATATTAGAGCGAGTCAGAAGAAGCGAAATGCTTTCTGATGCAAATTATGCAATAAACTAATCAGTGATCTAATTTGTTCTTTTCTTGTCGCTTCACAGACGGCCGAAATGAGGCCGAGCCGACATTTAGGAACAAAAGGCGAGCAATGAATATTTTCCACTGCCCATATATTCAAAATGAACTACGCGGAATCGAAATTAACTCAATTAAGCGAGCAAGCGCACAGGGCAGCTGTTGAGAGTTGTGCCTCGCACCTTGAACAATTGCATTTGAAGTTTTCCATTGTTCCCTATAATGACGGTCCACAAAGCTCTCAGTATCTTGGAGGCGTGAGCCGAAAGGCAATACTCTCTTTCTCGCGCGCCACAGTAAAATGACCCTACTGTGCTTACTTTACATATAAGGTAAAAGCGTGTTTCAGGCCTCTTTGACTTGTCAGTCAATTGACACTTTACTGCACGCAACCGGCTAAGTCATCAAACAGGATTTGCTGACCGCGGTAAACTTACCACGAGTTGCGTTTCAAACGCCACGGACTCACTTTGAATTTTGACAGCGTTTTCTATTATTGAATTTTTTCAGCTCGCGGTGGCATCTCGGGCAAATAGGTTTTGCTGGTTGTGAGAGAATTCCGTTGTTAAAGGCTTTGCTGGTGCGGGTTCGTCGAGACGAAATTCAACTCAGTCATTCTAGGACGATAAGGTATGGTTCAACACGCTTGAATAGTTTTTTAAACGTTCTTTCAGGTAAATAGGAATTAAAAGTTCTGGCGAGAAAATGAATGGCGTGTCTTAACCAACAACAATGAATAATTATGATAAATTTATGCTACGGACGACTCTAACGCAATGTTATTAAGATTGTTGTTTAGCTTGGCTAGGAGCACTGGTTCGTCGTTTAAACGGTGTTGAGATAGCATATATTGCTTCTAATATTACTTATAAGGAGCTTTTTAATTATTGCTCAAGAGCACATATACATTGATATTAGACTCGGGGTAAAAATTGAGATAGAAATTTACAGTTGGAAGTGCGATGTTGAGTTCGCAACATGCGAGTATGTGTCAAACTGGCAGCACCGAGTCTGTGCGGATAATTGCTTATTTACCGAGACTTAACTGCTATTCAATTAATTGATAGTAAATGTCAGGGCTAAATCCAGTATTTAGAAGGCTTCAAATTTAGCAGGGCTCGTGTTTGTACAAGAACAGTACACAATAATCGAGTCCACAACTCCAAACTAACTCCAACTGCGCCAAGTCATTTTCGTATTCTCCAGAAAAATAACGCTCTTGGGTTGACTAGCGAGTCGTGCTGCTGTTAACTTGTCAAATCAATCGCTCTACTGAATCGATATTTTGATAAGCTTCACTGGATTGCATTCAAAGCAACGCTTTTGAGAACAAAATCCAACACTTTAATGCTTTGAAACCGATAATAGGATCTACAACGGGTTCAGTAGATATACGATTCACCCGACAAAAAACTCGTGGTCACATCGCCCACATACTACAACAACACAAATTCGTCCCCGGCGAGTTCTTCAGAGTCGTTCCATCCGGCAACACAGGCTTTCGATCATTAAAGTTTCTGCTTGGTTGAAGAGGTTGAGCGAGTCTTCTAGGCATTGCTCAGACGATTTCGTGATTAGACACCCAAGGAAGAATGTGGAAATATTTTTTTTCTCTCCTCTCCCGTCGACTCGACTACTGGATCACTCTATTCTTTTGAATCGACTTCCAGGAGGACAGGAAGCCGGAAACTTCCATGCTGCTGTCTCAACCGAGCCACATTTTCAAAACATGACGCACTTTCATAGCAACCTCCGTCCTTTTCCTCACCTAAAACGAACAGAAAACGTCCTAGCCACAGAATTGGACGCAGCTGACGAATATCAACGGTCGAACGACCGGTTCCAAAGCACGACGTTGTTTTGGTGACGCGGTGTAGATAGTGATGGAACGCTCTCTTGGGGAGGATGTTGTTGTGTTCATCTGTGGTACACCGGGACAACGCAATTCAGGCCATGCGTGTTTTCCTTGAAACAACACACGGGCAGGAGTCCAAACCACTCTTTCCGTTGCCCCTTCAGATTGATTTTTTGTGGTATTTGTGTCATGTGTGTGCCGAGTATTTTTCTTTGTTGGCATTTCAGAGAACAAGCACCTTGAGAGTTTCAGATAATTAGTGCAAAAATCAATTCTACTTCCTATGCTATCTTATCATTTGTTTCTATTTTCGTGTGAAGCTCTATTAAAATCTCTAGAATCCAAATACAAAATTTGGTTCCTTGTGTACTTTGCTAGGCAGAATGACTAGGTCAGAGACTGACTGATTTTATTCATCCTCTCACTGAGGCACCCTTCCAGAACTTCAGATGGCAAATGTCTTCGTTCAACTTGTCGTTTCAGACACAGCCACTAGAAAATCTCAACATTGTCTGTGTGGAAAAACGCTATCACATTCCATCATGTAAGAACTAACAGAAGCTTCTGTTACTTTTCCTGAGTCGTTTCCTACCGGCGGTTTAAGGCAGATACAATCAGACGGTAAATTGTCTTTCACTGCACTGACAACATATCTACTTGTTGTTCGGCTGCACAGTATCACCTGGATCAAACATAAGAGCCCTTTGGACAAATTTTAGCCTGACACGGAACTTACTGGCCTGTATTATTTTTTCCTTTAGAACAGGTATGTGAGGGTTTTTGAACTGTTTCGTATCTCGAAATAAGATTCAGGCCCAAAAAGTGTATTGTAGAGAATTTCGCTACGATACTGTCGCAGTCCTTCGGTAGACTGAAGGGCCTCTGAAGGTATGCCAAAATGACCTATGACAATTCCCTTGGAAAATGTGCACCAAATATAACTTTGTGACGGTTTTGGTTATTACTTCCTTCTTGAATTATTGTGAGCCGATGTGTATAAGGCCAATTTGTGATCGAGTACAGCTTTTTACTGAATGTATAGGAAATCGGGTAATCAAACTACAGTGGAACTTCGTCATGCGGATACACAACTTGGAGTACAGTTCTGTCGTGACAAAAAAGCTGAATCTTACAGCTTAAAATGTAGATCCTCTAAGTGCTATTTCAAAGACATTTTGGGAAATCTAAGCTCGTTTTCGGCTGCCTGTTGATCTTTGAGACATTAGTGATATCATGCGTTGAGTTTTAAGAACTGAACTGGTCATTAATCGAGTGCGATAAAGCCTTTGGCTTTCAACATAATAGAAAGGAAGGTAATTGAATGCTGTTTCAGGAGCTTCTTCGTTTTTCAGTGGCGAATGAGAATCTTGTCTGTAAAATAAATTCTTCTTGGCAACGATTAGGAGGTAAATAAAGCCGAGAATTAAATACCCTGATTTTAGCCGATACTTGGCTTCGGCGTAAAGTCATTGGCATGATATTTCCACATGCAGTCACCTCGTCAAACTGCGAAACAATGAATTCAAGAAAACTGACTGTAAACGTTCCAATTCCATAAAAGCGTGTTCTTGCAAATATAAGTTCAAAGATGAGCATATTTTCCCTTGGTTTAATTTTTAGATATTGTGAGTTTGTATGTCCTCTGTTTTCCTATTAAAGGAAACGAGAAGAAAAAGAATTCCAGCAGGAGCTGTATTTGCGTGAATTTTCACAATCCCACCCATTCGAATGTAATTTTGGCAAACCAGCTCAAGGTTGGCTGATTTTTGATCAAATTATACTGTGAAATAGATGGATCTCCGATGATTTACTAGACTAATGAGACTGCTCTAATGCTCGTGAACATGAAGCTACCGAGCAAATCATAGGTAAGAAAAACTCTCTCACGCATCGAGGTCATTAGTTTAAGAAGCTTGGTGTCTTATCAACTTTTTCGTAAATGTGGATGTTTGGAGATTGAGATATCAAGACTTCGTGACTTCGTATTCGATATAAAGCAATAACCACATTTACGTTAATGTAGCTTCAGGAAACCACATAAAAAGGATTAAATCAGTTGAAGTAGCTTGTAAGACTTCCTTGACGAAGAAGTTAAACGGCTGCAGAAGAGAGAATGTGGTTTCGGTGACGCCCAGCTCTTAGGACATAGAGACTCACTGAGCTGACCAATTGTCTTTTAGAACAATTTAAATTGCTTTAAAAATACCATAGTTGGTTAACATGATTTATCCGAATCCACAAATTAGAAATAAAACGACACAGTCATTTGGCAATGCTATGGAGACCCCAAGGACTGCTTAGCTTGAAACATGCCTTTGATGAATTTCTTGACTGAAATCTATTTAGGGAGCTGTAAATGTTTCATTCAACAGGTGATAAATGGAAAAAAAAAAAAACATTTAACCAAAGCTGTGTGCGGCTTTTTTTTTTTTTCCCAAACTTAATTAAACGTTAACTTGTATTTCAAGGTTGTAATTCAGCTTGTCAAATAAAATTGCTTTCATCTCTGCTAGCACGCTATGCATGCGTCTGAAGTTTAAACACATTGCAGGGTCGAGTTATTTATGGTTTTGTGGAAAGTTAAAATAAGTCCTCCCCACATTTCCCTTTATAACTAAAATCGATAGCCTATAAACCGCAGACATAAAGGGAGCTAATTTTGTCTTTTCAACCAGATACGACGGTTCTGGTGACCTTTACAGGCATGCTTTGTTAAGCACACCACGCAAGTGAACAAACATGCCTTATCTTTATAAGATCTGCTTTTGAAACAAAGCATTCACATACTTTTAAAGGTAAAAGACATCATGAGAAAATTGAGTAAGTAGAGTAGCTGCTTTCTTCTCATGTTTTCCCCTTGGGATAGTTTTTCTCGTATTTGAACAGAAATTGAGTATTCATGTATTATGCACCGTCGGAATTGGTCAAAATATCCTGCAGTTTTCAACGAAACGTAATGAATCAGTAAAGAAGCATCTTTTAAGCGTTTTGAGGCATGGCTACCCAATTCAAGCTTTATAAATATCGTTTTTTCTTTTTGAAGACGATCGCTTTTTGGACTAAACAAAAGCAACGAATCCGCGATTTCAGCATTAGTTAATTACCTAATGTACCTCATTTGCTGTAACTCGTCTATCTATCTTTGCCAATTCCCTACAGTTCCACTGAACCAGACTGATTGTAATTCGAAAATGGCCTGAATGTGAGCCGTGTGAACCTCTAGCAAAGTAGGAATGAATTACATATCAGCTTTTATTCCGAAAAGGTTCCATTTGGGGTTCAAATATGAATACAATAGGGCATATGTATTTTTGATCAAAATAGTGATAGGCCATTGAATTGATGTGAAAGCTCAATGTTCCACTGAAGCCAAATGGGTGCAAACAGTTAACATGACTAATTTATCACGGAAAGCAATTTTATAGTCAGAATATATACCATACTTAACTTAGACTTGCGAGGAAAAACAACTTTGTTTTCGAATTCATAGTCATGTCGCAGTATAGCTGGCACCTTTTTGATATTTAGCTTGAATCATATGATGTCGTAAACATGGGTTAGGTGCGCTGATATTGGCTCACAATACTATACTGTGTTGTTTGGATGTTCAAAGTGTTTTAGTTGCCGCCCTTATTCCATTCCATCATGAAATGGACGAGAAACAAGCTTTTTACTGAATCTTTACTGCCCATGAATTGCTGATTAGGCAACTTCATCATTGGGTCTTTTCAAATGGGAGTCAACAGCATTTGTGAATTGTATCGTGCAGGAAAGCAAGTCTTGTCTTTTATTATTTCTTTTCTCTGGATGGGTTTCGTTAAAGGTGCAATATTACTAGTGAAAAATTAAACAAGAAAATACCAGTAAGGTAATTGCGTATCAGGAAGCAGTTTGCGTGCTTTTGAAGTAAGGACACGACTTTAAAAGGGTTAAGAGACGTGAAATATCGTGTTGCGTTAGAATGCTTTGGAACGTTTACAACCAGGGCCCATCTACAGCGTACCTTGAAAGTGAGACATTCTTATCTGAGCAAATCTGTTTCAGATTTCTCGTTTAAACAGTTTTACAGCTAAGTCGATCAGCACAGGTAAGTAACGAAACATTTCAATCAAGAATTCCTTGCAATAGCTTCTGTTCTGTGCACCCGATTGTTAAATCACAGTGAAAAGATCAGGCTATCAATGTTCCCTGGCGAATTTTCGCTCAGAGCCGGGTAGATTCGTCTTATTCCCTCAGAAACCATTTAGACAGTACCGGAATTAGATAACAAAGTCGTGATATCATTGAAGAGGTAAACTAAAGGGATGGAGAAAACTTTACAATTGATCAGAACAATGGAAACCTTTCGGAAAACTTACAAAATCGAAAATCCCTACATAGCGGAAATTGACGTATTGAGATAACGTTTTATTTTAATGGAGTTCATTAACATTATCCTCTGGATAGAAGATTTTGGTATGAATACACATGTAGACATTCAGAAGAAATATAATAGTAATCAGAGTAGCGTACTAATCCTTCAAAGTAAATGCAAAAACAACCACGTATGAAAAACCGCGAATCAAGATTAACTTGGGAAAATACATCACTGACGGTCAATGTAACAATCCTTACTCTTTTCTAGCTCTAAAAAAATCTTACAAAAACATCGCAAATATGATAGAACTCCATCGTCTTGTAGCAATGTCTGGCTTGAATAAGTCACCTACGTACAGTTCTTAAATTCACTGATTTAAGTCTACGACGCTTCGGCCCTGAGGTGGACGAATGACACTTAACAATAGGTAATGGTTGGGCCGTAATGGTTGTGTCATTTCTTTCAAAACACAGAGAATGAAAGCATTCACGTCCGATTTTCTCTGACCGCAAAGAAAGCCCCAACACGTCCATTACGCAATACTTGCTTGGAACGTCACGAAGGATGTGATAAGCCGCAGAAAAATACTAATTAGATCTGGATCTAAAGCTTGTACGTTTCTTTGAAGAAACACAAAAAGCTATTTTAGAGGAAATGTGGTACAAATGTGGAATATTTTAAACCACAAACTAGGCATGACAGCTAGGCTTGATGACAATCATAATTCGCTTATTGCTCTAAATGAAATGAAACCCGCCCCCCCAATTAGTTGATTGAAAACACGACTCTGGTGATATACATTACACTGGTTGTCTCGGCGCCTCGCAGGCCATTATTTCATGTCTGTCACCGTAGAAGTCCTATAATCATTTGGATCAGGCAATTGGAGGTTAACTTTAGGGAACAAAACAACTTTGAAATGAGAAATTGCGTTGACACCTTGGGTTTAAAGCGTATCTTTTATCACCATGTGACTTTGGCGCCACTTAAACACCCCAGAATGCAGAGATAGAGAAAACCAGATATTTGCTTTTAGCACATAAATCACTGTCACCTGCCCACATGATAAGAAACATGTATGTTAAATCATTGCTCATAAACGTCGACGCCGATTTACAACAGATAGAAATACACCTTTACCACACACATAGCCAAAACAATAACTTGCGAATACAACACATCTTTACAAAGAAAAGTATTGTCCCAGCGAACACAAAAAAATCACATTAATCGAATCATCCATACCTGAGTGATCACTTACAAGAACGGAACCAGAGCTAAATTTATTTTGATGCTATCGGACCCTGGTATCACATGGGCGTGTTGATTATTTGACTCACAGTAATTCAAGGCTATATATACTTTGAATAGAAACAGGGAAAACGTAATTGAATGCATTCCTTTGTACGCTGAAAACTGACAGCTCGTCTCTCTGTTGGTGGTATCAGTGTTATAGACCAGAGACTGAATGGGAGTAATTTTATAATCACAAGCGCTGTCTGTTTCTCTCTCTTCTCAGCGGACTCGGTTGACTGCGACAAAATGGCGGGCTATTTTGGTCATGTCGGAGGACATGTGCCTCCTTATTCAGTAGGTGGCCATGGATTGAGTCATCCTGCTCCAAATATCGATTTCTTCAGCCAAATGGCACCTCCACCATGCGGTAAGTTGTTTTGTAGTAGACATTAAAGCCAATTACGAGCTTTATAGTTTGGTAAATGGAGGGCATGATGAGGTTGCCGTTGCTTCAGTTACAGCCGTCTACTGTTGCTTCGGGCAACTTTGCTACGCCTAGGACGGTATATTAGTGGACATATTACATTCCATCTTTCTAGGCTCACTGAAACTGCTGAAATAATTCAGAGTTAGTAAGAAAACTTAGCTTTGCAAATTAAGAATTCCCAGTTCCCGAAGCGTGAAGGTCATGGGATCGAAAACGTCCTTGCAGATGAGGCGCAAATTTCATGAAAAGATGCGCCCTGAGATCTTTTTGATTCCTTATTCACGTAAACTTATTTACCGACCATGCAAAAATTGTAGAAGTCCGACGGGCTGGGTTGCGGTTTTCGAGGTAATCCGCAACCTTGGGAATAGCGCAGCGACATTCGTTGGGGCACGTTGTAGCATGCTTATTTTGAAGGCTTTTTAACCTTTTGGTAACCTAAGAAAAGCAATTCAATTTGCTAATAGAAACAACGATTTACATGTACGGATTTTCACATAAAAGCATTGTTTAAACAGTTCTTGTTTGCTATATAATTACACATCGTTAGAGGCTTAATAAATCATCATTCCGTTTGCGGTAATGTGAATAAAATTGCAATGGACGACACTAGATGACAGAATTGAACCAGAAGGAGTTACGCGGTAATAGTTTTAGTTTTGTCTACACACTTGTCTAATTTGTCGAAGAAGGCTCCACTAATTTATGACGTTGGGTGCAATTATGTCTGGTCTGTTGATAAAACAAACGTCCACATGCGTCAGGATCCACTTTTGATGTTTTGACACCACACTGTCGAAGTTTCTTGCCCTTCGTTCAATCATACTGCCAAGTGTAGTTTCCTTCAGCATTTTAGGTCATGTGTGGATCGTTAATGAGCCATTTTAATAACGATTCTAACAACTATTCGGTTAAACACGAGAATAAACTTTATGTTCTAATGATTACCTTGTCAAAACACTTCATTCCAGTTATGGCGCGACATCCGTCTTTAATTAGAGTCTTGTGGTTACTTCAGAGATCGTATGCGGGCAAACAAAATCTCACATTTTTTTTTCTTTACAAGTCGTTACAGCATATGCAATGCACTTCTGATGCCTCTCTATTTCTGTGAAAGCTCTCACATGTCATAAAATCGAATGTGTTTACTTTTCAAATGTTCAGACGCCCATGCGGTGGCAATATGGTGGACGTAACTTCTCCCTGCATGGGAGCAAGATGTTGTTGGGTTGGTAGCCTGGGATGGTGTCCATGCAGTACAAGGTCTCAGAAAACGTTTAACAGCAGCAATAATTTTCATCTCAAATAGTATTGTACATGTAGGTGCAAGAGAGTTACAGGGAAAACAATTTGGACAAAAACTTGTAGATGCTGCTTGGACAAAAACCTGAAGTATGACGATTCAATCTAATTGCTCGTAGAGAATTCTCGTGGTTCTGTCTTCTGCATGTTTTTCTTTGCTCTCTGTGTGTAGTGGCTGGTTGGTTTGCCACGAAAAAAGAAATCTAAGTTACGACTATGCGGTGAAGGCTGTCGTCAACTATGTTCTCGTGTTTGTTCTGTTTTTGTTTGTTGTTTGTTAAATGTGCTTGTAACTTTTGAATCTGTTAAGTTACCTTCTGCAGTGTAAAAATTATGAAATGAAAGCTGCTGATGATTTGGACAAATTCAATCGAAATTGTGAAAGTCGGTCAGTGGATAGAAATCTAGAACAGAAACCTAACTTAACGGTGTATGAAAATGAAGAAATTCCTTAATCCATTAAACTCTTTAATGGCAATAACATCAACTAAGAGATCGATCGTTCTAATCCAGTGGAAATATTTCTCACTGTTACATGTGGACGTATGTGATATTGTCTAAAATCTGTACAATGCCTAAATTTGGGCCCCTCGTGAATTCGTCTAACAATTTATGTTTAAGTGTAAGTATTTTGGGTCCAGCTGTCGCTCTTAGCAGCAAGGAGATGTGTAGTCTGTAGCGTATGTTATATAAAAGAATTAAAGACATTTGTTGCTTGTTCAGTAGCATTGTCCAACTATGTCCGTAATGTTGGCTTGGAATAATAACGAATACAGACAGTATTTGGCCTCCGAAGCCGCTTATAAACTACATTTCCAAAATCTCTCCTCAAAATTTAAAAGTTGCAAAGAACAGTCTCTGTTCGTTTGGGTGAAGGCAATGTGAGCAACTCAGTGCTAAACAAAATTCGGTATGGAATTAACTAATCCATACATTTTTCAGTGTTGTGAAAGTTTAAACTGCTAGGAAACGGACGTTAGGGTCCGGAAGCTCGGCGATATAGTCCTGCTTGGCTAAGTATCAGACGTTGTGGGTAATAACCACATATCTGGCGTTGGAGTTTACGGAAGGAATGAATGGCAAGAGGGGCGAGGTCAACGTATTTGGCTGCTGCTAACATTGTTTACGGGTCTCAAAAGCATACTTTGGGTTTGTTTTATTACAGGAGAACATTTTTTCGTTTTAATCTCTTTAAGGCAACGAGAGACACTTCCTCTACTCCTCCACGCCAATGATATTTCGTTTTGTTTGGTGCTCTTGTCTACCTGGCGACATTTACGCAGGAATTAGGCATATGTTGTTATGATATTTCCTTATTTCCTTGAAGAGCTTATGAACTAACAGTTACACGAATTTAACGAGCATGCACGCAAAGATTAAAGAAATAGTTATGCATTACTGAATAAAGCTGACGGAAGTTAGAGCTACATTTGAAGGGCTGAAATTTCAAAACAAGTCTTACACTTTCACCTCGGAATTACAAAGTAAATTCAGAAATAAAGGGGACTTACAAATCTCAATTGCAAGTTATTGTGACATACTGTAAGATGTTTCAGATACGTTATTTTACTTCAAAGTGATACTCGACTGGATTGTTTTCAGCTAAACTAAGCATTTCAAGAGTTAACTTAGATAAAGACAGTTTCTATTTCTCGCTTTACAGACTGAAAAAGATTTCGTTTCTGGTAATTCAGTAAGTCACACTGTAAATATACCCAAGTTATCGTGACTCAATTGACTTCAGACAAGTTCATTACGTGTTATGATTGTTAGCGGAGTTTATCAAACCCCCCTTCACCATTGACTAAGATCATATCATTTCCTCTTTTCTGTGGTTATCAAAACATTCTCTGTTTTTTAACTTAGCATGAAGTCTTTTCAGCCTACCCTAGTTTTCGTAAACATTATTATTGCTCCATGAACGCTTCTTGAATAAAATGCAAAACCTGCGGGCGAAGAGTTAACAAACGGTGTGTTTTGACGCAATTTTCTCAGACACTCACAGAAGATGGAATATTGCCAAACAGTCCGTCAACTTTTTTGTGTGTGATTGTCCACTTGATACGAAGAACCAGATCGACAAAATTATAGATCACTGCGTGTAGAATAAATTACGCCTAGAGGTACAGAATTGGTGACTTTTATAATCAATTAGCCTGTGTTCCTTGGCCAGGGTGAAAGATGTTTGTAAATAATGCCTGGCTTCGTGTAGATACTTCGTTCTACTTAACCAGCGGCTCAAGCATGCGCGGTAGAAACCAAGCCTACCAGTGAAAGTCAACAAGTATGTATTACTACGCATGTTTGAAATAGGGCGTATAATCGCGTGATGCGTGAAGTGTAACACGGGGAGTGTAACACAAAATCTCAGTAGGTAACAAGTTCTCAAACACAATACAGTCTGTTTGTATTGAATTATTCATGGCGTTATTTCAGACGTGAAAAATAACATAAAGTTGAAGCAGGGAATAAGGATTACACTGAAGTATATAACCCTGAAAATGTCCAGCCAAGGAACCAATCCCAAGGAAATATGAAATTGAAAAGTCATTCTATCGTTTTATAATTCTATTTCTCCAACTGAACCAGGAATTCAGTGCAGTCTTCTCCAATTCTTTTGATAAATTTTCTGTTTTGGTATAATTGGTAGGCGAGGCAAAGTTCGAGGCAAATCCCAGCTGGTCGTCAATGTTACCATGAGTTTAACGTTTCTTGTGGTTTTGGGTTAAGCCATATGGTTAAGCGTCTAAGAATCTTTACCGCTCTACATGGATACTAATCTATCGCAAGTTCATATACCAAGGAAATATGTCTTCTCTCGAAGATGTATCATGGCCGTAGAGTCATTTCCAGTCCAAACTCATTGTAAACAGATGATTAAAACATAGCTGGACGGTTTCATTATTTTTTTTTCTCATCTACCTAAAACAGCTCGGCAACAACACGCTGTGTAAAAGGAGTCTTTATATATGATGACACAGAATGTGTACGTATAACTAATTTCAAACTTATATGACAAATGACTTTATCTCACTTAGGTCCTCAAAGACACTGCCCTAGCGGTTAGTCTCCATTTAAAGGCAAATTGTTTCTCGTTTTACAAAGCATAACCAGTTGTTTAGCTGCTTAGATATATTTGGTCTTAACTCGTTTTGCGTATAGCAGTTGTTTACAGTGTTAACTGTCTTGGAAAATTACACAACGATACCTAAGAGCTTCTTTCAATCCAGTTTTCTGTTTTCTGACTTTTGATGCATTTTAGAGCTGTAAATTAAAGTAAGCATGTCCAGTTAAAACAAACAGCTTAAAATGTACTCTTGTCGTAAAATATTATTAGTTTTTGTAGAGCTGTACAAGACAGAAAAAGTTGATTACCTATCACATTGGGTAGAACAATTATGCTTTCACGATCACTTTTTATCTTCTCATGACATGACTGCTTGACTTTGTATTGATAAGACGCTGATCAGGTGTTAATTCTCAAAGGCTTAGTCTATCCTACTCTTATGCACTCCAAAGATCACTTCATAAATTCTCCTAAGTACTTGCTTACATTTGGTTTTAAATATACTAGTTCTAAGAATTTAATAGCATATCACTGAAGACTATTCTCTAGTTTATGGTTTCCTGAATACTTATGAGGGAGTTGAATTAAAGATGTGTTTTCTGTTTTCTCCCAACACAGCTCATCCACGAAAACAGCGCCGAGAACGAACGACTTTCACTAAAGCTCAGCTTGAAATTCTTGAAGAGCTTTTCACCAAAACAAAATATCCTGACATCTTCATGAGAGAGGAGGTCGCCATGAAAATCAGTCTTCCAGAAAGCAGAGTGCAGGTAAATATTTCGTTCTGCTGTTAATGATACTTTCAAATTGTCATGATAAACGAAAACCTGTAGAGGGATGTAGCAATTAGAGAGAAAAACAATTTGAGCTCCATTTTAACTCTTCCAGCTGCGCGAGATTTGCATATTGTTCTCAGCACGCGTTGCCGACCTATGATAAACAACGTGCGGAATAGTATCAACAAACGCGCGCGGTTGTCGCGACTCGCGCGCAAAGACAAGCACGACATGGCATAAGGCTTTGACTCTCAAGCATAGGCTGCTAGACTTTAAAATGTGACATGATGTCAAGAGGTTGTTCCAGGTGACGCCTCGATAAATCGAAGGTAATTGTTGGACCCGATTTACATTATCACCCTTAGACAAGATCGTTAAACTATAGATGTTGTTGCAAGTTATTTCCCGTTGTTTTTTCATTGAAATATCGGAGAAATGTAAAGTGCAAGAAATCAAGTGCAAGACATCATTTCATGTTGCTGTACACAAAATTATCTTCAGACAAGCGATAACCTCAAAACAATAGATGATGAGGTTGAAAAATGCCACTACTCGAAATAGACAGGTGTGGTAAAGATGAGAGAAACAATTCGCAATTTTACTTTTATTCCTCTAGAGTAATAACCAAACACTAGCTACATTTGTGGAAAGAAAAAAGACTCAATAAATGGGGTTTCCTGCTTTGGAACCATTGTCTTAGCATAATGTTTTGCTTCTCCGTTAACCGTGAGCGTGTGAGAGCTTAAACTTCTCAACGAGAGAGAGTATTGGAAATCGCGACCTGTTTTAGTTGTTAACACTTCCCCTAGTTTATTCACTGTAATTTCTGTTAAACGACGTTTTATGTTTTGGATACTAAGATGATAATTCACAAGGAGATTTCTTCGGTACCTCTCGGTCATGATTTATGTTTTATCATGGTTGGAAATAAACACAAATTCCATTCGTGAAGTCATGGGAGGACAGCAGTTCGATAGCAAAGATTGTCGAACACTTCAAATGGAAGTCCAAAATCTGAATTTGTTTACCTTTCACTCAGACAACGTAAATAGTTAGCTGAAGAAGAACATCCACAGTCGAGGGATATCCATGTCGTAATTGTATCATGATTTTGTGGAAGCCGTTGACTGATAAACCCCTAAATCATTTCATCTACAATTTATCATTTACACTTCGCTATAAGATAATGACTATATACACTAGTAAAACAAGTACAGTGATGTGAATCGTTCAAAGTTTGAAATGTAGATTGCCAATGTACTGTTGTGTTATCTTTGTTCCCCGATAAGCTGCATTTTCTTTTTACTCTTACGATCATTCTTTTAATTCAATCCATGTTTTTTTTTTATATATTGCGTGCTTTGAAATCGAAACATGGTAGTTAAAAGGTCACATTTGGAATATTGGATGTACCACATTTCTGTTCCTCTTACATAACATTCAATTGTTCTATCTTAAGGTTTTCATGTTAGCTATTTCGCCAAGTTTCGTTGACAGATTGTGAATCTAGAAAAATCTCTTACTGTCAAAGAAGTACTAATTTGGATCGTCTTTTAAGCCGAGAGAATGTTTTTCTCTACCCTACGTTTTCTTAAGTAAACTCTTCCTCTTCGAATACAAGCGTTTCGTTTCTGATATTAGTTGAAATGCAGAACTGTAGTCAAATATAAGTTTTCAGTTTCTGGCATATTATCTTTGCGGATCATCCGGACTACAAGATCATCTTTTACTTCATTTTCTCTGTTTTTAGCTACGTATTTTTCTGATATTACCTCCAATTATTTTTAACTGATTTGCCTAGAGATCAATATGTTTCTCTCTCATTTTGAGTACCATTTAGTTCATCTGTGAATTCATTTCGATTCTTCTCTAAAAATTAAGTTTTCTTTCAATCGGCAGAGGAGAGTCGGAAAAATGTTGCTATTCAAGTGTCGGTTCTTCTGTCGTTTACGGCTATCATTGTCCACCTCTGCCTTTTGATTTAAGTATGCGAAGTAACGTAAACAGTATGTTTTAGTAGGTTATTTTCGGGCGACCAGAGTCACTTCTGTTCTGCAATAATGCAATTCATTCCAAGTAAGGGAGTAAATGAAACATCACAAATTTGAACTGCGGATGAAAGATTTGAAGACATGAGAGATAATCGCAGTTATGTATGTACGTGACTTGGGAAGTTGCAAAGATCAACATTGCGTCTGAAAAAATTCAAGCTATATTTTCACAACTACTTAAGTTGCGCACACAACTGTCCTGATCCTCGTGTTTTTAAACAATTCATTTTGCTTATTAATCATTCAAAGATCAGCGTTACAAGGTCTTTACTGACAAATAGCGAAGGCTAATGGAGATGGAATACAGATAGCCTAACGAGACAAGCCTAGCATCATTTTGACAGTGAAAGAAGCCTCAGATAGTAGTCACACTATCGAAATACTTCGGGTTACAACTACAACAGAGAATGTTCTGAGTGTGGCTTAATTAAACTCTCGACGTTTAATGCAGACAAGGCGTTTTATATCTTGTACTCTAAAATTATGAAAACCTCATCAATACAATAAAGAAACTATGGCATCCTTTCTCAAGGCACTATGGAATGGTCGAAGGAAAAACAAAAGGAAAAAAAACCCGAAACATATCGTTGCGGTTCTTGTACGAAAACATTTTCAAGTTGGAGTTATGTTTACTACAGGAGGCAGAGGCTTTGTCGAGGCAGGAATTACTGGAAAATGCTGAAAAAATTAAAGTATATATATCTCCGAACTAGTTAGAGAAAAGTGGAAGAAACAAAAAAGATCGAATTTATGTAAAATCATCATTAGGTTTTTGCGTGTTCTTGAAATGTTATAGGGTAAGGGTGGAGAAAAATCTCTTTAAATCCTAGTCTGATAAAAGGTTCTTGAGTACATTTTTACTTTTCCTGTTTGTTTGATTACTTCATTTTAGGCTTCACGACAAAAGACACATTACTTAAAACGTTTTCAGATGTTTTAGTAAGTAATAAAGATTCCGAACCGATTCAACTAAAACTAACATGTCTGGAGTAAAACGTTGCAGCGTTTTAAGAAGACATTCCTAAACACTTTGGAAAATGAGAGGGTAAGAAGAGCGATGTTTTAAGATACGTATTTTTCTAGTTTACCGAAAGGATTTGCAAAGTCAAAGCGAAAACTCAAGTGTTGCTATTCAGACTCCACGAAATCATGGGTGTATAGAGGGTACAATGTCCGTTCATGCAGATAACTTATGGTTTTTAAGATCATCTTTAATTTACTTAACAGTTGCCAGTGACATCTACGACTTTATCGAAGTTATTCCTTATCACCGAAAGACCGCTGAAGATAACTTTCATCACGTGATTAACTGCCACGCCCTCTGAAAGAGTCGAGATTACATCGAGCGACGCCTTGCCGATGCAATATCTATGTTCTCAGTTCCATCACAGAAACATGTCAAATTATAGCGGCTCGATTCATCCACGGTATTTTTAGCTACCTTACTTAAAATAGGTCGTTTGTGGTCTTAATTTGTCCAGTGTTTCAAGTGAGAAAGAAACCATCGCCCTGTACTGGTTTTTGTGAAATAAAAGTTATATTTTGTGGAATGTCAACTTACGATGCCAGAAAGAGCTGACAACGTAACTGCTAGAAAATGTAACACGGAATGTTAAAAGTATTTATCAGTTGATTACAGGTTATCGAAAAGTCTGGCAGTGTTAAATATTGTGCAAACAAAGAGAATGTTTCAGGAAATTTTCATGACATTTAGGAATGGAACTCGATCTATGCCCCATTAAATAAGCTTAAAAGAAACAAGGACAACTTTATCAAGGGATCGACTGGTGTGGATTAGTTTCAACAAAAGACTTTGGCGATAAAAACTGTCTGGTCTTCTCAGTCACGGAAATTCAAAGTCACGAACTTGTGTTCAAGTTGCAACTCGATTCTCAGTAAAAATTGCGAAATATTTCTCATGCTCAAAACATGCACAGAATTATAAAAGTCGCATCTTTTTCATCGCGCGAATGTGAGAGAGAAGCAAGAAGCATTATGATTTGTTTTTACACCAAATCTCTTATTTTTTTATCACTTAGGGTACTCTATAAGGAGAAGTTACTTTAAAAAGAACTTCCTGTTGAAATGGAGGCAGACATTTTCATGTTGTAAACCGGAGTATGTTCTACTTTACATTTAAATCACTATGAAATTAACGTTTTCTTATGTATTAAAAGTCGGCTTTTGTGCTTAATTGTGCATAGAGGTTACCTTGTTAGTGACATGACGGACCAAGTAAAAGCTATTGATCAGACTTTCATAAAAATGTTATACAAGCTCTACCTTTAAGTCTGTGGATGAAACCCTAGTATGTGACCATTCAAATGAAAGCTATTGAGCAGTACTTTCATGTGGTACTGTTTATTATGCTGTGCAAGGTGGCTCTATCTTTCTTTTGTAAGTCTGTGGATGAAACCCTAGTATGTGACCATTCAAATGAAAGCTATTGAGCAGTACTTTCATGTGGTACTGTTTATTATGTTGTACAAGGTAATTCTATCTTTTCTTCTAAGTCTGTGGTTGAAACCCTAGTGTGTTACCATTCAAATGAAAGCTATTGAGCAGCACTTTCATGTGATACCGTTTGTCATGTTGTACAAGGTGGTTCTAACTCTTACGTGTGTGGACGAATGAAAACTCGTTGAACAGCACTTCCCTTTGCCGTTAGTTATTAAAACTTCTGTTAATAATTTGAATCATTGTCGACTGTGACTAGTTTTTCACTTTTATATGTACCAGTATTCCACGCAAAACCCGTCACTTAATGTATACAAAACAGGAGTAGCTAAACCTATCTCTTATCTTGCCCATTTTACTTTGAAATAAAACGTAAAGAAGATTAAGATAAAAATCGCTATAGTTTTTTTTTTCTCTGCTTCTTTGTTACATCAAGCTCGCGGTGGTGTAATGATTTAAAAAATGCGAATAAATTGCGGTAGAAGATTGCGTAAATCGTCATTCCCATGGCCAGACAAAAACAATTTTAAAACTTTTAATCCCAGTCGGACGGTTGATACAAGCAGTGGGATAAATCCTGTATCACCGGTCTGAACAAAGAAGGCTGTTAGAAGGATTATCCATAGAGGAACGAAGACATATTCCAGAGTAAATCCGATCAAGATCTGATGAAATATCTCACGCGAGACTGACAAGTTACGTTGACAGGTGCAATATAGAGATGACTATCTCAAGGCAGTTTTCGGTTTGTTGTATAACTGAGGTTTGGATTGAATTTGTTAAAACGACAACTAAAACAAAGTGAATCTTCAATTTTTTTGAAGTCTACCGTTGAATATTAAAAGTACACGTTTATCAGTGCAGTTAAAATAAAATGCAATTTCTTTGTGTAAGTAGCAATTGTCATATTTTAAGCACAGTAAGATAATATCGATAAAGCAATCAAAGATTGGTTACGGTGAAATTAGTTTATGCTTCGCTAGCGGAGATCCTTCGAAGCTTATCCCAGCAATCAACATGACTGACTTTTGTTGTATTTTTACCGTTTTAGGTGTGGTTTAAGAACAGAAGAGCCAAGTGCCGTCAACTGGACAAAGCCGCCGAAAATAAACGAAAACTCGAGAAGAAATCCTCGCCTGGAACAGTTCCTCCTTCAAAAATCGAGCAAAAGAAATCAAGTCCTTCGCCTTACCAGCTGCCAAGCTGCAGTGCGAACATGAATAACATGTGGCAGAACGGCCCAGCATCGACGCCACTAACACACAGTCAAAATTTCCCAACTCCTCCCGTGCTGACAAACAATTCTGGTCCGGTGTTCATGCCTCCCCCACACCCTCCCCCTGCGCCTGCACCTCCGCCGTATTATCGACCAAACTCGGACTGTTCTTACATGTCGTCACCTTACATGCATATGAACAGGCCTGGCGAGCAGGCTTACCCCCCAACACATATGTAACGACTGTTTAGGAACAAACGTCTGTGTATCTTGCTAAGAAGTCGTGCACAAGAGTCGTCTTCGCCGAAGGGAAGAGTAAGAACCGAGTTTCTCACGAAGATTGCCGAAGATGTCCGAACGTGACAAGGAGTACGCTAGACAAGCACATCGAACGTTTGGATTCGGCAAAACTCCCAAACGGGCAGTTCATGCTAACTTTAAGATGGAGTATTGTAAATAAGATTTTAAGCGCACAGCTGTCTCACTAGACGTGAGATTAGAACAACAACGATCGCTGTTAGAGTTCATTAATACAGAGTTTTATTGCTAAAGAAAGCAAGATTGGTCATTTATGAAACGAGGAGCTGCGTATCTGTCATAGAGCATCTCAACGGCTGAAGAGTTGCGTCGAATGCGAGTGGAGGAATGTGATAAGAAATGTAACAAGAAACGGGTTGCTAGAAAGTTAGCAGGGAAGCATTGTCCTAAATACGAGTAGACTTTTCTAATGGTTGTCTTTTCATCTAAACACGTTCAAACTCTCAAAAGTCACTAACGCTGAGAAATGCTTTGTCATACAATGGGCAAATTGTTTTCTAGCCAAATACTTTGTTTACACCAAACACGAAAAAGTGACGATGAAACAGCAGGAAAAAAAGGAAGATAACTGAGATTCGGGAAGGTGGATATGGCACATGAAATGGCAACTGGCAAACTATAACGCAACCCTTTAAGTTTTGATTCCTTCCCAAACCCTTCTCGTTTCAAAAGTGACCAGCAAGACATATATTTTTTTCTTAATTTTTCACGTGCATCCTTGTTCACTTATGTTTATATAAATGGAGGCTTTCCTCCAATGCAGTTAGAGACGCTAGTACATTTGCATAAATCAAAGCACATAAACACATATCAACGCATAGTAACTTGTTCTCGAATTTCCTTAACACATAATGAACTCAACGAACCAGTAATAAATTAGAATGAAGGGATACGCGGATTTTCATCACTTATCACTGTTCAACGTACAATTTCTTCTGACCGGTAGGCATGCATTTGCTACGCTTTGTTATGTAACTAGTTGGAAGAATTTGATTGCTTAGCGTTATTCTTGTGTCGACATTCCTGACTTTGAATTGTAATTTTGGCAAATTAGAGGGAACACAGTTATTAACACATTTTGGATTGGTTTTGCCCGTTGTAGCAACCCGTTTTTTCAATAGCATTGCTGAAAAGAGTATACCTTCCCCATTTTAGGTATTCCCAACCCTCCCCTTCCACCCTCTCAAATTCACTATCCTGCTGTAGTATGACAGTCGTTTACAACAACAAGACATGTTTCGCTAACCCGGCCCATTATACTCGGAGCTTGGGTAGGTAAGGGAAAATAGGTTGAAGTCGCCATGTTAAACAGGGATTATATTAAAATACTCTCTACCCCGTGAAAGCCGAGAAATCAAATGCGAATAAGGCCATCGGTTTAAATCTAAATGAATCAGACGCCTGGTAACTACTGATTAGAGCGCATGCGTTTTAAGATTGCTCATGATCACCATCTGCTTACCAGTTACTCCGTAGGAATCACTGCTGACTGAAATTGCGCCAGCTATCGGAATGAGAGTCAGGCATTGTCAAAGAGCTTTTGCACTTACATCACATTGTAAAGTCAAGGTATAACTGACGGAAGTCACTAGACGGATCGGATATCTCACTGATATTAGTTATTTACACGATGAAGGCCATCATTCACTGAAATACGTTTGTTGTTGTTCTGAAGCTAATTTTAAGATTCCAATTTTGATCAGAACTTTGCAGTAAAATTAACATTTTGAAAAAAAAAACTTTTAAGATTGCAATAACTATCCGATTTCGCTCCTTCCCTTCAACAGTGCTCTTGATCTTAAAAAAAAAACACTAGCTTCTTTTTGGCCCGAACCCCACCTCCACAACCATCCACGTTGTCACAATTTGTTAATCTCGAACCCAGCGTCAAACGCAGGGAGATCTGGGTACAAATTTAACAATTTGTTACCTAGAGAACTTTGTTTTTTTTTTTTTGTCAGGAATCTGCGGTGTATCGCAGGCCCTACTTTTTTCTCTGTGTTTGGATACTCCCATCTAATTAAAACCGCAAAATAGGCCCTTTACCCAAGTTAGACAGCCAACCAAATAAGCCTTATTTCATTGTCCCTCGGAGCGGACAACCATCTGGTTTAAAATAAAATGATTTTTTTCCCGTCACTTCGTTTGTACGAGTAGAAACCCATCTAGGTGAGACTGCAGTATACGCTATATTTCATGTCTCCCAGAGTAGACACCCATCTAATTTAGACTACAATATAAGGCCCCTTTTATTGTGTCTAGGCAGACTCGTACTTCTCGGTCATAAGCAGAGACCCATCTCAGATTAGACTCAACTATAAGCCATAATGTACGCGTTTCTGACCAGACGTCCATCTGATCAAGACTACAACAATTGCCCTCTTTTCTTGTGCCTAGACAACCATCAAAAGTATTCCGCTGTTCTCCTTGTTCGAGAAGAGACCCATCTAAATAGGAACGCAACAAAGGTCTGTCCTTTTTCTCAGAAAAGGCCCACAATGCACGCGCAATAAGTGGCGCAAGAACTTCTTTGGTCGCAAAAAGACGCAAGCCAGCAAAAAAGTGAAACTGACGTGTTTTGAGGTTTACCCGCAAGAGCTGTCGAAACGCAAGAAGTTGAAAATTACGCCGCAGGAGCCGGAAGCCGCAAGAAGCGCAAAAAGGTTACCAGATCCAGCAACACGATGTTTTCTTATCGGATCCCACAGTGACTGCCTACAAATGGCACATGACGCTCTTCAGTCGAATGTTGTGCTCTTGAACTATTAGATATTGACCAATTCTGGAATTAACATATACAAGCTGTCCGAGTACACAGTATTGCAATATTTGAATAGTGTACCATCTAATCTGGAATGAAAAATGGTTAGTTCTATCTTTAAATTCTGGGCATGGTTCTTTCATGATCATTTTGGCCGTGTTCGTTTCGAGATTTCTCAACACCGAATTTACCAGCTCGGCTGAATTACGATGGTGCTCCAGCACGTTTGCGAAATTTGCCCCAATTTGTAAAAGAGGCACGTTTGGACGGTTTTGCGCGCGTTTCACCTGAAGTGAGCATCAACGACCGCGATGAAAACAGTAACGGAATACTTCTCTAAATGAGCGGGCTAAAACCAAGTGACACGAGTACGGTAGCAGGCTTTGAACTTTACCAAAGCGAGCACAAGATTATTTATGAGACTATTAACAATAGAATACCGATAAAAGTTAGATACACCAAGTAATAAATAGTGATGTGTAATTTTAGGTGGTCTTGTTTCTGTTCTTTCTGTGAAAGGAATCCATTCTCTCCTGTTTCTCTCCGCGGCACAGCACACAGCTGTACTTGCTCTTAGTCCTGGCCAGTTGTGCATAGGCTTTCTCGTCGATGCCATCACAATCTGTAAATGTAAAATTGTTTGCATGAGTGAAACCAGTAAGTTGATTTGGGGAAAGAAAGCTGCGACTTTCTTGTGACCGATTTTCAGATTTATCGTCAATTTTGTGTGAAGATTCAACGCCGAAATTCCAAGTTAGGCCTGGTAGACACATCTAACGAAGGGGAAAAACGGTTCAATACGTAAGTACATCTTTTTTGAAAAACTTCCTACCATGAGGCTGTAGAAGGTGAAGACGTCCCTATTAAGGCTGACGGACGAGACAGACATCGCGTTTGTACCTGGTCAGTGTTGTATTTTTTGTTCAGTAATAAGTCTTCTACCCATACAACTTCGATGGAAGATGCCACGAAAAACAATCGTTCACATGCAATATGAAAAGATGAAGTAAAAAGGAGATCTTCACGAGCCAGTGTCATTAAAAAAGCTGTGTAAAGGTAACTTATCCAAACCTGTGTGGACCCAGCGATCACACATGTCACAGCACACCATAGGCAAGTCAGATTCGTCGTTTCGGTAGACTTTCAAACAAACTGGGCAGAAATTCCCAGCTCTGAATAACCTGTGAGACCAAAGTGTAAAATATCTAGTTTCACAGTTACTCGCAAATATACTCAAAAGGGCTTAAACTCTTTTTCTACAGTATAATAAATAATACTGCATGCAAGTGAGTGATAATGCTTGACAAGTTCCATCCACGTGAGCTATGAGGGACGGACCATTATTTTTGGAGGAGAGGGCGGGGGGGGGGGGGGGGGGGGGAGAGGAGTAGGCAATTTCCAAAAAAAATAATTCCTGCATAGCAAAAACTGCTGAAGAAATAAATCGTGAAAGGGGAGCCATTAAGAAAAAAACATCGAGCAAGTGCTTTTTACTATCCAGGTCCTGTGTTTGACTTTTAAGAAAATACTTGCACAGTCAGATAATCACAGTCCAGATAGTATACTGTAAACAGTTGCATTCTAACTGTTTCTGCTTTACCTTGAACACGCAGTGCACAGGGTTTGTAAAAACTGCACCTCGGATCCGTCACGCGGCTTGGTGTACTGTGGAGGGGAGAGTAAAGTCAATTAGAAAGGGAACGGCAGTCAGGGAGAAGGAAGCAATGCAGGTCGGCCCAGATAACGGCTTTGAAGGAGTGCAACAAACCACTCCCTTACACAAACGGCTGTTTCAAGAAAGATTGTCCTACAAAAGCGTAAAAGCGTATGCGACAATGTCAAAAGGAACATTACTTGCAAAAAAAATTTCGGACGATTTCACATTCGGACAAAAAAAGTGTCCGAAAATAAAACCGTCCGAAAAATTTACAGTACAGTAGAGTATAAAACTTCGAAATAGCTCCAAAGCTCTTAGTTTCCTTTATACCGGACTTTATGGAGAGAACTCTCAGTTGTGACACTTTTTTTAAGAAACCACGACGGCGACGCCGAGGATAACGTCGATTAAAAAAATGACTTTATATTTTATCTACGAATCTCGCGGTACCCAAAAGTCATTTACTTTGTTTATCACTGTCAAAGCCATCACGAAACTGAATCTCGGACACATCGATAAATTCGAAATAAAAGTTCCTGAAATTAGCCATCGTGGTTCACGTTCTCCAGACAGCGCATAATTTGGTCATTTCATTTTGCTGTTTTGCAGAGGACGGCAATGAAATGTACCAAGAATTATAACGTACGCGCACAGCCATTGTTCCGCTCATTAAACCTTTTGTTTAGCAACGTTGCCGTTGCCGTTGCCGTCATGGCTTTCTGAAACTCCCTATTGCTTGACATACGTAACGACTTAATAGAATTTGTGTTATTTTCTCTTCGGTGTATCTGTAAAACCTTGAGGGTGCACTAAAAAAATCTATCATTTTCACAGACGTTGTTTCAGTCTAACTCGTGTTTTGTAGGCGTAAATTTACTTTCGCTATGTTTCCGCAGCAGCAAAGGATCCAAAATTGTTGTCCGAATTAAGGGTGATGATGGTTCACGACAACACAGATCACCAATCTTAAAGTTGAGTAGGGAGGACACCTATGCCAATTTCTAATTAGTTCTCATCATCTTTGTTTGTTATCCAGCAAATTGAAATTACAGCTCTTTAAGATGCACAATGTAAATGAAAACGTTATTTTCTAGAAGATTCATTTCCTTATTCTCATCACCCTGCTGGTTGATAATGTATTGATAGTGTAAGGAGAAAATTAATGTTGATGAACAAACCTCGTGTTTCCATCTGGAAGTGTTTCCTTCACCTGGCGATCTTCTTAAGCACGAGGCGCACATACCACACATGTCACAGGTCCAGCGACCTGGTACAAGAAAAATCACAAACTCTTTATTTAGAAAACAACACACAAAAACAACAACAACATAATTATCATTCACAAACAAGTGATACCCATCAAAAGTAACCGTTTGATGAGCAATATTGAAGCACAAGGTATTATTTTTTTGAGAAATCGACCTCGGAGTGAAGTGAATGGTTTTGCCTATATGTATCTCATTCCCATGGTCAAAAGATTGTGCACATAAGCAAAATGTCGACGATTCATTTGTTTACAATAACATTAAAAATTTACCAGCAAATTAAAGAGAAGAATAAAGTACTAATTCGCTTATAGGGTGAAAGAAATTTCACACTTCAACCGTATGAAAAGTCGGTAAGTTTTTCGTCGAATATTTTGCCCCAAGTGTTAGAATGATACTGAGCAAAGTCCTAGAAACCAATTTTGTTTTGCAGAAGTCGCAACAGTTTCTCAGAACAGGAAAGACGTTTTCGTAACATTGTTACATGTAAGTTTGTAACCTTTTGCATTCAGTGAATTAAATGAAATTTATTACAATACCTTCAACACACTGGAGAGAGAATTACTTCTTAGCCTGCATAGCAAGCGTTCAGGTACGAAGGGATTTTTCCGCATTCTGGCCGCGCGCAAATTGGAGCTAGAGAAAAAAAATCGACAAGGGAGGGGGTGGTGGGGCGAGCGAGGGAACGTCACCCCCTGCTTCGTCGAAGTTTTTGCTCTCGCTCCAATTTACGCGCGGCCAGAATGCCGCGGAAAAGCTCTTCCGGTATGGGAACGCTTGCTAGGTTATTTACTTCTCAGTGGCCTTGCAGAAGAAAGCAAAGAAGATCAAATCCAAGAGTATAGGTATTTTTACAAGTGCACCATGTCACTGATACTCACCTACAGGTATTTGCTTTAATCCTACACAGAAACTGTGGTATCCACGATCACACTCGTCACAAAATAACATCTTATCCTGTAAACAAACAACTCTTCATTTGAGTACAAACGAATGAATTCTGTGATAATTACAGCTTTGCGATTACTGTATACTACCCACAGTCAGGACAGACTAAACAGAGGGGAGATTTCATACAAAAGAGATCTTTTACAGATTCATCAGTGGCTCGTGGGAGGGTGGGGAAGGGACACCAGGGAGGGACGGGGTATAGCAAAAAAGGACTTGCATAGATGCTGCATTGGTTACCCGAATACCCGAATCAATTACATAATAAACAACAAATGAAAACTACGTACATGTGTGTGTCTCGAGTTCCCTGTATCAGATTACAAACTACAGTCGAACCCTATAAAGCAGCCACCTATTAAACGGCCACCCCTTTTAGGCGGCCAGTAATCAAAGTCCCGATGAGGTTTTTCTATTGTTTTTACCTCTATTAAGCGGCCGCCAGCCCCTTTTAAGCGGCCACTATCCATTTCTCCAAGGGTGGCCGTTTAATGGGGGTGGAACTGTACGTAGCAACTATGGTTTTATTCCTCAATTAATATTTTGAGGACAATAATAATTACCTCATCAAATGGATCTCTACAGATGATGCAAGTCTTGCACTCCATGCACTGCCAGGGATAAGTTTGGATCACAGCAACCAGCTGGGTGTTCATGTCCAGACATGATGGGTGACCTGTGCAAACATACAAGTAAATGACCTTGGTTTCTAGCCAGCGTATAGTTGGTTTTTACACAGCTTAAAATTTCAAAACGGAAAAAAATGTAACAGTTATAAACAACACCACAAGAGGCAAAGTGCAGATCTATTTATTGACTATTACGTGTGCTTGTGAACATTAGGATTACATTACACTACACAGATGGACATGCACAATACCATCATCTACATGTACATAAGTACATTTATTGTTTTCCAAGAGGGCACGGTAACAAATCCTGCAATCTGATTGGTTGTTAGCGTGGTCCAGATTTTCAAGTCCAATCTCTGACCACAGTCACGTAAGCCGCATACGATGTGTGTGTGGAAAAGGTCAACAATTATAAAAGTGATTTGAGAGAGAGAGGAAAAAATGAATTGGTTATTTACTGTCTTAGGGTTGGTCTGTTTTGTGAAAAACTGTGACCTCAGACTTGAAAATGCACAGTTTTTCACCATACAAACCTCCTAACCGACAAATATAACGTAATATGCACATGATGGCACAGTGCCTATGACATTTTAGGTACAAAATTGGACATACCACTGTTTTCGCATTGTGAGCAGTGTATAAGATCCTCCTGCAATCCTTTCTTGTTTGTATCAGGGCCTTTCAAGCATATACCACAAACAGCATCAGGGCGTTTTGGTGGCTGTGGAGATACATGTAAATAGTAATACATTAACATTGTATAAACACACTTATTACTGGAACCTAATTATCTTCAAAGAACATCAGTTTGTGGGCTACTAGAATCTTTCATTTACAAATGTTTCGATAAAATGGACCAAATCCATCTTGTACTTAAAAATACTGCTGAGGACTGCAAATCCTCCTCTCTGGATGGAAACAAAACTGTCTAAAGTTACTTGATAACACATGGACAAATTGCAATGTCAATGTTGTTTTTATTGTGTGTGTTAAGAGTCTCTGCACATGCTACATGTATACCCAAGACTTCAACTTGAGGATGCTGACAAGGCTTCAAACATAGCTTGACTGTCTTGGACAGATAACAATCCTCACAAACGCTTAGATCAGGACTGCCATGGTTTGGACAAAAATTTCAGCACTATGCAGTCAGCACCTAAGGAGAAGCTTACTCTTTTCGTATACAAGCATTGCTTCTCTCGGGCTAACCCAAAGACAGAAACATCTGATAGCATTTATGTTGCACATACATTGTATCATTATGATTGCACAATGACCAAAGACAAACAAATTACACTGTAGGGAGAGGAATTGATGTTAAGTGAGAAGACCCCAGAGGTGGGGGGGGGGGGGGGGGACTCCAATATAAAAAGGAGGGGGGTGCTCATCGGAAATTTTGAAAAGAACCCCTAACAGGTACCAAGATCCTGTTTTCTGGGTGTGGCATTTTTTTTTCACCCTAAAGAGGTACCAATTCTAAAACAGTACATTATTTCCTGCTATAATTTTTTGGCAAAATACCCTATAAGGTACCGCAAAAGCTTTCCCTGTGGAGCTTTTGAGGCTCAACACACTAAGAGGTACCAAAATTACTTTTTCAAGCCCTTAAAGGTACAACAAGCACCCCTGTCCTTTTTATATGGTTCCCCCCCCCCCCCCCCCCCCTCCAGAAGAAGACAAACATCTGCGGGAAACACACTGGTATGCATCTAGTTCATCTTGTATGATTGTCTGGGTGGAGCTACCTGTAGTTCTATAAAAGAATTGTTGTTGGTAACTGATGTGATGTCAAGTGAATAGTGTGATGTGCATCTATAACATGCAGTACCCCTGTATTTGCACTTGTGTCAATAAACTTACTTTATATTTTCCAGGAGTTTTCTTTGCTGGAGGTTCTTCAGGTTCTTCCTCTGAGCTGCTTCCACTCACCTCGTCTTCTGTTGACTCCTGATTCATAATATAATGTGAAATTATAAAACATCATAAGATAAGTGTTCTCTTACTCTTAAAATGAGTGGGAGAGAAGAAATGATCACTGCATTTCCGTAGTAAGCTTCAACAGAATGCTCTGTTACCTGAGGTATGAAGCAATATACATTGGCAGTACACTGGAAGCAGTGGATGCCATAATTATAGTGAGTTTGCATACATAGATCAGCAACAAATGTAATGATTTATAAACATGTAAGTATGAGCATATGGTCTGCAATATTTCCTAAGCTACATGTATAAACAATTGCATGATATTAACTCAAGCCATAGAGGACCATTTGGAGTTGCAATCACAGATTTGGACCTTTTCAGATTAGCCTTTACACTAAAGAGAAAGTTAAGCTCAACCTACTGGCAGAGATATGTCATCAGATTCCTCAGATTCTTCTTGTTCTGGGGGTACATATGGGGCAGGAGGCAGTGGTGGTTTTGGCATTTCCATCACAGTGCCCAGTGGAAAGTTGTTCAGTTCCTCTGGGCTGTACCTGTATTATCAACAGAAAAAAAAAATCAACATCTTCTTCTGCCTTCCTTTCAAAATGTTGAAAACAAATAGAAATGAAAAATATCTTGTATGCTGAGAATCATTGAGTGATAATTCATTTGATAAAACTTAATCTGATCCTGTAGATTAGAGAAGCAGATTGACACAGATGCTGACATGTACCTACAGTTTTCATAGCATGAAGTGCTTCATAATATTATTTTCCCTTTACCTGACTGGAATACCCTTAGCAAATTTGCCAGACTAAAGGTTAACTCACAGGCTATGACTTGCTGGCTTGATTTTCCCCATAATGGATGAAAAATTGAGAGTGTGGATAAAAATCAGCACAATTTTTAAAACTCTGTTAAGTACCACAGATTTTACAGAACGAGTTGGTTTTTACACATGTACACATAAAGCAAAAAAGAAAAATAAAACAGCCTTTAAATTGGCTTGGGTGAATGAACAAACTAAACTAGTTATCTATACACATTTCAGAATTGAACTTACTGAAAATGCATCAAAAAGTATTGTAAGACAAGGGCTGTCTGAAGCATTTACAACTAGAATTTCACACTTCATGTTCTAACAATCTACACTGATCTGCCACACCTTTATTGTATGTTCCTAGGGAAGCAGACACTTTTAAATCAATGGCCAGCCTTAATGCTAAACAGATTTATGTATAGTCAGTTGCAGAGAGAAATTACCTTTTGAAGTATTCCTGGAATTGTCCTGGTAGAAGAGAAACAGGATATAGACTTGGTTTGGTGCATTGCTTTGGTAATCTTGTCGTCTTATTGGATGGGACATGAATTATCTACAATGACAAAAATGTTCACGCTTATATACATGTAGATGTTCAGGGAATTACTAGACTAGTTTCACCTAGTCTACATACGTACAACCTTAAGTAAATAATTATAATAAACTTGGCCATGTTCAAACTTGCATGTAAGAGTATGCAAGAGCAAGTTAATAAGAGTGTGAGGATAGAGATAACTTGAATGTGAAAAAGAAGGTGGCAATAATGATATTTTAAATATCTGGTTCACAGGAGGCACTTATATGAAGGGTGGCAACTAATACAAAGGCAAGGAAATACATACATGTAGTTGAATGGTACACTCTGTAATGAAGCAAAAACAAAGCAATAGATGAGCAATACTTAAATGTAACTGTGAAGTCTAGGTTTCTAGGGATTTACAGAAGGTTTATCTTACTTGTGTCTGCATATCAAAGTATGAACACCTCTCTTCTCTTCTCTGCTGGGCCAGTTGTGCATTAAACTCAGCTGCATCTTTGATGGCTCGCTTAATGTAGTTTGCCACTTTCCTCGTCTCCAGTGCTTTCTAAAATGGAAGATGAAAATAAATAGTTTGAGTTCTATACTCAATGTAAACTTACATGTAGGTTGGTATAAGAAAACAACAACCTCTCATCATGCAGGTTATTACTAATCTACAGTGGTATAGAGGCATATTCATGAGATACAATGACATGGAATTTTTCATACTAAGCTAATGACGTACCGTACATAAATGTACAGCATTACACAGGTCTAAAGGTGGAGAGTCTGAGTTTCCAAATTATAGAAATGCTTCTGTGCAACATTTATGAATTTAATTACATCAAGCTTTTCTATATCAGGATGAAAACTGTGAGGGAGCTGCATCATTTACCATCATAATATTGTTATGGTAAATTATTATGTCCATGAACATGTGACAGTCTAGACAAAGAAAAAGGACATTAGTAGCTCTTTACACTGTCAGTACCTTCTCTTCTTCTGCTTTTCGAATGAGCCTTTGACGTTCTCTGATATGAGCAACTCTAATGTACTCCTTTAAAAAAATGAGATAAACTTACATGTAAAATGTGGTTACACTGTACTGGCAATTTTCTTTCTATTATTCATTATTGCACTGCAAATAAAAGTACAGTAACAAGAAAACAACTCACATGTGGAAATATTCCCAATCTCTCCTGTCTTTGATTTAGTCATGACAACAATAGTTTATATTAGTATTCTAAAATGTAATTTTGCAGTCTCTATTGCTTCTTCAAAGTTTCATTACAACAAACGAAATGTATAAACAAGTTTCAAAATACAATTCATCTATAGTTGGTGATGTACAGTAATTACAACTTTCTGTTACGGCTGTTTTGTACACACATACTTAAATATTTATTTGTTTGCCTGTTAATCAATATTGCTTTTCAGGATTTTTTTATTTTTTGTTTATTATTATTTATTATTATTATTATTATTATTATTATTATTATTATTATTTTGTAAAGCTTAGCTCTAGTTTTTGTCACAATAAACACTCCTCTTAATAAAAATTATTATTATTATTATTATTATTATTATTATTATTATTATTATTATATCAACAACAACAAACAAACAAGAAATAAAATTAATGGAATTGTCACTTTATATCTCACCTGATATTTTTTTGGAAAGCCATCGATCAGAAGTTGACAGATATCCTCTGTCTTGTATGCCACTAATTCTATGTGTAAGAGGCAAATGATAATAATATTAACACTAGCCACCTTCTCTGAGTTCATGAAACTTAAAGGAGAACAAATTTGGGTCACATTTGTCTATATTGGGCAGGGCAGGGTTCAATTGAAAATTATAACTGGAAGATCATTTTGTACAAATATGTTGATGTCACTGTCTCAATTCTGATAGGCTAAAGGCACGTCCCAGCTAATAATTTTTATTGGTGGCACTGTTCTGTTACATCATATCTCAGGACAGCATGTAGTGACAGGGATTTAAAACTAGTCCCTGGTACTTATGGAGAACTCTGCGTTAGTGCAAAAGTACATTGTACGTAATGCATGGGTTTTCCCATGTTTTTAATATCAGTAGTTTCACAATATGCACAATCTACATATACACAGAAGAAGAGGATTCCAAATAGTTTACGAGAATTATTTGTATATTGTACCTTGAATTTCATCTGTGATAATCCCTTTTTCTTTGACATATAGTTTCTCGTCTTCTGCTATGATATGCTTTTCCAGATCTGAACATAAAAATATCAATGACTTCACGAGAGCCATGTCACAGGGAACAATAATATTATCTTATTTTAAAAAAATCACACACAACATTCTGTACATAGCTTCTCATTCCTTCTTCTACATGTACAGCAAGGCGCAATTTGTGCATCCCAGGGGAGGGGAGGTACTCCCAGAAAAATTGGGTGGGAGTGTCCCGCCTGTTTCCAGAAACCCTTACCCTATTAATTTTATGACCAAAATCTGCGATTTCCCCTACCCTGCTTATGACCAGACCAAAAATTTGATACCCTGTGAATGGCTGTTGTGGATGGCACAGTTGCCCTAAACATAATTTATGAATGGCTTTTGTTGATGGTCTCATTAATAATGATGAAAAAGTAGCTTCTTCTAAAAAACATACTTAATTCAAGACTTAAGTGCAAAAACCATACCCTAGTTTATGACCAAAATGGCTAAAAACCATACTGTTTGGGGCCACCCATATCTATTTAGTACCCCCTCCCCCTCCCCCCCCCCCCCCCCCCCCCTGGTGTGTGCATTCAAATTAAACCCATGAAATACTTGAAAGAGTTGGGACAAGGACATTGCAAATGAAGACCACTGAGCACTTGCCTGGATATTTCTCTTCAAGACTTTCAATTTCTAAGAACTGACAAACTTGATGTCGGAGTACATAAAACTCTCCCGTTCGGTCAGGGGGCCATTGGTATTCAAGCATTCTCTCAGCTGAAAAGGACTCTGGACCGGTTTCTGCGGTAGAGGGTTGGGGAGCTTGTTTGTCCACTGTTTCACTCGTGAGTTTGGCATTACATGTATTTTGATCATTTGTTAAATTCTCCTTTTGCTCTTCCTCTTGTGTTTCATTTTCTGTAGAGGCTTTTGGTTCTTTTGATACTGCTGACTTTCTCTACAAAATTAATGAAATGACTGATGAGTAAATGAACAATTATATCGCTCCCTACAAGTGCATGTATCAGTATGCTATATTAGAAAACAGCCCTAAGAAAATACACCCACTGATTGGTTAAGAATCATGTTTGTATAACTCGATGGAAACGCAGAATTAGCATGAGCTGTTGACGTGCGTGCAAAGAGAATTTACATTTTGATGATCAAAGTAAACAAGTTTTTTTCCTTTTTTCGTCACGGTGTTTTCCAAAACAAATAGAAAACATGTTTTCCGTGTTTCTATTGAGTTATAGAAACACTCATGAAAGTTTGGGAGAACTAGAAAAAGCTGTGGAAACACTCGCCTGTGGCTTGTGTTCCCACAGCATTTCTCGTTCTCCCAAACTTCCACTCATATTTCTATAACTCGATAGAAACACTGTACATGTTTTCTATTTCTTAAATGACAACAGGTGACAGGATTATGAAAGATTATGGATGGTTTTGATAGACACAGTACGTGTATAATTTTGAATATATCTATCTTTCCTAAAATGCATATCTTTAATTATTATATCCTTCTTGGCAAGAGACACATCTTCCTACAAAAGATCGAATTTAAACCCCCAAGCTTTGTTCTATTCTAAAGGCCAAAAGGCAAAATTTTTACTGTAAATGGTAATAATTTAATATATGATAAACTTCAAAGCAAGACTGGATATATTATGTATTAAGTGTTAGTTGTAATCTTACTTCTTGTAATGTAATTTTTTTAACCTTACGTTTTGCAGTGAAAGTGATGTAAGTAATGTTGTGATAATAATAAAATGTTGGAAAAAAAAATTTTTGAATCTAGAAAATTTGATCAAGACTGTATGCTTCCAACCACATTTTTAGACAGGTTTCCTCTACTGCAGATCGCAGAACGCGACATCCATACATACAAGAAACTAAAATTGTGCACCAATATTTTTCTCGTCTTGAGACTAACTTTGTGAGCACAGTATGAGTTTTTTTTTTCCTTTTTTTCAAAGTGTGTTTCGGTCAAATATGAAGTGGAGTGTAACTGAGACCTGTATTTGATCGATTTAAGATTTTTTTGGCAACCACCACCGACTCCACGACGATAAAAAAGTCTGAAGAACTTTTGAGATTTCTCTGCTTTGAGCGGTCTAGGTACTTCGCGGTAATTGATTCACTCATGCTAAGCGCTCGTTTGTTCACACTTTGTGATTGAAAAATATCCACAAATACAAGTTAAATTAAATTTGCTGAGCTACGATACTATTTTAAGGCTAAAACAAACCTTTCGTGGCATCCTGAAGCGAAAATATCTTCCACGTTTTGAACAAGCAGCACGACAAAGCGGCCATTTGCAGGCGCGGTGACCAATTCAGACTGTACCAGTTTCCCTCGTATTCTCTGCAACGAGGCCGAAAGGACGGGCATTCGTACAAAAGATTGCCAAATTGGAATCATGTTTTAGTGCCATTCCGTTGTTTTCCTTAAAGGGAGTTACGGAGAGCAGTCGTGTATCAAGGAAATACTTAAACTAGAGGTCAATTTAGAAAATACATTCTCAGTCGTACTCCGGGAACTGAGGTGAACTCTGAAAGGGGTGGCGAATGGTCCTTCAAAAGCTCTGGGTCTCGCAAAATTTTAGTCGAATTTCACGGGTCTCGCAGTCTCGTTTTTTCGGTTATGTGCGTCTCGCAGTTTCGATTTTTATACGAAGCTCTCTCGGAGTCTCGACTTTTTGCAAGGTTAAGGGTTTCGAAGTTCCGATTCGTTTGTTTGTTAGAATAAATGACGTCCTCTGGTCACCTGATATTGAATTTCAATAAAGCAACTTTCAAATTTCCGAGAAAAAGTTAATCCTAACTTCTGCCAAATTGTCTGAATTCCACAGAAAGCTACAAACCTTACCGCGACGTCAGTTTGGCACCAAAAACAATTATTTTGTTCTAGGATATCCTCGGCGTAGTGTGTTATAGTCGAATTTCCAGTTCCAGCTTGTTCGCAAAGGCTGGCTAAAAGGCTAAAAGGGGAATTAAGAAGCCACACGTAACCCACGGTAGCTCATGATGAAACCCACGAAGTCGATGAACTTATCTGTTGTCCATTGAGGGATTGTGTAAAGGCACAAGTATTTACGACAAAAGGCTCCTTTGTAAGACTTCTGTACAAGCTCATTCTCGCTCATCATGTTCTTATAGCTCTCAACTAAATCTGGGGCTCGAATTTTAAGAGTCTGAGCCCCTCGCGCTCGTACTCAAAACACTTTGAAGTTTCGGTCTCGCAATCTAAAAAGTCAATATGTCTCGGACTCGCAAAGAAAAGCGCTGGTCTCGCCATCTCGCAAAGTCTCGCATTTACCATTCACCACCCCTTCTGAATTCAGCTGTATACGTCTGAATTCATCTGAAAATAGTTTGAGTTGAACCAAGACATGACTGTCTAAAGGAACCTCACTTTTTACGGCGTTTTACATTTGTATAACTGCATAAAATGGTTTCATGAATAACTAAAATCACAATTTCTATGGTGAACAGTCGTCGACCCCCCACAACAGCTTGAATCAAATGACCTCCTCGAGAGAAATAATCTCTTAACTCTTCAAGCAAACATTACAAACAATCACTTTGTCGCTCGTAGAAAGAAAACAAAGTAAATGCTGCAATGTGAGCCCAACAAATACGGAAAGATTACCTCTTACAAATCATCGAAACTAATTATAATAAACAAGCAATAAGCAGTTTGTTTATCCAGAAAAAAATTCTGTTTGCCAAGAGCTAAAGCATTCTAGATTTCGTCTCAGTGTCCAGCTATTCTGGGCCAACAAACATAAGCAATCAATTCTAAAAACTCCCGGAGCGCCCTTAATTTTTACCCACGCGACGTTTTTCCAGCTCCGTCGCTCTCTGCTCTTTTGTTGTCCGTTCTGGTCTTTACCATTTATACGTCCAAAGAAAGCTGTTGGATTATTGTTTCCTTTTATTATATTTCGGTAGACGAGAGAGAGACAATGTTTTGACCGACTCTTGGCCAAGCTTGAAAAGTTCATGATCCCTCATCAGTGTCGTTCAATATCATTTATGAGAATTTAGTGGTACCTCTGAGAAATGCAGTAACTCCCAGTTGATGGTTATCGTTATTCTCTTTACCGGAAGGCAAGACAATGCATTGGCACTGTAAGAGGATATTAAATCTTGATCACACTATGAAGCCCGAAGTCTTAATTTGATTATAAATAGGCACAGCGTTAGATTTCAACTCGAAAAATGAAGGGTTTTCAATGCAGAATTGCGCAAGTTTGACCTGCAAATCAATAAGTTAGCACCTATAGCTAATTGAGACATGCAGAACCAACGATTGCACTTGAATATGATCATTTTCATAACATAAGGAGACCATGTGATTTTACACAGTGTTTTCACCTCCCGCACGAGTCCTAAAAGCTCACAGACACCACGCCTTACACAAGTGTCAGTTTTTCCGCTGGGGTAGAGTTGATGACTTTATAATTATGATATTGTTTAGTATTTCCTCTATAGTTGCAGCTCCTTTGGTGTGTACTGATTGAAAAGCAACAGAAACAACTTTTAACGCTAAACCAGTATGCCCCAAAATATCAACACCAACCCGGATGGAAGTAAGAAAGCTCACTTCTTAGCGGAAATTTCTCCTATAAGCAGTTTATAAAGAAAGCCCAGAGGTTGCTGGTCAATAGAATTTGTTTCCTATTGATAAGAATTTGTGACCAGAATTTCTCTCTTTATTAAAAGCTCGTTTTGGGCAATTAGGTTAAAAATGCAGGTTGGCCATAAATTTTTGTTTTAAACAAACCTAAGAAGACTTTGAACGAAAGCATGTTCAAAAATAGATCAGTGTAACCTTTTCTAACTTTACTATAGAATTATTGCTTCGGTCTCGTCCCCGATTATGGCTCCTGTTCACACCCAAGGCACCAAAGCTTCCGCGTTTAAATGAAAGGGTTGTTTTCTTGTACTGATTTGAAAATAACTTTTGTCGCCATTCGCAGATAACCTGTCACTGCCCTCCCAGCCTGTTATAACACGATTACTAATCTGTTATCTACCGCTCATGGGGTTAACACCGATCGCACGCGAGAGGTAGTGGGAGGCCGCGGAGGTTTCAAAGAGTTTCACAACTTGTTTGAACTCTCTTGACAAGGAAACACTTTATGGCAAAATCTTGTAAAATACTTCTCTTCCTGAGGGTTTAAGCTTACTTTAAAGCTTGTTTAAGTACCAGGTCTTTGACTTAGTGAAGTTCTATCTCGATTATGAAGGCATGAAAGTAAAGCTAGCTTTGTTGTATGGCGTGTAGGACGGCTGCTTTTTGCAGAATGATCTTCTCGGATCTTCTTTAGATTACGCCGGCTACATTGCGTTTAGTCAAGCTGACAAAATTATAATGGCAATTTAGCGAACAAAGCACAGACTGTAGTAGAAATCAGCATTTCCCATTTTCCACTTTTCTCAAGCTATTTGGATCATATCTTTAAGAAATAACACTGCTACTAGTTAAAATGCCTCTGCAGTCTCTCATTGTCTAGGACTGATAAACAAGACTGGCTGATGAACCATCGCTGTCTGATGCGCATGTAGATATCGTTGATTTATTATTGAGCAGATCAGTGTTTGCGGAATACAAAGCTAAAATAACAGAGGCTTGGATCTAAAGTCGAATGGATCATCAAAAATAACAACCCGATCGAGGATCTTCCTTAATGGCGAGATCATGTAGTTGGATCTTCAACACGGCAACGCGAAATGGCAAGGAGTGTCATAAGCTATATGACATTATATTGTCTTGTGACTGATCAGCACAGGATCTTTTGTTCTGTCTGCTTTAGTTTTACCTTTGAACCTTCCTATTTTGTCATTCTGCAGGTTGGAACTCCATCAAATTGACTGAGTCAAGGCAATGTAAACCATAGGTACATATATTTTTACAATGTACCTAAGTATACATGCATTTACATGTACACACATTCGTACGACACCACTTAAAAGAACAGTGTGAAGCCGCTCACAGGGGTGCTACAGTTTTCTTTCCGCTATACTTTGTGGTTTTTCACTTGCAGGCTGCCAGACTACAAAACTAAGGTGCTTTATCTCTTGTTCTAATAGTTCTAACCCAGAAATAAAATATTATAGCCGCACGTAATCTTTCTTTTGTTAGTCCTTTTCGATCAAGACCACAGTGTTTTAGTGACACCTGACGATAACCACAGAAAGGTGTTAACCAAAAAAATTTAATAAGCGGAACGCATATTTTCTCGGATGTCTTTCATCGTGCTGTGACAAGTTCGACTCTATAGATCGTAACGTTATATGTAGTGTTCTGCGTTGTTTAAATATATCGGAAGCAGATTGAAAAAAGTAAAAAGAAGAAAAAGGGTACATGAGTCTAGCTTGGCGAGAGTTTATAGATAGATAAGATCAGACATTTTATGCGGTTTAACGACGGAAAGACGGTTTGATTTGCTGCAGGTTCTTGCACGATTCGCTCACTAAACTGGCGACTCTTCCAATATACGGTTCCTTACTGATTTAAGTGTCATCCCACGAGAGCTTTTGTTATTATTTTCACAGAAAAAAACACCATTTAAAACGATGCAAACTACGTGAAGAAAGAGTCAGCAATTTCTTACGAATGGCAAGCTCACCAAAAGCGAAAACCTATTTTCAGGTGAACAGTTCAGTTCACCTTCGTTGACTCATATTATGGAAATAAGAACTCTCGTCACAACTCGACAAGACTAACTTGAATTGGGAATGAACTGAGAAAAGACGCCGAAGAAAGAAAAAATTTATCTCATACCAGTTTTTCGCCATATTTCCATAACTAGAGCTGTTCTGCCCTACCGGATTACTGCTCCAAAGGTGAATGTCTGGCGGGGCAAACGCGTGCTGTAAGCCGCTTGGAACTGCACTGAAATAAAACGATTACAACGTTGTTACTCGAAAAATTTAGTAGAAAAAAATTGTTAACACGAAACGTGGAAAAATTGAAAAATAGAAAAGGCTAGCAGGTCTCAGCACAGAATCGAAAGGATCGGAAAACAAATTAAAGATTAGGAAATAGAGTAAACCAACAAAGCCCAAAAACAATGTTCATTAACTCCAGGTAAACAGGTCCAAGCAAACATACCCCCTTAAAGAGTCAAGAAATTAGAAACACAAAACAACGTTATTAAACTAACACAACGCATTTGAGTTCCCCCACGTTGAAGTACAACAGAACTTTTAGATTTTAATAAAAAGCCGTCATTTACTAACAAGGAAACTTCTACGCCTCAATGGTAAGGTAATTTTGTTTCATGAAGTCTCTAATTAAAGTTTGCATAGATTTTTCAATAACAACATTTGGATGTTAGGAAAAAGTTGATTTTCGGAACGTACAGTTCCTAAAGTAACTAAAGTACCGGAGACAGAATCAAGACAAAAGTAATTAAAGCGATAATTAAGTAATTACACGCCAATTCAGTTCTCTCACACAGTTTGCAGATTAGACTGAAGTTTTACCGCCAAAGGAAAGCAAATCTCAAGCAAAGGTGTCAAAACAGCGAACTTCGATAATGTGTTCAAGAACTCCGTTAATTTCGCGCCTAAAATAAAAGCCTCTAGGCTAGAAAATAGCCTCAACTCAATATATAAACAGTTGTAATTCGTTTGTTGTAAATGCGAGCGTGTGAAAGTTTGTTTGAAGAAAAGTAAAAAACATAAGGTGTTGAGGCAGCGTAAACTTGTATGGGAGTCCATTTGTGGAATGTAACTCAACTCCTCTAGAGGTTGGCTGATAGTTTCATGAGAGTTTGCTGACACGTTTCTCGCAAGATTATCCGTGTATACATTTCAGCTGTCACTCCGTGGCCCTTATACTTCAAGAGAATGTTTATCTAGAACAAAAGAGTTCAACTAAGGGTTACGTTCTGTGGTAGACATATTCTTAGCTATAAGTGAAGTGTGATGCTTGTTTCATAGCCGGAAAAAAATAAAGGATTAGTGCGTACTCACACCCGTGCTGCACTAACCTCTAAATCGTTGGGGCGGGGCTTAAAGTGATAGATCTGTCAATCACTCTACCGATACCTGCACGATTTGCGAATTACCCTTTCGCCAATTACTAAAAAGACGCTGTCAGTAAAGACCACAATTTCAAGCTAATTGACTCGGCTCCCTGTGTTATTTTAATCAAATTTCAATTACCAATCTGCCCTGTGATTGGCGGATTTCCGACGAGCTGTCCCCGGCCGCGGAGAGGCTGTTCGATTTAAACAAACACCTCTTATGACGTAACGAATTAACACTGTAAGTAATTCGTAAATCCTTTTTGGATACAAAGCGGCTCGCAGATTGGGTCTATTAGTCAGTCAGTGTGATTCGGTGACCCCGAGCGAGCGTACTTCTTCCGGCCGGTTGTTGAACAGTGTTTAAAAACACAGTGCTTAAGGATTTTTGGTTAGATTTAATTTCGGGTCAAGGGATTATGTCCGCCTTCAGATCCTCCTTTACAATTGAGAGCATTCTTTCGCGGCCGACCCATCAACGATGCATGCCGTATACCATTCCACACCCGTACCCAATTATGCCTCTGGCTCCAGGCTATATCGGTACAGTAATATTGTCTCTTTACATTGTGTTTCATCTCAACAGGTAGATAGAATTCCCGGGCTGACTTTGCGCAGCGCTTACAGCAGACCGACATAAGTCGCTGACTGAGTACTGTGGCAGATTACAGCCAGAGAAAACGGCAGTCCCAACTCACGTGGTGCCGTTTGTAAGATCATTACATCGTATCAAGGACTTACTTGACGATTTGTTACTCCCCGAATCTCGCTAACACTTTAATTCGCTCTATCCTTCAAACTCTCACACGCGCAGATTAAGGTTTCAAAAGCTTAGCGAGGTCTCACAACAGATGCTGTGTGTGATACCAACAGAGAACCTAAGTGAAGATAAACAGGTCGAGTCGCCCTACTTGCCTCAGTAATTTCACCGTTTGTGCGAATTTATTTTTCAGGATTTCCGCGATTTGGTGATCTTTTGCGCTCTCAGCCGAAGCGCAAGAGACGACATCGGACGATATTCACAGAAGAGCAACTTGAACTACTTGAGGGCACGTTTCAGAGAACACACTATCCTGACGTTCTCCTCCGAGAAGAACTAGCAATGAAGGTAGACTTAAGGGAAGAACGTGTCGAGGTAAGACATCATGATTTATTAACTGTTATGCAAGTAGATAAGCCGACATGTGCGTGCTTCAGTTGATGTCTCTAGTTTATCCTGCACAAACAGAATGTGTTGCTTTTGAATATTATTTCCACTTAATCTTTGACTCTGCCCTTTGAAATGGTAAGGAGTGTATTTTCCGCTATATGACAACGATTCCTCTCGTTTATCGAAGTGTTTCATGTCAATGGGGGCAAATTCGCGGAAACGGGCCGTAAAAGCGATTTGTGCCTCTCACCGCTTCTAACGGAGGAAACCAAAAAATGGCCCTTGACCAGGTAAACCTCGCGCAACGATTTACACTAATGGCAACAAACTGCTACCAATTTGCTTTAAAAAGAGCAAATAATAAAATCGACGGCGCATATCGCCCTTTAAGATGCACTTTTTTTCCAAACAAAAATTCCCGCACACCAGCAAAATCTAAATTTGTTTTTGTATTGTACAAACACGTCTCAGCTTACTTGATGCTATTGCTGGTTTCACTAAGGGCACCGCAGTGTAATCGTAATAATTGTGGGGTAAATACGATAGCATATTGCTGTCAAAACTCAGAAGATTAATGATTTCACTAGAATGCCCTTATAGAACCCTGGCACGTCCAGAATTTTGAGTGACAAGGACATTCCGATGCGTTCAAGCAACGCGCGGCCCGTCCCAAGATATCGTACCCCATCGTTGAACAATCTTGTGTTTTCAACGCGAAGAGGCTGTTGCAACGTCCGTTATGGTGTTGTGGGGAGAAAGGGATAGGAACAGGACCAGGTAGTGCTTTTCGTAATCGTGTCAGCTCGCACACCAGCAAGTGATAATATCTCTGGAGTTGTAGCGCCCGAGGTACAGGTACAAGACACTCTTTGACATGCTGAACTATGAATTTGGTAGCGTTGAACTTAGATTTCATAAATGTCCTGGTTTTTGTTGTCTTAGAAGCATGCTTTTAAAGACTTTTCAATGACAAGTCAAACTGATTTCGAAAGAACGGAGTCTTCGACGCCACCTTGGCGCGCCGTTTGCATCCGTTCGTGTTCGTGTTACACCCATTCTCTGTGGGTTTCTATCAATGTGGAATGATTCTTTTCTTTATATATATTTCGGTGATTATTTGTCGAGATTTTAAAAAATTCAGTTTATTTCGAGGAACAGCAAGAAGGTTCCACTGGTAAAACACCTCTGAGGTTCGAGATTAACACCGTTTTCACAGTCTGCATGTTGTGTTAACCAGATTTGCACTCGTGGCGACCGTAAGTCTTGAAGACGTGTGAATTCTCGCGCTTTATAAACCCCAGGCATCGAACGTGTAATTGAATCAAGAAAGTCATACCTAGGTTAAAAAACACCAGAGTAAACATAGAGAGACTTTTTTAATCAAAGGGCCAACAGCTCGTAACTGCGTTTAAAATGGAGGCAAACTTGTAAATTGACGAATTCAAACGGGAATGCAGTGTTCAGTCTTCCAGTCACTTGCCATGAATTTCCATCTTCCAGTAATATTGTTTCAAGAAGCTAGAATTTTAGGTCTTTTTGTCAAAGTTTGCTATCGTGATCAACAGTTTTTTGAAAGTAAAAACAGTTTTAGCAAACGTTCCTAAGGAGAACAGCAGACTCTTCATTTGAGTAGTTTTCCGGCCTTCGAAGCAAAACATTAGCCACAGCTCTCTCGACACCTCTCACTTCTCTTTTTATCTAAAACTTTATCATTCGTCCTAGAAGCGTGGAAAAACGTCTGTCGTTAGGAAGGACATAGTCTAGTATGTTGTTTTTCGGCTTTGCGAATCAGAAAAGCTTTGAGAATAACCCAGTAAACAATGCTGAATTCCTCACCATAACCTGCATTCACTACGACACTACCTACGGACCTCAGCCACCTCTTGCAGGCGATCGAGTGTTTGCGTAAATATCTCGTTCCTCGATGTTTGACATTACAGCGTTGTATATAAGCAGACACGTATAAAGCTACGTCTTGTGACTTCCTTTCCTTCAAAAAATGTACAGCACTGGGAAACGGTGAATAAAGCTTTGATCTGGAGGTAAACTTCCATCACTAAGGGTCAAGATTTCTTATTCCGAATGTTTGCAGGGGAATCATAGAGACATCCATATTTGTAGATTGGTTGGCATACATTGTTATTAAATTTATCCAGAGTTAACAACTATTTTAAAGAGTCTATAAGCATTTGTTAACAGCAGCAGAAAAGCTTTAGCCATGTAAACGTCTGCATTCTTAGTAATTAACTATCACTTGTTAGGTTCAGTTGGTTTGCCATTCTAGAATGGGGCGATCGATGTACTAACCATCGAGTCACTCCGCTGTTTACTTCTCGACCATGAGTTGTTATAGTTTTCACGCACTTCCATTTAAATTCTTTGGCAAGAAATTCCTGCAGTATGCTGTTTCGGAAACAGATACAAAAAACTAGATTCTTCAAGATTTGTGGCTCTCTTCAGTTCGCATCGTTAGTGAAGGAATCGATTGTTAGGTTCATTATCAAACTTGCCGATGTACTAAATGGTCTAGATCGGATTTGGTTTGTGTTCTCGTTCATTTGGATTCCTTAAGAGATTTTTAAATTGGAAATTATACAAGCCGATTTTACCAGCTCCCTGTTGTCTATCAGTGAAAGAATCAGTACAGTTCACACCACATTAATTATCCACCCACAAACACGGCGCGACATGAAGACAACTGAACGCTCGGTTCTCCGGGATATAAAATAAATTGTGGTTTCAAATTCAACTAAGAAGGAAAGATATACTCATTTTAAAACTTAGATGCTGGGGTTTAAACGCTTCAGTGTTTCAATGTATTCATTTAGGGGTTATATATAAACGTTCACGCGAGATTTGACAGAATAGAGAACGCGACGTGAAATGCTTAATCCAAAACGTGCGGTGGTAGCAAGGGTGATAATGATTTTTTCTAGTTTGTACCAATGCTCTGAGATTCTAACCATATGTATTAAAACCGCAGGGTTTTTTTTTTGTTTCGACAATTTTCATAACAGTATGAAAGAAGTTCACGAAGCATTCATAGGGTATGTTAACTCGGTTTCTTTAATAGTTAGTGATGTGCACTCCGCAGATTTGCAATTTATCTGAGGAATGTTTGTGTTGTGTTCAACTACCAATGCTCTGAGATTCTAACCATATGTATTAAAACCGCAGGGTTTTTTTTGTTTCGACAATTTTCGTAACAATATGAGAGAAGTTCACGAAGTATTTATAGGGTCTGTTAACTCGGTTTCTTTAATAGTTAATGATGTGCACTCCGCAAATTTCCAATTTATCTGAGGAATGTTTGTGTTGTGTTCAACTTTGTCAGGCTTAAAGTTTGTGTCCGCTACATTAAGGAACCACTGAAACGTGTTTGTTGCAGTTTCTTCTAATGTTAATAAAATACGAACAGACCTTGCTCTATACGTTTTCGTTTAAATTATTTAATTTTCGGTTCTCTCCGGAAAGGACCCCAGATCTTTAAATTGTTTCACGGATGTTTGCTATGTTGCAGTTATAGATATCTAAGTTACATGCTAACTACCTTTTCAACTGGCATTTACAGTTAGACTTTCTCGTTCTCCAAAGTTTTTTAATAATTGTTTCCAGTCGTTCTGAGCTCGCTTATAAAGGCAATTAATTATATCATTTTGTGTTCAACTTTCGTTCAGGTTGGTGATATTTGTGGAATTCTGCGTTCAAACAGATGCTTATTTGATCGGAGTCTGCATCAGAGGACGCCTTTGGTGTCATAATTTTAGCTGCAGTTGTCTTACGGAAAAAGCAGGAGACTATTTCAAAATTTAGATACAGGAGTTAATTTTGCTTTCTTTTATCTATTCGACATGATATCAGTATTATTCAGAGAATGGATTACGTAAGTCATCAGCAAGTGGTCAAATTCGTGACTGTGTAACTGAGATGATTTCGAGGGACTAACTTAGACTGCAAAACTAACACTTCACCATGAAAAACGTAATTCGATGTGCAGGGAAGCAAAAACAAAACTAAAAACTAAAAAAATGGAAAACGGTTTCAATAGCTTGCAATAAACAAATAGCTCCCACAATTTCTCTGGAATCGTAGATTTCAAAGAAAAGTTTTCTTCCTGAGATGCATTCGTTACCAACTCGTTCAATTCAAATGCTTAATAAAGGAAGGACTATTTAGCTGTTCATCTATTATTAGAAATTTTAAAAATATATATATCATACTCCAGTTATTTATTTCCTAACATCAAAAGGCTTTCCTTTTACAGGAAATGTCATGAAGAGAGCATTTGCTTGATAATAACAACCTGCAAGAGTACCAAAAACTAGTCAGTACTTTTAAACTATAATTATATTTTATTTCATTTTTATCATTCCTGCGTAGTTTGTTTATGGCAATGGTAAATTTTAAACTGCCAGAACTGACGTTATACTTTTCCCAGAAACATGTATAAAATATTCAAAAGAAAAGACGTAGACAGTATTTGAGTATTCTGGTTTCAGAAAATTTGCTTCCCAAAGTTTTGCTCAAAATTGCATATTGTCGAATATGCGCAAAGAATTCTCGCCGTTCAAGTGGATCAGAAATATTCCATGAGATGGTTTATAGCTGATGCTTTTTAATCTTTTGTATAATCATTTTGATTCGGCGATCAGAGGGGTCTTAAAAGCCAGCATCAATACTGTTAGCCTTTTCTCGTACCAATGACCCTAAAATTTCAAATGTAAGTACATAACTGCTTGGTTTACGGTGTAGCTAATCCGCTTACAGGTCCTCCAACATTAGTAGGGGTGTATATTGCTATGGTTTTACCAGAGTTAACAACACAAGAAGCTAAATCTGAACTAAAAAATAGAGATTTATACGAAATGAAGGTAAACAGGATGGTCTGCATCAGCTAGCGATGGTTATCGTAGGAAAAGAAACCGCTCACCAGTTTAGAATGACAAAATTTCATTATCAAGTTATGACCTTTTTTTTTTCCTTCAGGTGTGGTTCAAGAACCGAAGGGCGAAATGGAGAAAACAAAAGAGGGAAAATCAAGAATATAAGAAGCAGACTCAAGATTTAACGACAACTAAAACCGCTGAAGATTTACAAATACAAAGCTCTCCAGCAAAGGACAAAGGAAACGACAGAGAAAATTCGTGTGGCATACATGCACACAAAATCGTGGAGCTTTCGAAAGTCCAAGAGGCTTTCACTGAGACATCAAGACTAAATAACACGAAAGGGCGGCCAGTGACATTGCGTTCTCCTACAGTGGGCAGCGAAGTTTAGATTTCCTTGTATATATGTAGATAAATACCGTATTTCAAGTCTGACTGTATATTATTTGCGAATAGGAATGCAGATTTATTTATTTCGGAATTTCAAATCGGTGTGAATGAGATTACTGAATAGGGAATCATCGTTTTATTATATATCTTAGGTGTAAAATCGTGTACAAAAAAATAATAATAATAACGGCGGATTTGAAACTATTCTGCTTTTGCTGCTGAATGCAATACATTTTAGTTTAGATCGCTTTGCCTGTTAACTTTTCTATCGTTAAAGAAAAGGAAACACTTTTTAACGAAAGTAAGCACTTTTTAACATCTTTCCCAACGAACGCATTTTGTTCAATTAACATATTTCCTCGAAGTACTGTTGTAGTTCATTCTTAAACGTCTTGAATTTTACAGCCCATCTTTATCCGTGGAAAGCAAGCATATCTAAAGTCATGATCATTCAATAAAGAGTGAAAACACCTGGAACTGTAGTGTCGTTATCAAAAGACTCAAGGACGGGACTGTAAAATAATGATAATGTTAGTGGCGTTGACCGACTGTGCAGTTTGAATGCTGAAATGCTTCGGGATCCCCTGATCAGTGCCCTTAGTGGGGACTAACCAATCAAATTTTAATGACACCTGACTCCCGCACCACGTCTCTCCCTCTAGATGTATATAAATTAGCATAAATAGCTTCAGTAGTGTAGCTTGAGAAAATTGTTTGGACAACCTGACTTATATGCTAAAGGTAATCTGTTTACCAGCGAGGGACTTGCCTTCCCATGGAGGGGAAAAAGGCATTGCTCTGCTAAAACCTGACGATCTACTAGATTTGTCGAATTGTACTTGTTGAATTTAATGGCCTTTCTTTAGGGATTTTAGCATTTTAGTGGCGACTTTGAGTTCCAAATAAAATTAAATTAAGCTCAATTTGAAGCAGACCCTATTAAGTTAATTATGGCTCGAAAAAAAAATTACCATTAGTAGACAGTCAGCTGGTCATGTTTTATTGCAAATCCTCGACATATTTTTGCCAGGTGCTGATAGGCCACAATCAGGTTTACATCTTCTTATATTGCCTCGGGGAGAAGTTTCGTCTGGTTACGGACCTCCGTGCCATCGCTGAAGTGTCTCCTCGGTTATTTATGATACATGCCATACTCGTTTTACCTCAACTGCTCAAAACTTAATCTGCTATAGCTGGTGTTCTGCAATGGACTAGCATCCCATCCGGGGGGGGGGGGGGGGGGGTGGGTGGTGGGAGTAGAAATACTCCAAGTCGCTTCATGCTACAGAAACTGAGATAAGCTCCGGCTCTAGGGACCACTCGCCTGAAACAATCTTTACCTTTGTATTGCAAGATCTCTTTTCTACCTTTCGCTAAGAAAAGCACACTCATGCAGTCGTTGAGACACCATGCCGAAGGAGTTTCAAAATCTACATATATTGCACTATTGTTTACCTCATCCTCAAACACACGAGCTAAAAATAACTCTAACAGGCGTAGTTTAAACACCATGAAGCTGGGATAAGACGCCATAGGAGCTGATGAAAGCTCAACTAACGACCAATTTCAGAACATTAAAGAAATTATAAATCATCAATTTAGACATTTCGGCTACCATCAGTCTTATTTTTGCAGTTTCTTGTTCCTAATTGCTAATTGATAAACCATCCTAGGGAAAGAAAGTCGGACATCCATGAAAGTGGTTTTTGTTTTATAACTCAGAGTTCGACTAGAGTATATATGGGTAAAACACTAAGGGGCTCCACTGTCAAGAGGCGCCCATAAATTGCCGGCGTATCAGAGCAGATACCGAGGGGTGCCTACAACGAGTAACCGAGAAAAGTAATCAGTTTAAATTCAGCCGAATATTGCCTCTGACTGATGATACAATTCCTCAGTTATTAGAACAGACTTAACCAGACTGAAACTTAAACAATACTTGTCCTTGGCACTAAAAAGGTCAATATACTAAAATTAACTCCATTCTCTGCTCTATTTTCTTTTAGCTTTTTTTTTGTCCTGGAATGTGTCTATCAAAGATTATCCTAAAGTATTGAAATATAATGATTATTCATTGCTCAGGCTCTTGCTGATAGTTTCAAGCTTTCACACGATTTTATCGTGTTCTTCCTTCTCTGAACCTTCATTACGTCTCTGTCTCTTCCTGATTGAAGCAAGTAAGATTATAAGCTTAAGTTACCATCTTTATAGCGCCCCTCTCCCAGAAATGAAGCATCACGAGGCTTATAGAATCGAACTTACGACCCTTGTGGCACAGAAGGGCAATCACTCCACAGATGATTCACTTTAAATAAACTGCTGAGAAGGATTATCTGACTGCTGCGAAAAGATTATCGGATTCTTTAATAAAATAGTTTTCCTCTTGGTGTGAAAATCTACAAGTCCTCCGGTAACTAATTCATGGCCATTAACATAATCTTTGACAAGTCAAGATTAATGATTTGAAATCGTGTATGTAATCACAAGTTACGTGGTACAGATCAAATGCAAAGAAAACATTCTCAGAAGTTTTACTCTCAAAACCATGGCCTTTTGCTCACGTCCTAAATTATCAGTGATCAACACAGCGAATCCTCATTAATGCGAATCTATTTGCTACATTGATTTGCCGACAATTACACGACCTCTGTGTCTAGATATATAAATATCTCTTTGAATCACCGGCCATCTATGGTCAGGTTAAACTTTATTTCGTCGTTTTAAGCAGCTAATTAGGGGAATTATAAAGACAGGTAATACAGGGCAAACTCATTTGGCGCTTTCCCAAGAAGAGTGCAAAGCCCTGCAAATTCTTGCCAACAAATTAAGCCTTAAAGGTTAAGTATAAAAACAATCTCTTGTTTACATACTTTACCCAACAGAGGAAAAGAATTTTGTTTACATTTTTTTTTCGTATCACGTGAGAGGAGAGCCCAAGTCAGCACGAAAAAGCGGGAAAGGCCTTAACAACAAACGCAAATGTTTCGTTTCGCTTGAGTTAAAATCCTCTGAAACGATTTTGCAGTCTCGATGAAAGAAAATGGTTTTCTTAACCCTCCCCAGAGCATATGGTCGACGCATTCGATTCAAGGCCAAAGGTAAAGGTAATCACGTTAACTTGGGCACGCCCACCATCTAGTACCTGATATCTCTGTTATATGTGTTTTGCTTCGTTTGCCATGGCTTCCATAGATTCGTTTGTTTACTTTTCCAGCTATATTTTGCTGTGATTGAATTTGGGTTCGTAGATTTATGTTGTGAACAAGAACGTTAGGCTGTAAATCCAAGCTGTAAAATCAATGAGGGCAGATCAACTTTTGGTTAAAACAGAAATTGAAATAATGGGTGGTGTTAAAGCGATATGACATTTATCGGCATCTCGATGATATCACAAGTCCGTGTCAACCAATATTTGCTCTAGTCTCCATTTCCTTCACGTTAACGCCAAAAAGCGAGAATGATGTTATGAAAAGCCAGCAAAACACTATATTATTTTTCTGCCTCCGGCAAGGATAAACATGTTTGCATGCATGCTGTAAATGAATGCTCTATAGTAAACGACATTTCTCACGGGTCAGAAAGGAGGTCTCGGTGTTTTGAGGATGTGGAGAGGTTATGGTGGCTTACAACGTGAAAATTACTTCGTCAGGTCTTCAGAGGGCAGAAGGGCAGAAGGCGCAAGGGGCAAAACATGGACCATCATAGCTTCACACCCAGCTCTTGAACTTTCCTCTACGGGCGCCAAACAGCCTCCGTTTTGACGAAATCTTCGACTGATAAGCCACTCAACCGCTACAGAGAATTAGCATGTCTTAACTGATAGCTATCTCCGGAAGGAGATAGTTCAGTAAATGTACAAATTGTTTGCTAGGTGGTCCCAGCGATCTGCCATTGCCTACTTACTGAAACGCGTTGAGAAAGGCCCGAAACAAAATAGCTTAAATTAAAATTAAATTTCCTTGCAGAATTGACACAGTGGCACGGAAGAGTTCTGGGTAGGCGTACTCGACACATAAACAGAGACACCGCCTTTCGTAACTCCCGGCCGGTTAGGCTTTCACGAAACCAGCCGGTAGTGATGAAAGGCGACTCCATCCTGCAATGCTGTGATTCTCACGAATGTCTAAATACTTTCAACGAGAAAGTTACGGATATTTTGGGCTCGAATCAAACTAAACTACGGCTCCGTTAAACCTATTTGTAGGGGCTTAACCTGATCTGATGGCACAGTCGAAAGTGTTGACTACACATTATTAATACTTGTTAACAAATAGGGTTTAAAGAGGGTTAAGTACAGCATAACTAATGCTGAACTAAAGGTCAAAGCAAAAACAATCTCCAAAATTTTAACATTTTTACTGCCACATAGAAAACAACCAAAGTACCGGCTAAACTGGATTAGTCACGAAGATCAGATATAGCTTGCTTCGAAAAAGGAATTTATCCTTTTCTTGGGCATTATATTTTTTAGAAATGAAATATCGAAAAGGCGCTAAGAACTGTACAGGCGATGTACGATAATCGTGAAAGTTATCGGTGTAATCTTTACCGGAAATGTTTTCTCGCGTGTGGCTTACAGCACGACAGTTTGCGTTCCTGACAAGTAAATTTGTCTTGAAACGACGACAGTGATTAATGTTTTCCGGGAATAAACAAACGCGATAAGGAAAAGAAGGAAAACATCAGGAAAAGATGAATGTTTACCAATGATCTTGCGATATACTCAGTGAGAGAACATTTGTCACGAGAAAGTGTAGTCGATGACAGGGTACGGACACTTGTTTTCAAAAGACCTGCTATAAACAATAGCTGTCGAAAAATCTTTTAGGGTGCACTCGAAGAAATAATATTAAAAAACGCTCTCAATTCCGTTTTTAGGCTCGATTTTCCACCGGTCTCTGGAGTCCGGTCTAAAAGTACAGGCTTCTTTCCTGAGCAGCGGCTGGTGATCGAATTTTAACTGGTATCTTTTAGTGGTCAAATAAAGCTGAGCCACGCCCAAAATGGTCTCCCGTAGGGTTAAATTCAAATTCTATGACGAGCATCTCCGACCTTTTCATATGGGAGTACCCCCCGGAATAAACAGTAGCCTTAAAAACTGTAACGCTTGTTGCAAGATTCACAGTGTACTATTTCACTTACATCATACGTCATAAAAACGTTTTGTAAAATTGCTCTCAATTCAATCAGATTAACATGATTTCCGGGAGACAGGCTCTTTTTTGTCAAGACGCCGTGAGTGAACCATTTTGTTATCCAATTAATATCTTCCAATCAGAAAAACCATGAACACTCTATTTATGGGCAAGTCACAAAGTCGCCATAAGGTGACGTCATGTTGCTTAGCAACCAAGTTGACAGCAACCACAGGCAGGGCATATTCTCGGAGGTAAAATGATAGCTATTTCCCCCACCGAAGGGATAACGTTTTACATATCAGACTCCTCCTTAGGTATATACCATCCCCTTGCATGATCCTTTGGTTTCCTCAGAAGGCAATAACCTTTCTCTTTCTCCAACCACATGTACATTAACAGGTTTAACCCAATTCAGCGAAAACATAATGAGAGCGGCAAGGACCGCCACGCCGCCAGTGACATAAAACGATACGCTGTAGCGTTTTGACCCGTCAAAAATCCACCCAGCCATGGGTGGACCTAACGTTTTTGGAAACGCCATTAAACAGTACAACGCGCCAATAGCATGCCCAACCTTTTGAACGCCAACGAGGTCTCGCGTGATAACGGGCAGTAACATCTCGTAACAACCGTCGAAGAAACCAAACGCGAACGCGTACACGCTTATCCACTCGTATTTCGTTGCCACGGTTACAGCAGACGTGGAGATCCCGATGAAGAGTACTGCTCCTGGACAGACTAGAAGGCGTTTGAAGCGAGGATAATCACAAAATGTACCGAAGACTAAACTTCCTAACACGCCTCCAATTGACATGTAACCCGTCAACAATGAGGCTTTGGTACTGCTGACTCCTTTATCTTCTGCAAAGCAAACCTGAGGAAAAGATTAAAGGTGTTGAAGAGGATTCATATTTTTACAAGCAACAATGTGTTCACCTTTTGTGGCGGCTACGCTTCTACCTGGTTTCTAAAACTGGTGTGGCCCCGGCCAACCGCAAAGATATATGGTTTATTGACCAAGCGTTAGGTCAAAATGGCTGGATATTGGCCAAGTCCTTTTCTTTTTTGACGTGTGTATGGACCGAAAAGAAGTCGAGGTCCATAAAAACGCAAAAAAGAACGAGGTCAATATCTAATCCAGCTATCAAGACCAAACAAGCTTGGTCAATAAAAGATTTATTGTATGGAAAAAAACTCTATTTTCTTCTGGGACACAGCGGGTAATCCCGAGCGGGTATCCTGCCCACTCAGGAAGCCAATCACAACGCAGGATTCAGTTCATCTTACCCGCCCAAGTAGCTAACCATATAGCAAGTATTTTTAACCAATAAAAGAGGGCCAATAGCTATTCTACATTGAAGCAAGAGTAAACTTTACGACGAAAAGTTCATTAGCCGCATCTTGATAGATTTCTGTTACTCGTCACCAGCGAAATGATTGGCCTAATATTGTTACCTTGGAGACATTGTCTGTACACCCTTAGTTCGAAAAATCGGAATTCCACTGTAAATCGCTAATCCAGTGGATCGAGTAATCGTTAGATGCTTTTTCGCGTCAGCCACCAACTCTCCCTACCACCCCTCCCGCATTACTCCACGCTCTTGCATTCCTGCTTCCTTTCAGCCTAGCTTTTCAGCCTAACATTGTAGCTCATCTTTGACACAACAAGACACTATGTATGGACAGACGAACAAAGCAACTCACCAGATGAACAAAAGGTACAAGAAATACCACCATAAAGGTGCACTGCGCTGCCACCCAGATGACGTAGAATCTGTCGCTAAATATACTAAAGTCGAATTTCATTGAAGCTTGATTTCTCCCTGTTGCCATGGTTACAGGCGAAAAGGTCAACGCGCTTAAAAGCATCAGACTCTGCAGACCCACGAGAATTCGAAACGTCGTTGACATGCCAAATTTGGTCGAGAGGAACTCTATCAACGGGCCATAGACGAGGGCCCCCGAGGCAGCGCCTGCTAGAGCTATCCCCGAAGCAAGGGCCAGGCGCCTTCTGAAGTACTTGGTGAGAATCACAATCGAGGGGAATAAGCCAAGGCTTGCTCCCAGTCCCCAAACTACGCCGTAGGTCGCATATAGAGGCTGAAGCGTTGTTACAAAGGAGCTGGCGAGAAGGCCTGAGGCTGAGACAAACGACCCAATGATGACGACTATTCGACTCCCATAACGCTCAGCGAGGGAGGTTGCAACGGCAGCGAAGAGATACATCGTGCTGGAAGCTAGTGAGGCCACCCAAGCTATGAAATAAAATTAAATATCTCTAGTTATGAATATTGCACAAAACTATAGGAGCACTATATGAGTAGTTCTTGCATTTGAGTAGCAAGTGAAGTAAAAACACCTTATTTTACAACAGTACTTAAACAAGTCTTAAATTCTTAGAATGTCTTTTTCAAGCTATATGAACAGTCTTGAGTACAATGATCGGTGACGAATTTCCCATAACAATATCAACACAGCGAAATCAAGTGTCGTGAGAAGTGAATATCGTCAACAAAGAGATTTTGGCTTAATGCAGCACTAGATTCTCAAAACTAAAATCAGAAGAAATGTATGAAGATAAGTAGGGAGATTTAATGTCCTAATCTGGGGACGAAACTGAATCAAGTGTTTTTTTTTAACTACCACTAACACAATCTTGAATCATGTTTGTCTATGTGTTACCTGTTTCTCCCCTTGGTGTAGAATACTCTTCCATCAAAGCAGCGTACACCACCCCTGCGGAGTTTTGTTGTCCAACAGTCAAGAAATTGACCACACAAACACCTAGACAAACAACCCATGCCCACCCCCCATCGGAAGGGTGATGGTCTTCATTCAGCTCCGTCGCTTCAGGCCTGGGTTGAGATTCCTCTGCATCTGTTCCTTGATTGTTCAAAACCTCGGAGACATCTTCTTGACCATCACTCGTCATCTTTAATGAGATATTTTCTTGCTTGAAGTTTGCGAGTTTGTCAATAAATTGCTGCCACTAAGATCAGTTAACCAATTATTTTTTATCGGTATAAAAGGACGTTTCTTGTGATGGTGCAAAACCTGAAAAACGTAACATACGGTATATCAACAAAAACAGGAAAGTTCTTTGTGTGTAAAGGAATTGTTTAAAGGACATACGGCAAAGTTCCAATGGTTATGACCCTCGTACTTTTGGATTCGTTTTATTATTTAATTTTTTTTTTTCATTCGTTACTTTTAGCGGGGTGGGGGTGGGGGCAATACTTCTGGGTAGCTAAATGGGTACCATACCTGTCCAACATAATAAAGTGAGGGTGTTCTATGTGTAACTAAGAGTGGAAAATGCTAAACGTTGTTGAAGAAAATTATTTTACTATTTTATTATTTTGCCTTCCCTGCAATATACCCCACGGGCAACTCCGCTTCCCACCCCCCAGGCATTTGAACTTTTGAAGTGGCCAAAAAAAATCTGCAAGTCATACGTGCCTTTAATACCACGAGAAACCACTAACTTTAATCACAGGCGGCACAAGCTAAGTCCAGCGGTAAGATGATTATCTTACGTAATAGCGGTCATGTTTGTATGAGAATATTTACAAGTTGTCAATAAAAATTTCTCTCCTTACTTCCAAAGAGTATCGCTTGTTGGCTTACCGCTTACTTCGAAGAAACGAGGCCATTTTAGCGGGATATCGCTGTCTATGTTTCCCCACTCCAAAGAGAAGTTTTTTTCTCTTGGGAGTGGAATTTTTTTCCCTTTCTTCCGGTGGGTCAGTTTCACTCGGCCCCGACTACAATACACTTTTCCTTTTTTATAAGAATGTTTTTCATAAGAATATCGAGGCTGAAATTTAAGAATAAGCCCGAAAAGAATGTAATTTTACATGTTTTTAAATAAACGGTATAAAATTATTCCTCTCTCGAGACGGCAAAACTGGCCAAAAAAAAAAAAGCACCAGCCGTATGTCTGATACTAATGACGTTCCTGCAAGAAGTTATGTAGACCTATGTACGTCTTATCAAGCTTTGATGCCTGCAGGCTGGCTCCAAAATTACTTTAGTACCATCCAGACACCAAATACTTTCGAAAACAGAAATGTTATACTCTATAATCTAAGAATATTCAAGAGAACATTTTCAGCCTAAAATCGGCAGAAAAATAAGAACATGCAGCCTTGGCCGGAACAACAATATTCTTATAAATAAAAACCAATATTAATCTTATTAAAAAAAAGAGTGCAATGCGTCTTTGTGTGAAAAAGCATACTTTTTGATGCGTTTTCGCCTATCGTCCTCACTAAAACGAACGAAAACGATGTTGAAAACGGAGGCTTTCGAAAACTTTCAAAAGTAGAGCCTTTTGACAACGCTCCGTTTCCGCTCCTAGTATGGATAGGTGAAAAGGGAGGGCTTTGAAAACGATGCCGAGAAAAGCGACATATACTGCCGCCTCCATCAGCGTTTTCCGACGTTTCAGTATGGACGATAGGCGAAAACGTCTCAAAAAGTATGCGTTTTCAAATGAAAACGAATTAGTGTGGACAGGTTGAAAACAAAACAAAAACGCTGGCGTGGTCGAAAATATTTTGACTCGTTTTCGTTGAGACGAAAACGGATACTTTTAAAAACGCATTAGTGTGGTCGGGTGAAGTTCCGAAACGGTGTGTTAATTAATTTAGGGCACAGAAATTTGCATAATCGAACGTCACGCAATTCTCAAGCGTTATTTCTTGCTCCAAAAATTCTCAACAAAATAGACTGAAAACATTGTCGTCAAACTCGTAATACATGAAACACTCAACAACATTGATCAAACATTTCGTAATTTTGTTATGTTGTCTAGTATAATATTACTGCAGCCAATTAAAGTGGATAATACGAGTCTGATAAGGTCGCAATCGCTTAACCTTTTTTTACAGCGATCGATCGTAGTGATCATATATCGTAAAGAAACCATCCTTAAAATGTCATTCATTTACAGGTGTTTTGCTTTTTTTAATAACAACTTCCCGTTATATATACATGACTTTCACAACAACACCGAACGGAATATGGCTCAATTCCGTGATTCAATTCAATTTCAATGCGTAAAAGCCGGTACTTTAATATCAACTTACCTTCAGAACTGAGACGTTCGATCGTGTCTTCTTCTCTTGCAGATGGGAGTAAAATGTTCTGAATCCCTTACAGCCCCTTCGCCAAAGAACTTCAAGCGAACAAGGGTTACCTCACATTGAGAAATACACATGCAATTTCTTTCTGCCTCCGTCCGGGCCGGTCCATCGATCAATAACTCATTCACTAATCAAGTGATTTTCCTCTAACTCTACCCCGGGTACGACGGGATTTTGCTCGCGGGCGATTTTTCACAAGAGGCAAAACCACATTTTTGACGAATATGTGCCCCACAGCAAATTCAATTTTAAGCGTGTAACTTGTTAGATCTGAAGATATTTTTAATTAAACAGAACATTAAATTTTAAGGTGTAAATCAGCCCCGTACCACCCCTCCCAGTTTTCTTCTCGCTCTTCGTCAGCTGATGTGGATCACAAAACAAAAGAATTTCTGTTTTCTTTTAATCAAATGGACAAATGATTTCAGATTCTCCGACAGACTACTTTGGAATATAACTAGTTCTGTGGAAATACGTTGTGCCTGGTGGAGGAGAGGACACGTGAGCGTACGAAAAACGATTCTGAAAAACAAAAAAACAAAAAAACAAAAACAAAAACAAAAAAACAAAAAACAAGGAAACACTGAACGACCCTTCTTGCACTCACTGTCACACAACACCACGCTCTCGTGCTCATGAAGCCTTGCAAGCAGGCTCACGTTTGGGCCGCACGTGCGAGTGGCGACACTGCGACTGAGCGTGCCGAAGAGCGGCCCCAGCACTCGTGCCCATTTCACTCGCCAGTGCCCGTGTCCCTCTTGGAATATGTTCCCTCGCTTCTCGCTTCAGTATAAATTATTACTGGAGCTTGTTATAATTCAATCCCTTCCCCGTTTTGACTATGAGCCGAACGCAAGCTCCTAGAACGCTATTGGAAAGGTAAAATTGAATGCGCATGATTCCGTTTAACCAATCACAGCTCATCACAACTTAAATGTCAGTTTCCTTAATCACGGGTTAAGGTTGAAAGAAGAAGAGAAAAGCAGGCATTTTTTTTTCCTTTTCTTTTCTCTTTATTTCCTTCAGGACGTTGATGTATACGCTTCTGCCTAACAAGACGAAACTCAGACAGCGACAATGGCTTTGCTTGTTCGAGGTTTGTCATCTTTCCTTTCTCAGTGAAGGAACCTGCTGACGGCGGGGGTGTTGCCACTGGAATGAACTCCATCTGCAAATTAAGTTGATTTTGAAAACTTGGATTTCAAAGGAAACTGTATATAAAATCTGATAATGTGAGCCTCGAGGCATTCCTAGACCTGCCAAAATGGAGTCATTATCCACATCAATCCGCGCCATCTTTATTTCATTGCCGGTTTCTTAAATTTCTTGAGTCCTGTATAGGACACTATTCTTGTAAGGATTCCAATTTAGAAGTCTGCTATGTTTTTTGGCGTGCCACGATGCCAGAAACAGCAAGTCTTCCGGCGTCTCCAAGGACCTCCAAGCTAGAACTATCGAAACTGACTTGATACAAGATGCACGTCTGTCACATATTATGATCACATGACCGGTAAAAGATGCTGACACAATAATACAATCATTTGATTACATTATTATTTTGCTGTATCGCAAGTGTTCAAGCCTAACAGGTAAGCAAGTCACATTTCTTTCATCACTTAAGTTTGTAAGAAAGTGTAAGAATTCAAGTGGCGCATCTTCGTTGAGAAAAAAGGAAAAAAATGCAGTGCAATATAGCAATGAATAGATAAATTTGCATGATTGGCTGGGTTTAAACGGGAAGGCGAATAACGTCTTACGTGCATATTTACTATGAGATGTGTAACAGGTTAAAAACAAAGAGAATAAGACGAATTTAACTTAAGATAGCAGATATAAACGTTTAATATCTCTACGAAGCACAGAACAGAGCAGTTCGGCGTCTCTGACAAATATCGCGTCCGAATCAGTAAAACACGGGACATACAAAACGGACTAAATTATTGTCTTTTACTCAATGTGGCGATAAATCATCAGAGAATGAAAAGGAATCATCTCTTGATAATTTTAAATTCTTATTTGGAGATGCGTTCGTCTGTGGATTTACCTCAATGTTAAACCTCTGCAGCGAGCTATATTTAAAAATTATCTTCCCAGCTGGACGCTAAATCCAAACACCTTGGAATAAGTTAAGCCCTACTGTAGTTACAAGTTGCGGCTTAGTATGCGGCAAGAATCAAAATTAAGAGAGTAAGAAAGAAAATTACGAGTGGTACGTAGGAAGACATCCGAAATGAGGGTTCAGGCGATGTTTATTTACGCGCGATTCACGGTTATTACGAATTTTGCATGACGCTGAAAACAATGTTGATGCAAATTATACTACGTGTAACTTGCTGGTGGCGTGAAGTTGTTTTTTTAAGACTCTACAGGGAGAAACAAAAAACCTTGTTAAATAACAAGCATTGCTGCTCGATTTTTTACAAGTCTCAAATACGTGCGGGTTTTTTAATCTCATTCGCAGCGTCCACTGTTTATTTTAACATCATCTACCTTTGCATGCAAATTTCTTTCCTGAGGAACAGAGATACATGAAAAGTACATGTCAAATCGATGACGGTTTGTAGGATTTATAGAGTGTTAATTATTTCTTGTAAGCTGCGTTATATTTTTTAAATATCTATTCCGGCTTTTAAGAGGAAAAATAGCACTCGATGTAATCTGACATTAGAAGAATAAATCGAAAAGGACTTTTTAATCCCAGACTTAGTGACATTTAGAATTCAATCCTTCTATGTAAATTCAAAGTTTTTGCCCAAATGTTACGTTGTCTAATTCAGAATCACCATGGATACTTAAAAGAATGAGATATATCTACACTATCACCCGGGTAACTGCTGTGAGCAGAAAAGAGACTCGCTTTTATTGCAAAAGTGGTAACATCGATAAAAACAAAAACGATGATCTTTCCAGTAAACGCTATTTTTCGTGAGCGGAGCTTTGCGCTAAAGAAATTATACCATATAGGGCAAGAACAGCGAGGCGGGAATCGGAGAGGAGAGACTCCATTTTCTAGATCACTGCTGCGGATGCGAGGTTTGGTTAAAATATAAGACCAATCTCTTGTTCAAATATTAAATTTTTACTACAGAACTGTAGGGTTGTAATGCTTCGAAAATGAAGTACGCTCAACCTCACAAGGTTTCGTTCATCTCCCAATGCAGTGAAAAAATTAAAATCGATGAGACGTCGATATCAAGTAGCTGATTTCCTAGCTGTTCGTGTGACCACGTGACCCAACACGTGCTTGAGGACAACCTACAGCCGTGAAAAGAAAATGCAGAACACAAGTTGTTGTTGACAACTTAGACACACATAAAACATCTACAGAGTGGTTTTCAATAGGCCACTTTCGATATATTAAGATTCAGCTTGATGGGGACGCCTAGAGAACACACAAAAGAAATGAATAAACATGGTCGTTCAGTTTCCTTTGTTTGTGTCCTCTAAGCTCCACTGCCAAGCTGAATTTTAATATATCGTACACGGTCTATTAAGCGTCGTAAAACCAACACCACATTGATCACCCTAATCAGTCACAAGAAAACACAGACAATACAGTGAACCAATCAAAGCTCGAAGTAATTACATGTAGCTGACTCAAAGCGCGGGAAAACGAGGACGAGCGAGTCACGATTGGTTTTGGTTTTATTTCTGATTAGATGAAAAAATGGCGCGAATTTTTTACGGCAATCGTGTAGCGTAGTTGATTCAAAACCAATGAAAATCGCTCTATGAGCAAACAGAGCATTAGGAAACTTCTCACTTGCAATAATTATAAGTGTGCCATTTTATTCCCGAGTTACCCTACACATTTGCTTTAGTGGTCTAATTGTTACTTGAAAAAATTGCGGAAACCGGCGTAAAATAAGATATACTACACCGAAACTCTGCCCAACCATACGGATAATGTAGCACCTTACCGAAATGTCATCATCCGCGGAGAACTTGTGCCCACAATTGGCCCAATGGCAGGCTTCTACGGTACCTTGCTCCATCACGTGATAATCTAAATGGTGACGTCATGGAGTTAAAGATTTGATAAAACGCATTGAATCCAAGATAAAAGAGTAAAGAAATGGAAAAGAAATAAATACTAAAAGGTAAAGCGAAATGTCAACAGACACCACGTTATGATCATTGGGTATAAACACATTTTGTATGTAATCTTCGCTTTTGTTGTGTAGCTGGGATTTCATTTCGAACACATTCTCATCTGGTATTCTCATAATCCTAAAGCTCGTAACTAAAGAAGAAAATAAATAATTTCATCAAATAGTGTCGCAAAGCATAATCCTTAAATTCATGCAGCCGCGACCTTCACGCGTAACTGTGACGTAATCGTTACTGTCACGTAACTGTAATTGTTACGAGCTCATAACTGTCATGTCATATCGCTTACCTCGTAGATGATTCTTCAGGTGAGAGACAACGCCAAAGTTGAGCTTACACTCTCTCCACTAAAAAAAAAAAAAAACATTTAGCAATTAAAATGTGAGAGAACAAAGAGTAATTGAAGACGAGATGGTAGAAAATTTTACTAACTAAACTTGACAACACCGAGTTCTTGTTACCACACAATTTAAGGTAGGCATTAAAGTGCCACTATGATCAAATTCTCCATACCCATTTTTTCACATTTTCGCACACAATAGGTCTTTCCTAGATTTTTTGCCAAATTTCAATCTATTACGAACATTAGAACTCATGTCGTTTGGACCTTATTTCCGAGAATTTACGGCCGCCATTAATTTTCCTTGTTCCAACTCTTGGTTGAGAATTTGAGAAAATGACGTCATTTTCTCAAAAATACCACACGGGTTGAAATTATAATAACAATTAGCACAGCAATTCGCATAAAGAATAACAAAAACTTTGGCTCATATATTCGTGCAATTTTTTACATTAATTGTTGTCATAATTTCAACCCGTGCGGTATTTTTGAGAAAATGACGTCATTTTCTCAAATTTTCAACCAAGACTTGGAACAAGGAAAATTAATGGCGGCCGTAAATTCTCGGAAATTAAGGTCCAAAAACCACGAGTTTTAATGTTCGTAGAAAATTGAAATTTGGCAAGATATCTAGGAAAGACCTAATGTGTACGAAAATGTAAAGAAATGGATATCGAGAATTTCATCATAGTGACACTTTAAATCAGAGCTCATTTCTCATCTTTTCAAAAAGATTTTGTGAGGGGTTTCTTTCCAGTGCTGTAGATGGCATAAATTACGATGATGTATCACGATTAAAGGTAGCTCAAGTGAAGATCAAATGGGATAGACATTAAATCAGAGTTCAATTCAGTACAGATATGTCGAGGCTTTCATTCCAGTGCTGTAGATGGCATAAATTAATATAATGTATTACAGTACTTTACCTTACACGGGTGATAAACCCGTAAATCCAGTTTAGACGACACAACAGACCCGTCCCGAGCCCCGCTGTAAATCTGTGGAAACAAAGTGGAATATAATACCTTGAATTTCCTTGTAATGCATGGTACAGGACAGTCGGCGTGATTGAAAAATTCATCCGAGTTGAAAATGATAACGTAAGGTCGCACGAACATGCGAGAGTGAATGTGGTGCCTGATTCGAAAGCCTTACGAATGTCCGTGAATTTCACGTTTTTTTTCAAAAGATTCAAGAATCTCCCTCGAAGGAGCTATGTCACAGTTTGCGTATCTTGAAACGTTTCGCCTAAATTTTTCAAATTCGTCGTTTGTAATTCGTGTTAATCTTCTCCATCCCTAATCATCCTTGATCCGTTATGGTTTATTATTATCCCTTTGATGTTTTTCTTTCTTATTAAACTGCTATTTCCGGGTTTCCTTCAATTGGAAGGTAATTTTGTACGTGGCCAAAATACCATGATTGAGCTCCTTTAGGATGAGCGATCAACTCACAGCTAAATTGTCTGTAAAAACAAAAACAAAAAAGAATACAGTTTCCTACTATACTTACTCTTCCATTGTTCACATGCACTGAGAAAATCATGTCCATGTGTCCACCGTACACTTGAAGGAGTTCTGCTGTCTGTAAAACAAAAATAATCAGTGAATATTAGACAATGACTTTCTCTCTCAAAACATTTTGGCGGGAAACAACTGGAAAGCGCGAGAGAAACTATGATATAAACTCGCTCCAGACCCCTGTCTAGGCACTTAACAAAGAGGACTTGTTTCCAGTGTAATAACATTTGCGTCATGTAAGAGTTAATGTTAAGTCACCTACCACAAGATCATAGCAACGAATAAGTTTGTCTAGGCATGACGTCACAAGCACACTGCCCACAATCTGCAGACCGCTGACACTCATAGTGTGGCCTTCAAAGGATCTTACAAGTTCTCCACTCTACCAATAATGGGAAAAAATTGAAAAAATTGAAATTAAACAAGTCTGATTTTAAAACAGTTTTGAGATAGTAGGTGTATTTTAGTTCCACTAAAAAAAGGTGACGCACTTCAGACGACTTGAATGATCGAAGGTCCAAGTTTGAAATAAAAAAAAAAAACAAAAAGGAAAGAAAAGAACGATTCGGAAGAAACGAACTTCTTCAAACTCTTACGAAATCTTGAGCTGACGCTTGTAATACTTACATTCAAATCATGAGCCTGCACTTTCATATCAGCGGATCCACTGTACAAAATATTTTCCACAACCTGCAAGTATTGATACATTATTGGTCACAGAGCCAACAGTTTCATGAATACCTTCAGAAATCGCGAGGCAAAAACTGCAAAACTAGCCAAAGAATGCAGTTTTCCTGCAGCAGTGGTGCATGTTCGGTAATCGGCGTTAAAAGCCAGCGTGTTGACCTCCGGGGAGCCAATAAAGCCGCCCATGTTTGTTGCATCTGAAGTTTTGCAATCCTAACAGCAAACATATACAATTTAATGCCCAAGCAACATAGACTAAGAGCAGCCCTCCTTTCGTTCAGTTCGTCCAGCCTGACGTGAAAATTGAGAGCGGGAGAAAAATGGCCGTGCAAAATATGGGGGTAAGAAGCGCGAAAAGGAAAGGTGCTCCTCGCCCAAAGATTTCGCGTGGCCACTATTTTTCCTCGTCCTTTTTTTCGCGTCATTTTCGACGGATTAAGCGATAGAGGGGCTGCTCGTAGTCTACTAGAAACATACCTGAAGACATAACACTGTCATGTTGTGATCGCTGATTGTTCGGAGGAGTAGACCAGACTGAAAAGAAAGAAAGAGCAAGTAAATCAAGGAGAATTTTTTCAAAGGTCCTCTACAGTTTACTTAACAATTTCTCCTAGGACAAACAGGATAAGAACCGTTCGTTTCTACAATCAAATAAAAAAAAACCAAGTTCTTTTCAAAGGGAAGTTCTGTTTGTCGTTTTCCTTTCTCTCTCTTACCCAGTCTTGATTAATGTTTCGGAAAACACAAACATATAGCAGTCTGGAGCCGAATAGAAGTTTTTCCGCGCTTCTAGTTAAGTCCGTTCAGTTAGCGTTGCATGTTCGCCAAGCTGTCGATTTTCGTTCTTCGCTTGCTGCTCGACTGGTTCCTATAAATTGGCGAGTACCAACGATTTTGTTTCATATTTCCTTTGGAATTTAAAGTGCCTATGAAGTGAAGTTTCTTTTTTGCGTTTTTCTGTAACTTGTTACGTCTACTTTTCGAAATTGCCAAAAGCGGATAATGTTAAATAGAGAAAAATTTGACTTTTTGCTGTTCAAAGTTCGAATTTGACAACCAAAAGTATGTCCATTTTGCGCGCGGCCAAAACGAATGTATTACAATGCCGTGACGTAGGAAATTGTTCAGACGACTTCATCGCTACTTTCCGACTCTTGTACGATGGAACTTTCACTAGAGGACAGATATCCATCATTATCTGACATTTTACTTGCAAAAAAAAATGGCGAACTTTGAAGAAATCTCCTATGGCAATTCATATAGCTACAGAGGCGAAGTGGGGTAAACAAATCGCTGAAATAATTTCCTACGTCATCGCTTGTAAACTCGTTGCCAGTCTCCGGACCTACTGTTTTGCTATACTGAGCTCACTTTGGGCGGCGAAAAGTCGGATTTTTCTCTTTGTAACATTATGCGCCTTAGGCAGATTCGAAAAGTAGACATAACAAGCGACAGAAAAAAGCAAAAACAAATTTCACTTCATAGGCACTTTAACACAAGAACACCGTTCTTAGTTATGGCCTTAGGTGTCCTGCGCGGCGCACGGTGAGGGATGAAACGATTCTTATTTGATTGTAGGATAAAACAATCTACACAGTATAAGTGATTTAACATTATTGGGTAATTAATCGACGGCCAACCCGCTTTTGCTAAGAAAAACGAAAATCTCTTTTGTTGAGTGGCTTATTCCTCGATGGACTGCCATTTGCAACAACTTGGACTGTTCCTACTGCCTTTACTTCTTCTACTGATGCTACTAGCGCAAAGATTTTCAGCTGAATGCCCAAATTGTAGACATGTTTGGGTTTATTGACCGTGGGAACTAAAAATAACTGCCTGGTTAAGATAAGAACCAGACACACCAACGGGACGAATACGAATAAATGAAGATTAGGCAATGAAAACGACCGGAAAGATAATTGTTAAACGACATTTAATCATGACTTCAACTTTCGCGGGGGTTTTCAACCAAGGTTAGTACGACTACCGAACCATAACTATCGTGAGAGCAACTGCTAATAAGGCAGAGTACCTAGACAAAACAAACAACAAAACTAAGAACAAGGATAGATATGTGTGGGCTGACCTTGACTTTTGCACAGACATTGACAGTCACGCGCGCACGGGATTAATTCGAGACCAAGCAGAGCCAAGACCGTGGGGGGGGGGGGGGGGGGGCACTCCCTATAATGGCCGTATAAGTGATACCTCTTCCGTCAAAATGGTATACAAAAGATTAAGGGGTTGGACCTCGGAACGGAGCCTCCCCGTAAAGAGCTTTGTAGAGTGCCTCCCCCCACACCCCTTAACCCCCAGGGAGCCAAGACTCTAAAGGTTACCTTACAATCCCTGATGGCGACTGTCGAGTCGAAAGAACCAGAACACAGAAGCTTTCGTTGTCCCTCGCTGGCTGTGGTCAGGCAACTGACTCCACGAGGCTCGTGGCAGTGAAGGCGCTCGAGGCATTTGTTATTCTAAGAAACAGGCAAAGAACAGATAGAGCCCAGTTATTCCCAACACAACAGCAACCCAAGAACCTGGGCACGAATTTAAAATTTTCCGCGCTTTCGATCGCGTGACTAAGCCAGCGATGCAAGCGCTGGGATAAAATTATTGTTCATTTGGAATTCTTACAGGGAGCACGACTGGGTGAGTACCATACACGAAATTTTTCCCGTATTTAGCTAAGTTACGCTTCTGATTATAACAAAAAGCTGTACTACTGTATTTTGTGAAGTAGTATTAAACGAATCTTAGGAAATAAGGTTCGTTCGTTTTAGAAGGAAACACTATTGTTCTTTGTAATCATTAAAATGGACTACAGTTCCTTTGTTGTAGCACGCGATCCGTCTAATCATTTTTCCTCGGTTATTGTAACTGTAATTTGAATGTCTCTTACGCGTTATTGTACTTTATAAAACTGTTTGGAAGTTCGAATTTGCAAACCCGAGCAGGTAGACTGTCGCACGATTTCAAGGGCGCATTTTTATGCTCTTGCACTGTTCTGTGTTTATCATGTTTAGCGTACAATTCTCCAACTAATAAAGGCCAAAATATTAATCGCAATCATTGCTGTTCTTGTGTTACATATTACTTCTTCACTCATGTTTTTTTGAGTTAGAAATGTACATCTCAAACTCATAATTCATCAAGTTTAAACAAAGGAAATCATGACCGTGACAGTGCTTGGATATCTGATCTTAATTAGCATAGATTTTTACGACTTTATTTCTCCGTTTTCTCCTTAGTTTTAGTTTCGATTGAGAAGATTAATCAAACACTCAAGGCAGTGTTTGACCACAATTCCAAACACCTCGAAGTTCGTCAAAAATACTCCGCTACGCGTCGTATGTTCACCTCTCTTCTCGGTGTTTCGAAATGTCGTCAAACACGGTCTTGAGTGTTTGACATATTACACACAAGACAGAAAAAAAAAGCCGGATTACGAAAAAGAATCGCGTTTCAGCTGGTTGCTTGTTGGTCCAAAAGGAAAGCGTGACTGACCATAAACACTATGAAGAAAAAATGAACCAATATTCAAAACCACTTAACGAACGTTCTCCTGAAACACCAGCAAAGAGAATTTTCATAATATGAATCCATCAGTGTTAAGCTCGAATTGGGGAATGGGTGCGGGATTGCAGGCTCGGGAGTAGATACAAAGGGTGGTTCATACCAGGAGCAGATACACGCGAGGCATTTAAACCCAAGATGGTAGATTTGATCCATATTTCGAGACCAAATGGCGACTATTACTAAGTTATTCAGAAAAGTTGGTGTCACGGAAGCTTCCGTTTGTTAGCTAAGACATGGGCCAGCAACAAAGAAGGCTAATTAGACTGGAGAAGGTTTATATCTACATTTTACGTTATTCCAACTAACGTTTGAGAGAAAATCATTCAACAATTTCATTCGCCATTCTTAATGAATAATTACTTTTAAGAGACTACTACTTCATTCAGGTAACTGATCCACGCGAATCGTTAAGTATGCACTCAACTTCATGTCCAATCTTGTTACAATATCATCATTGCTGTAAAGCTGATATTACAGGTGGATAGTTTGCATATATTGCCTTTTGCGACCTTCTCGAAAGATGACAGATTTTACCATGGTACCATTGTACGGCGATGCTAAATACTAGCAGTGAATATCCAACGAGATATACACTTCTGTTCAAACACACGATAACCTGCGAACAGGCTCCCGGCGAGGAAGGAAAAAAGAAAATTCCGCGAGCGCGAAACTGAAGAATTCGGAGAACGAAGCGATCGGGGCGGGCTCGCCGGGAGCAAGCTAAAAACACGATATATAGTGGGATTGCAAGATTTTTCATCAACTTCTTGTGTTAATTTTTGTATGCATCGTTAGGAGCAGATATTAAACTACTCAGTTTCAAACTAGACATTGGAAATAAATTTTGTATGCTCTTTCTAGTCAAGGCATGTTTTCAAATCACGTAAATTTCTGAATTTGACACCTGGTCAACATTAAATGTTGGCAAACATCGCCCTGTTTTAATGTAATTAACCCCTATCATTTTACGACGAAAGGAAGTTCTGCCCTGTACCTGACCAATATTTTGAAAACAGATCACTTTTCAACGATCCAGTAACTTCGTTACAGGAATGTTCGCGATAATTTTTTTTCCTTTCCTCGCGATTCTTTTTTCATCACGAAAATTCGACGAAATGAAACGTGAAAGAAAACGTCAACATATGTCAATTAAAACTCAGTTTCATGTTTCAGTTTCCGACCACGAGTTCAGTATCCTGTTTCGTTTTCTGTTGTTTTTCTGTACAGTACATAGTTTTACAGACAAATTTTGTTTTATTTTCTGCTAAACTCGCTTTCCTCCCATGCAATCTCTTGATCTGTACGTTCAAATCACGAAAATTAAGCGGCATTGTCAAACAACATAATAAAAATAATTTCTATCCAAGTTTTTTTTGGCGCGACCTCTGGTACAAGTTGTCAGATTGATCTTCAGATTAAATTAAGCCCAGAAGACAGAGACACTACAAATAAATACATACCACCACTACCGGTCTAAGGCTATTTTAATTTTATAATGTTCAATCATCAACAAAATGAGGCGAATCTGGGAAAACGCCGGAAACCGACTAAATTATTGAAGTTCAAGACAACATGTTGGTTGTCTGGAAAGTAAAAGAGTGGTGAGTGGTGAGGGTACGGGTGGAGTTGGGTTGAAGCTAGGGTGAGCAATTTCAATATTGTTTTCCTTAACATAGTGAAGTACTTTCAGCTGGATCAAGAAAAAAGCTGGGGAGGGGAGGGGAGGGCGGTTCTAATAGCAAAGGAGATCGGATGAGGTATACAGTTTTTGGGAGTTATTTCGCCGACTAGGGGCTGACTAGAGGCTACTCGAAAGGTAGCTTTTTTCCCATCAGGGTAAGAGAAAAGGGACGGGAGGCTGAGGAGTGAGATTTGTGAGGGGAGAGGTCGGTTAGTTAAAGGATGAGAAATGGCAGGATTTACTGTAAGACCGGGAATTTTTGAACAAACAAAACTTAGCTTAAATAGGTAGGAATGGCTGCGTAAATCCCAAAGCTAAGCAAAATACTAAACAGCTCATATTTCTAACAGAAAGATTACACACAGGCCGCATATCGCTTGTCGTCGACCGCGAGCAGTCTCTTTTCCTCGAAAACCATGGAAAAGAACGCAAAACAAGTTAGCGTGCGAGCGCCACTGAGTCTACGCTTGTCGAGTCAGGTTACAATGACATTCGCGGAACCGTTTCTGAGCGAAAAAGCAGGTAATAAGCAACAAAGCATGATGTTGTATCAGTTTCGAGATACCGTTTACAGTTTATTTATTTCAATTACAAATTGCAAATTACAATTTAACTACCCGCGTATAGCATAGGCTAATCGAGGCGGGCACTGTGTCAAGTCGTTGGTTCAAAGATTGCTTGGAGGATTTAGAAGCAAAACAAAATACGGCACATTTCTATGGTTGGCGAAATGGTGCAAAATCCACAAAGTTTATATTCATTCACATTTAATGTTGTTATTATTATTCACGAATATATTTATTCACATTCAGCAGCTAAATTTATATTCAAGAGATATACTAATTCACATTTAACGACGTATTTCGTATTCACGAATATATTAACTCACATTTACGGGATGTATTCATTCACATTCACGATCACATTCACATTTTCTGCGCACCGCCTTCGCGCATCATTAGGTCCCAGCTCACGCTCTACAATTTCTGAACGCAATATGGCGGACGAAGGAAGCCTTATTATATGAAGGGGTAGAACAAAGACAAACGACCCCAAACATACACAACTGAACATAAACATTACATGGGTTAGAGGAGATAACAGACTGCTCGATGATTTCGGATGAGCAAGTAGATAATCTCGTACAACGTTTTATGAGTGATCATGGGACTTTGCTCGGGTATTCCTTGGTGACCCGACATCTTCGATCATTATAGGTCTCAGAGTTCAACGGGATGGAATAAGGGAGAGTATTGACCGCGTTGACCCTGGAAACTCTAGAATCCGCTGGGCTGTCGTAATTTCTAGGAGAGCGTATTCTGTGGCTGCTCCAAATAGCTTGTGGCATATTGACGGACACCATAGCCTGGTTACTGTCAAGCGTGGGGGTATTGATGATTTTCCTTTAATTAACCTTTAATCTTTAACAAGGTACTCCTAAAAAAAGGTAAAAAAAAAACTATACTTGCGTTGTTGTTGTGGTTTTTTTTTTTGTTTAAATGTTCTACTAATAACAGAACTGTAGCATTGTCCTAGATTTGTTTCCCTCAGCGACGCAAAGGTTTGAGTGGCCATCAACGGTGCGAAGTGATCATAGGGGTGAAAATGTGAGGGTGTCTTACGACAGCCCAGCTGATTCTAGAGTCTCCAGGGTCAACATGGCCAATACTCTCCCTCTTCCATCCCGTTGATTGATCACTCATCATGAAACGTTCTACGATATTGTCTAGTTGCTCATGCGAAATCATCGAGAAGCCCGTACTCCACAATACGACGTTTCAATGTCCACCTTGAAACAAGAAGCATTTGAGCTTTGTCCACGTGAAACCCGACGATCTTTGTTGCAGAAGGAAAATAAAAATTAGAATTAAAATATTTAGAGAGGAAGAGCGGGTTTTCATTCAGACTGGCCTCTATCCTGGTCGAATTGGGATTTGGAGATGCTGTTTTTTTGTGGGGGGAGGAAAACCGGAAAACCCGGATAAAACCCTCGAGCAAGGCGAGAACCAACCACAAACTCATCGCCTGGTCAAACTGGTGGGAGGCGAGGGTCACCACTGCGCCATCTCTGCTCCCCAAGAACTACCTCCGATACTGAATATCGAGTTCGGAAGACCTCAGGGCTGGTCACAGAATACACTGCAAGGTTTGTACAGTTTGATGAGTCGTGTCGTATCCATTCTCCATGCAAAAGACATATATTTCCCAGTATTTCATTCAGTGCTGCCCTATGATACTGACGAAAGGTAGTAATTGCTGGAGAGCTACACTCGAGCCTTATTTGGATGTTCTCTCTCAATCCTACTTCTGCGGTGTTCCATTCCCGTTCGCACTCTTGTAGGAGATCGAAAGTTCCTGCCAATGTAACATTTGTGTTTGGGGTCTTTGGTCTTTGTTCTACCCCTTCATATAGTAAGGCTTCCTTCGTCCGCCATATTGCGTTCAGAAATTGCAGAGCGTGAGCTGGGACCTAATGATGCGCGAAGACGGTGCGCAGAAAATGTTGAGTGAATATTGCACCATGTTGAACCAATATTTCGATCGTGAATGTGAATGAATATAAACCGTTGAATGTGAATGAATACATCCCGTAAATGTGAGTAAATATATTCGTGAATACGAAATACGTCGTTAAATGTGAATTAGTATATTTCTTGAATATAAATTTAGTTGTTGAATGTGAATAAATATATTCGTGAATAATAATAACAACATTAAATGTGAATGAATATAAACTATGTGAATGAATATAAACTTTGTGAATTTTGCACCATTTCGCCAACCATACATTTCACGTGTGCATGCTCTTCAGGTCACACGAGGCTGACCGCAGATTGCTGATTAGCTCTCTTGCCATCACCAGGTTAATGCGCTACAGGCAAGGCCGACGCTTGTGTTGCATTCCTTTGAGGTCAAGTATACATGACAAAGACTGTTGATACCTCCAGAGACACAACGGTTTTCACGACATAAGAACACTCTTTCAGCGCTCCGGAGAGAAAGGTTAGTCTCATGTCTGATTCTACATCAGATGAGAGGTGCGATGGTCTCTTGGAAGCAGACAAGAAACCAGTCAAACCTGAGGATCAAATCCACCACGATGACACTCCACCGGACGGGGGCTGGGGGTGGGTAGTGTGCCTGGGTGCCCTGATGGTAAATTTCCTCACCGTGGGACAACAGAACTCGGCTGGTGTAGTGTATTCTGCGTTACTGAACGAGCATTCCTCGCAAAGAGGAGAAACAGGTAAGTTTGTTTCTTAATCTGCTTGTTTTACTTCTTGTCCAATTCACTACAAGTAAGCATTTTACATACACGATAGAGGCAAGTAAAAGATATAATATTCAATCGTGAATGACGTTTTCTCTCGTGAAGATTGAAATGTTTAGTTTTCTTTTTACGTGAGTCGTGACTTCGTTAGAGGGATGAAGAAAGATTTTCCAAATTTGTGTATTCAGCTGTTATTTACAACTCTCGTTATTACATTACGTGATCAACAGTGTTACGTGACCGAGACAGGTCACGTAACACTCTCCCTTTGGTCTTTCATGATCATTTACCAGCTTTGGCTGCGCTTTTGTGTTCGAGTTCGCTGTTAAATTTTCCCGAAATAGTCATTTCTGTCGTGAATTGTGGCAGAACGGTTTTATTTTCACCGTACCTTTAAAACACTCACAATAGAGATCAAAGTTTGGTTTACTAAACTGAAAGACAGTCATATCTAATCTCCGAGCAAGTGTGATTCCTGTCATATCTCGAGGACTGGAAGCAAACATTGGAATAAGGCCAAAAAGAGAATCTGTCAAATATCTGTGTCAAAATTGCCTTTGTAATCCATACACTAATTCTATTAAAGTAGAGATACCGTACCGTGGGGATATTTAGACAACGGAAGCTCTCGTGTTCACAGAACGGAAACAAAAGAACTTTAAGCCAAATTAGTGTAGAAATCCCGAGTTTAGTTCATTCTGGTGAACTCCGCAGTCACCCAGTTGGAGGTCAGAGCTATAATTTGCAATTTATAACAAAACCGCAGATGTAGACCCTATTCATAAATGGCTGCCAATTTAAAATTCTTTTGAATGCATTTATATTAGTCCAACTACCGTCATTTCAGAGTAAAAATTCTTTTAAACTACGAACTCAAAAACGAGGTTAGTCGGGCTAATTTTAAACTTACAAAAGAATTCTTAATTGGCAGCCATTTATGAATAGGCTCTATGTTTGGAACACTTTACACGTAAATTACACTCCCGCAGTGATCGGAAGACTTCCAACTGCTTAGCATGAGATTGAGTTTTTGAGAGTTCAGTCTCAGTAATACAATCTCCTCACAATATTAGGAACAAGCACTTAAATTTTCATTTTTTTTCTCCAGCTCTTTAGCGGTCCGAATCCTAAATCCTTGAATCTGATGGCAAATCGCGCGCGCTCAAGCGGTCCAGATTTTCCCATCAGGGGGGCGTTTCTCGAAGGTACCGAAAAGTTTTCGCACCCAGAAAACCGTGACAAAATTTCAAACCTTACGATTACAGAATTGTTTTATTCATATATCCTTAATATGAAGAGAGGTTCTCTTCATACAAAATGTTTCAGGCGTATACACCTCTCTGTTTTTAGACAGAGACTAATTAAAAGGATCCTCATTACAGACCACTCTGAAATTGCCAACTTTGGTAACGTTTCAAGCTTTTTGTTACACCCCAAACAATATAGCTTTTTGTGCCCGAAATGTCAAACGCACGCGTGAACTGAACGGCTTTGATTAAAATTCGACACAAAAGTTGCTGGCCGAGGGACGTACTCAAGACCGAAGACACAGTATTTCCCAATACGGACTGACCAAAGCCAGCAAGTAACATATATTTATCATATAAATAACACCATCATCGAGTGAGACTGCACAACATGTATATTTTTGTATTTGATAGCTTGGGTGGCCTCACTAGCCTCCAGCACGATGTATCTCTTCGCTGCCGTTGCAACCTCCCTCGCGGAGCGTTATGGGAGCCGAATAGTCGTCATCATTGGGTCGTTTGTCTCCGCCTCAGGCCTTCTCGCCAGCTCCTTTGTAACAACGCTTCAACCTCTCTATGCGACCTATGGCGTAGTTTGGGGACTGGGATCAAGCCTTGGCTTATTCCCCTCGATTGTGATTCTTACTAAGTACTTCAGAAGGCGCCTGGCCCTTGCTTCGGGGATAGCTCTGGCGGGTGCGGCGTGTGGGACCCTAGTCTATGGCCCTGTAATACAGTTTCTAACATCGAAATACGGCATCGCGGTAACATTTCGGATTCTTGCTTGTGTCCAAAGTGTTATGTTTCTATGCGGCTTGACCTTCCGACCAGTGGAATCTGAGGGCAGGAAAACTCACAAACACACAAAGAAACAAAGGAAACACAGAAGCTGTATCTTCAAGAACAAGGCTTACACCATATGGGTAGCAGCGCTGTGTGTGTTTATGCTCGTCTTTCTCGTGCCTTTTGTTCATTTGGTAAGCTCCACTGTCAAATTCTTTTTTACCATCTTTAAGCATTTTCTATGATATCACTTGGGAGAATTTACTTTTCAAAGCAGAATCGGATTCTGTATTCTTATGACCCACTTGGAAAGAGCAGTTACATCATTATACAAGTGCGAAATGAACACCGCCACCTTAAAAGTTAATTAGTGATTTGTACTCAACATGAATTTGTTCTTTGTGGAGGTGCGGGGCCCCATGGTTAGCACGCTAGACTCCGGATCGAGCGGTCCGGCTTCAAGCCCTGGCCGGGGACATTGTTTTGCGTTCTTAGGCAAGGCACTTTACTCTCACGGTGCCTCTCTCCACCCAGGTGTACAAATGGGTCCCAGCGAATTTAACCCTGGGGGGTAACTATGCGATGGACTAGCATCCCATCCAGGGGGGAGTAGAAATATTCCTAGTCGCTTCACGCTACAGAAACCGGGATCAGCTCCAGCCTGATGGGCCACTAGGCTCGTATGCAGACTTTACCTTTATTCAACATCAATTTGTTCTTCTCCTCTCGTCTAGGTCCGATTTGCGGAAGATAAAGGAATTAATGAAACCAAAGCTTCATTACTTACAGGTTACTTAGCCTTTGGAGTCCTGATTGGGAGCATTGGATTTGGCCTTGCTTGTGATCTTCCTCGATTCAATCGCCTGAAAGTCTGCCAAGTAACACTGCTCTTAATGTCTCTGTCGACGTCCCTTGTCACATTGGCAACAAAATACGCGTGGATTTGCGTGTACACCGTCGCGATTGGCGTGCTCGACGGCGGTTACGAGATGCTTGTGCCCGTGATCACGCGTGACCTTGTTGGTCCTCGCCGCGTTGCGCGTGCCATAGGCGTGCTCTATTGCCTGATGGCATTCCCTAAAACGCTTGGTCCGCCAATCGCCGGATGGCTTTTTGACTTGTCCAACGACTACAACGTTTCTTTTTACATTACGGGCGCTGTAACCATGTTGGCGACGTCAATCATGTTTCTTCTAAACTGGGTTCCACCTTCCGAAGACCGCAAAGAAATAGTGATGGAATCTCTCGAATACAATGACGAACCACTTAACAACGATATGTGCGACGGACTGGGGCAGAATCCAAAGCTAAGAACCTTTTATAGTGAGTTGCCGGCGCAACCTTACGGTTCAACGATGTGGCTTCCGATTTACTTCGTTGAAAGTAGCGGGGAGTACATTCACATGGAAAAGCTGACAGCTGTGTGATCAGGTTTGCGAAAGAGGAAGTTTTTCCAAGACACAAAGGCCAGCAGAGTCGTGTTCACTTGCCAAGAACAGTGCGGCATCTTGCGGCACCATTGCGCATGATCGAAGGAGGAAATACGCCGCTCAGAAAGTAGCACACCGCTTGCTCATGGTCTAAGAATTAGCCAAACTGTTTGTCAAGTTGCTGCTGTTTCTCGTTTATAATCCGTCTTAAATTTGCCCAATCTTTAGTAATTGCTATCACCTTCTTGGTGTTTTGCTACCTCCATAAACTGTGCTTCCATTTGAAAGTAACCTTGTAAAAAAGACCCACTGTATGTGACATAAAGTTCCCTTAAAGATGATACAAGACGATCAGATCAGACCGGTAGAATGCGTTTACAAACGTAAAGCGAGCCTATGGACATGGCCTAACAGAGTCGCGTTGAATCTAAGTAGAATACGTAACTGAGGCCATTTTGGCGATTTGACAATATTTTTAGTACAAAGAAGCCTTTACAGGTAAACGACAAGAGTTGAATTTACCAAAAGGTACCGTTGCCTTGCCCTTTTAAGCAAGTTTTTAATGTCGTGTATCAGCCATCGATGCATTGACCACTGACATGCCATCTGTACACATTTTTATTACTGATACAAATTGTTCGAAGAATTAAAATTTATACTTTGTACATGTCCACCATTCTCGTCTTTAGAGGCCGCGATCTTTTTTGGTCCGCACTAGAACCATCTCCGGCCGGTCAACTTTGAATGACCGCGATTCACGATCGTTCTGCGCAGACTCAGAATCCATTCCACTCAAATCTGCCAAAAAATGCAATCGAAACCGAGCACTTTGCGCATGCCCAAACAATCGGAGCAAGTCAGAGGTCGTTATTTGGTTTGCTGCTGACTAAGAGAGAATGCGGCCTCCGCCTGCCTGGACTTAATAATTTGGTCTTATGAAATGTTGAAGCAAGGTAAGAAGACGCTTGAGTCGCGGTAATGTGAACTTCGTGTAAAAGTTTAAACTTGCGTCGCAACTAAAAGAAGTGAAGACGAAGGTGCCATCCATGCACCAACATTCCCTATCTCCCACGCACCCACGCACCCACGCACCCACGCACCCACGCTCGCATTCCCGCGTGACTTACCAGCAAATCTATGGAAGCCACTACTCCCGTGCTGAGTCCAACAAACAGAAGATCAAAGGCGGCGTGAAGACACATGACACGACCGTCCAGCGTAAACTTGTGAGTACAAACACCACTCTAAAAACAAAGAAGGTAAATAGTTAGACTGCACTGTTTTACTTTTTATATCGCATTGAGGTGCCAAATCACGGTACATTAACTAAACTTTTTAAATTTTTTAGTGATTTAGACAAGACTGATCATAAATGTAGTGTTTAGATTATTTTTTTTTAGTATTGTTTGACTGATTATTGTTTTTTACCATGTAATTTATAGATACTGATCATCGGTTTATACCAGCGTCTTCCTCCCGGACGTCGCTGATCGGTCTTTCAGTTTTAAATAAAGCTTTTATTTTTATTTTTATTTTTTTATTATTATTACTATTATTATTATTATTATTATTATTATTATTATTATTATTATTATTATTATTATTATTATTATTATTATTATTATTACTATTATTATTATTAGGGGACTTTAGATTTGAGTACGACTACGGAATCGAGTACGAGGACGACTTTTCAATTCTAGTTAGCAGGCTTCACATTATCACATCACATACCCATCTCATCCCATGAGCTACCCTCTCTACCTAAAACCAGCATGAAGAACTAGGGCACTGGAAACGTCGCTGGTTTGAACATCGAAAATCGCACTCATACTCAATTTCGTACTCGTAGTCCAATCTAAAGGTACCTAATATCTACCCATGGTGTGAGCTGCTGAGCACTATCTAAGGGAAATGCGTATGATAATCATCCTTACAGATAGCTCTTGTTATTTCTGATTTCATGTTATTTCTGATATTCCAAGCACTTTTTCCACCTTAATTACCTTGATGTTGTAGCTTCTAACGGTTTGATCATTAGAACCAGTAAACAATCTGTCCTTATCCACTGACACCTATTGTAAAGATCAAAAGAATTGCCATACCTAGTACTATTCATGTCTTTTATTTTGACAAGGGATTTCTTTGACGCTAGGGGACGATAAGTACATTAATTTTCGCGGCAAACAGACATGCTAGGCAGTGATTCCATCTGAATAAATTCTCACAAACGAAGCCCGTCATATCTCTGAACAATTCCTCAATTCCTTTAAAGGATTTTACTTCGCCCACTTTTATAGTTATAAGTTATGACAGACGATTTATTTTTCCCGCGCGCACTAACTTCCATCACCCGTGAGAGTGGTCTCAGATCTCTGATCTAACAAAACAAGCAAATCATTTAGCACGACATCATGGCCACGGGAACGTTTCTGTCGAATAAACGATCTTCTAGAGAAACAAATTTTCTCAGGCTGATGTTGAAGTTGATGCCCCCGGCAAAAAAGGAAAAAGAAAACTGTTTAAAATTACAGCGAAAAGTAAAGCTTTACAAACCTCGATACAGTTGACGGCTTGATGATGTCCTTGGTACACTTTAACGCATTGTCCTATCTAAAGTAAGAAAAACAAAACACAAAACCATCAAACTACCGATTTTGAGGGTTTTTTTACTGGCATCTTTCTCCTGATTTACCACACTTTTCAGCCAATCAAAACAGCAACAACCACACATGCAATTTATCATTATCTGAAATAGAAACCTTTTTAAGGATATGAATCTACTCGCCTGAATGTTGAATGACCTTGTGGTTTTATCAGCTGAACATGTAAACAGATGACCATTGTGCACCTGCAAGAGGAATAAACAATTATAATAACAAATAACGAATCTACCAACCCTAAAGAAATTTCAAATTCGGGTTTTTTTTCCGAGTTGATGCTATTTCTACATTTAAAATTACTTTCTTAGTTGCGATATAGTGGGTCTCCAACTTTAGTAGAACACTGCAGGCTGGTCGTTATAGACGTGCATAAATGTAACACTTAACGTACAATGCAGAAATATATATTTTTTTGATAAAAAGGTCCTCGTTTCTTCAGATAGTACCATTGCTGCCACATAAATGTCTTTGCCTTGAAACTCTTACAGGCTTCGAGGCAACGAAAACCGAAAGTGACGTTTGATATTTGCGTTTGACCGCGGTAAGCAAGTTTCAACCCTTAAAAAAAAACAAAAAACATTTTATTGCACACACCTTTAGACCACACACAGCTCCTGTATGACCACTGAACTTATTCGGCAATGGACCGCGGTGATGTCTGCCTTCTGAGACAATAACAACAAGCGAATCAGTATCGTTAGGAGCGGAATTCTGAAATTCTTTAGTACTAACTCGCTCTTTGTGTGGCGTGTGTTTCATGTGAACTATGTCATCTATTTTTAATGACTGACAGAAGCTCTGAAGTCTGAAAGTCTTAAAGTAGCTTCACAGCCGTCAATAGGAGAATCTTTGCTGGCATCACGCTAGACACGAATTAACTATAAACATTAAAAGCGCTTATGAAACTTAGTAACTGCTGAACGTTTTGGCTCTTTGCGTGTAATATTCAAGGAGAAATTGGCTTTCAAAAACTGCAAAATTTCTGGGTGACAAAATCGCTAATGAGCTCGCACATTCTTTGTGAAATTTTCAGCTTTTAAAGCCGCGTCGCACAAGACCGAAGTATTCAATGCATCGGGCTCAAATCCGTTGGGACAGTTAACCGTGCTGTGCCCTTTCAATATTCAGCACTAATGTTTTTGTAGCCCCATCAGAAACTGCATCGCTAGAGTTAAGGACACAAATATTGTAAACAAAGATTCTCGCATACGTGACAGAAACCTAGCAAACGATGGAAAAGGGAAGTTTTGTGGAACGTAAGAGAGCTGTAAATTACTGTTAGGTTCCTATATCGTGTGATGTGCCAACCTTTTGAATTCTGTATGTTCCTCTTCAGAGACTCCACTGTGGAAGAAGGAATTTGTAGATGGCTCGCTCGACGAGAGGTAGTATTGGATGTGTTTCCAGACTGGCCGTCCTACAAGAAACACAAATGTCTTTGTAGATTAGACAATTAAAAAATCTGCGTAGAATTTTGAAAGCTGGGAGGGACATTGCTTTTTAGGAGTTACAACATTTGACAAAACACTGTTCACGATTAAAAAACCTTGTAACATAGGGTACTTAAAAGTTGTAAATAGTGTCTGTCTTTGAGTTCGAGATCAAAAATATTTAATAATTTTCTGAAATATCCAGCCGATCGACTTGAAATACCTGCAACTAGGCAAATGAACTGTAAGAGTAAAGTATCTTATAAAAACAGAATAAAATACAATGGTCAGGGATCAAATTCGAATGTATTAAGCTGGAGTTCAACGCGCTAATAATTTCGTCACTAAGACTCCCTCCTGGTCAAAACAAAACTCTGTTACGCCTCACACAGTTTAACATGAAGTACTTACCACATCTCGTGTTGGAATCTCGTCTTCTGCACTGCTCTGTTCTTCAGTTCCAGATCCTCCTAGGTCAGTTGTGGTCGTGTGAGCCGCGGCACTAACAACTTGGTCCTTTTCGTTGGTTGATGTTTTCTCCTTGGAAGAGACACTAGACGATTTATTACACGAAGTATTGTTGATCTTACGTCTTTTAGAAGGAACCACTTCTGCTAGTTTGAACTTCTCTTTGTCTTTCCATTGGGATTTATCAACCCTGTTTCTTCGCGCCTCTTTGGAAGCTTTCTTACCGGAATGGAAAAGACTCGATTTTTTCAACTCTTTTGTTGTCTTTCTATTCGAAGTTTTATCGCGAACTGGAAATTTCACGGGTGAAGGTCCAGATTTTTCCAAAGTATTCTCGAGGCTTTCTGTACTAGATGAACTGCCACGTTTTTTCTTTTGATCCTCCTTTGACCCGAGCAAATCTACTCCAAGTTCTTGTTCCCTCCAACGTTTCATGTTTTCTCGTGTTGACTGTATTTTCTTTCTACTCGCCTCTATGGTCTTGGAAACATTCACATCCGAAAAGCTCTTTTTCCTACGGGGCACTTTTTCTAGCAAATTCACACTTTTCATTTTCTTCATGAAATCTTTCCTCGTTTCGTTACCTCTGCTTGAATCATTTTTCTTCTGCCCGGTCGGTCCTCCAAATGTCCCTGGAACACTAGCATGACAGCGCTCTGAGACCCCATCAAAAATGCTCGGGTCACTATCTTGATGCGCAGCAAGTTCTCTAGACGTCGTATTTTCGCTGATTGGCGCCCTGGAAGCCTGTACGACATTATTCGTCCCTCGATATAAGTCAACATCGTTGTATGATTCTCTTCTGTGCGATGATCGCTTGGATGCCACGTTAAGCTTTTCTTTCTCGCGAGGTTGGTAGTTGTGCAAAGGCTGGTCTCTTGAAACAAACTTTGTTGCAGTTCCAACAGAAACACGCGATTCCAACATTGGATTATCACTCGATCTACTCGCACTCAACGGCTCTTCAGTGGAAAAAATACCTCCATGGGACGTACCATCATCATCAAACTCAATAGCCATTTTATCTTCTTCTGTATCATCGGCGTAATAACCATCATTACTTCCCGCTGCTCGTGAAGTAACGTGATCGTTACGTCCCGTTACACGTGAAGCAACGTGATCGTTACGTCCCGTTGCACGTAAAGTAACGTCATCGTTACGTTCCGTTGCATGTGAAGTAATGTTATGCGAATGAGTTGGTGGAGAAGAAGAATTACTTTGAGTATCAACCTTCCTGTGGTCATATTCCAAGAAGTCGCCTTCCACAGGCCCACCTGAAACTGGAGCAGTTGTGTTATCATCAATGGTAGAAGTGCTGGATTCTCTTGTTACAGCCTCAAGCCTAGCTACCTGTTCTTGTCTGTCATAACAAGCGTTTTCGAGAATACTTAACCGCAAATTCCGCAGTTCTCCCATTTTGAGTGTGATTCTTTGTTCCTCGCTGCTCAGCGAGTCCAGCTCGGTACATAATTTCTGAATTTGTGCGCGGACAGATTTTAATCTAGATTGCACTTTGTGCAAATTCTGTAACTGATCTTGTTCGTCGCGCTCAATGGTCAACAACTGTTGTACATTTATTCCAGATCGGTATGTAACAATTGTGTCTCGTGCGCTTGAGTCGTCTTGCTTCAGTCTTTTTACGAGCGTTTCAGGGCCTAAACTTGACGTTTCCGATCCTTCAAAGGAACTTCCTCGCTTGCGTTTAATCACTGAAAAGGCCTCGGGAGTTTCTATGGCTACGTCCCGAGAGCCAAAATCGGTGCTAGTGGTATTCAAATCGATTAAACCTCGACTTTGGAGCACTGAAGGTCTAGCAGGTGATCGTGAGTTGTCAATAATCGTTCGCGTCCCCTCGGTCGGTCTCCCCTGGATAGACGGGGGCACTGACAATCCTTGAAGGTAAGACGTCGAGCTTAAATCGATAAGGCCGCGACTTTGAAGTTCGTTTGAGTTGTCTTGGACGGGCTTAAACGTGGAAGGTACACTTGTAGGGGCTACATTATTCGACCTCGCGACCAAGCCCTCGTAAGTACGCTCAGACGCACTCAGACCTGTCTGATTATGTCCTTCGCTTGTCTGCCTCAACGGTCGGCTGAGAAATCGGTTTGTATCATAAATATTTCCTCGTTCTAGAAGAACTGATCGAGGTGTGTCTACACCGTGCAAATTCTCTTTCCTTACCATAGGCGAGTCTAAGCTAACACTCCGCTGTCCTCTATTCCGGAGTCGTGCTGGTAAGGGAGACAGCTTCTTTCCCTGTTCATTCGGAACCTCATTCCTGGTATGGTCTGTGATGAGCGGCTGGGACCTGCGACCTTCAGGAAGCTCAGCTGACTGACCGCTGGTAACACTGGGAACTTTCCTACCACTGTACCGCTCCGCCAGTGCTTTACGCACAGCTGGAGGGAGGTTGAACCTGGAAAGATCAAGAGAGAGGTTGGGTAGGGAGACCGTAGAAGCCGGGGATTGCTCACCTGCCATGGGTGATGTAGACACTCTGCGGCTTTGAGGTGACGATGGCGCATAGTTTCGAGGCGAAGCTGCAATTGATGAATGGGTGGAAAACTCGGAGGGAGATTTGGTTATTTCTCTTGTTGGTTTTTTTGGTGAAGGGACGCTGCTGTGGAAAGGCGTGACCACAGAATGTGGCACGCCCAGAAGCTTGGTACTGAAGTTTAAGTCTATCATTTCTGTTTTTATATTTGGTGTTGGCGACGCACTTGAACTCTCTGGACGAGGACGTGTTGTTAATGAACGCTTCTGAGAACCATCATCTTTTAAATGCGGTATACCGGAACTAGCTGTAGCAGGTTGGCCGACAAATCTTTCCAAGTTTGCCGAGTGCGCATCTTTAAGGTCGGTATCCAGAGGAGTTCGAGATCTTCCAGGTTGAGAAACTGTTTCGTTCAGATCAATACTTGGGGCATTATCACTCGCTACAGATGAGCCACTCAGATGTCTTGCCCTTGGACGAAAAGGTACCGTTGCACCGAGGTCAATGTTTGGCCCTCTATCCACTGACGAGCCCTGATGATTCCAAGATCTTCCTTGTTGTAGCACATTTTTGCTTAGGTCAAATTTGGGACCACTTGCCTTGTCTGCAGATGACTCATGAAGCGCCAACAGCTCTTCAAGGTTTGGTACAGTACCGCTCAAATCAATACCTTGATCGATCTTGTTACTGCCAAGTGTTGCACCATGAGGCTCTGACGTCCGTCCTAGGTTTGGTACCGTGTTGCTTAACTCAATTCTGGGCTCACTGTTGACATCCTTCGAAGGACCACTCAGGAGCAAGCTCCTTGTGGCACCTCTCACTGTGGTACTGAGATCGATGCTTCTGTGAGGACCCCCGGCAGCTCCCAGTGCTTTGTAGGACACCGTAGAGCTAAGATCGATTTCCTCATTCTCCCTACCATTTTCCGTCTGTCCTTCCAGTTGACGATCGTTTTTGTTGTAAGACAAAAGGCTTTGATCGGTGTTGACACCACTAATGGCGTCCACTCTCCCATCCACCCTAAAACGTTTGGGAGGATCGAAAGGTGGGGTGGTCGGTTTGAAGATTTGTGAAATCCCAGGTCGACCAATACCCCTGGGGGATTTACTAGACTCGCGGGGGTCAGCCCTTGCGAGCTGGCTTCCTTCCGAGACAAGGCTTTGTTCGTGGGCATTGGTCTCCTCGCTATTAAACACACGCTGATGATATGAACAGTACCTGTGGAGAAAAGATGATGCTCATGTTTTAATAGCTCACTTACAGTGCAATGTCACGGGTTTCACGGGACAGGCACCGGGCAAATTGACCAGCTGTGAGGATGATTTTGCCTGCCTGTTTTGGACATCTGGGGAAAGTTTTCGTAATAAAGACATTCAATTCAAAAAGTTTTGCCCGCCCAGAATTCCTTCAATGTAAAGGTTGTTTTGGACGTGGCTAAAATAACTCAAAATTCCGTGACTGAGCTCCTTTAAAACGACTTGCTTCAAAAATTGCAAAACACATTGTCACGTACTTGTTCCATGTCACAGCACCACACTGCACACCATCAATATGAACAAAACTGCACTGCGGCCGAGACAACGACAACTGGGAGACAACTGGAACATGTCTTGGGGAGGAGGACTTGTTTGACCCGCACGTCAGGCTGTGCCCTGTAGATAATATACTGCTGCTGGAAACAGGACGGTTTGTCTGACTCTCCGCTGACACTTGATTTGACTGAAGCAAAAAAGTTGAGGGTTAGAATATCAACACTTTAAAGCAAATTTCAGTTAAATGAATATGCATCAGAACGAAGAGATAGCAAGAATTACCGAAATAATAACTGAAACAAATATTGTGTCATGCCATACCATACCCCCAATAACAACAACTACAACAACAATCTCCCTCCTTCTTACAAAATTGATTAAAACTAATTAAGAGTTATAATTAATAACAAGGGTACTGGCAACCTGAAATAACCAGCGGGTTAAAAATGCCATACATCTTTATGCATAACCAGCAGAAACCCCATTGTAAGCCTCCCTGTCCTCAAACACTGCCTTTCCCACAGATATTTGTCCTTGTCACTTGTAGTAAATCTCATCTCTTAAACGTTGAGCTTACAGTACAACTGCTGATAATGGGTTCTAACTAATTAAATTCACCACCATTGACCAACACATTCCAGAAGGATTTTTGATTTATTTTAACCTTCCCTAGGAAACCTCGGGATACCTCCCACAAACCTGCATTATAAGTGAGGGCTCTTACAAACCTGCATTATAAGTGAGGGCTGACTGATAAACAGGTTGTTAAAGTTTATCTGAACATACGTAATGGGACATGAGGAACTGATTGAAACATATCTGAACATGAAAATAAAGAGCAATCATGGTTTGTTTTTTCTTCTCTTTTTTAAGAGGTACACAGCGGGTTATCTCAAGCAGGCCTGGGTAGCAATCACAGATGAGGGTTTGGTTGAAATTGCCTGCTTACTGAGTTACAAAGCCAAATCATAAGGAGAGTTCTGAGCTTGGGCATGAGTAAGTCAATTTATCAGCTTAAGCAAATTAACTACATGTACCACTTTACCTCCTCATCTTTTGGTTCTTTCTTTATCCCAAGCAAGGCTCTGAGTTCTTCCTCTCTCTTTCCCCATGGTAGTGAACCCACAAACGCACTTGCAGCTGAAGAGCTTGTTAAATCATTTTGTTTACTTTCACCTGAGATGTTGGCAGCCTGGTTATCAGCTCTTTTCTCTTTTCCATTCGTTGCTGACGAGGAACTGGTGTCTCTGCTGAACGAGGACGCCGAGGAGGCCTGATCATTTTTTCCCCCTGTTGATGGCAAAGAAACTTCCCCCATTTTCGGCAATGGCATATCCTTACTTTTGTCACTAAGTATTGGCAATGTGTTCACTCCCTCCTGAGAAAGCATGTTTTTAACATCAAGGGACACAACTAAAGTTTCTTTTTCTGGAAACGGTAAAATGAGTTCACCTTCCCTCTTTGATGAGACTGCTGTTAATTTAACTTTATCCTTCAGAGAGCTCAAGGAATCTCTTTGTATGGTTGAATCTTTTCCAGGGTCTTTCTTCTCCATAGCTGTTATCAGAGAACTTCCACCAAGGGTTGGCACTGAATCCCCTGTGGCTAATGAAGAAGAAACCCCTCTGGCTAATGAAGACACACTATTTTTAGACAATGATGATGAGTTATTCTTGACTGTCGGAGAGGACTCACCCTGGACTGTTGAAGAGGAATTACTTTTAGCTGTTGATACGAAATCCCCTTTGATGGATGAAGAGATATCTCCCTTGGCTGATGACGAGGAATCCCCTTTATTTGATAACGAGGACACTTCTTTGGTTGATGATGAGGACTCCTCTTTTGCCAATGAAGTGGAATTTTCTTTGGTGGATGAAGGTGGGGTTGATGAAGAAGAATCTCTTTTAGACGTTGATGTGGAATCCCTTTTACTGGGTGAAGCGGAATTCCTTTTCGTCCATGAAGGTGGGGTTCCTTTGGATGGAGAGGGAGGTTCTCCTTTAGTTGGTGAAGAGAAATCCTTTTTAGATGCTGAAGTGGAACCCTTTTTCCCTGGTGGAGAGGGGACTCCTTTGACTGATGAAAGGGAATTTCTTTTAGCAGATGAACGTAGGCTGCTTTTAGATGTTGAAGAGGTATTCTCTTTGGGATCTGCCATGTGTTTGATGCTTGATGCTGTACCTTCACTTAATGAGTTACTGGGCTGCATATGTGATTTATCTCCTGCGCTTTTACTTTTTTCATCAGCAACAACAGATCGATGTGAGGCTGATGCAGATGCAGATTCAGTTCCACTTTTTCCTTTATCTATCACTGCAGTCTCCTGCCGTTTCTTTCTTTCCAGCTCATTGCCCTTTGTACCAGCATCCCCACTGTTAGAGTCATCTTTCTTCTTTTCTTCAGATCGCGTTAGTTTTCGTGGCTTACTCTTCCTACCACTTTTCCCACTTGGACTCTCTGAAGAAGGACCATTTTTTGGCAGTGATTTGTCTTTGGCATCTCTCTTTGTTGTTTCCAGTGATGTTCTTCTTCCTTCGTCCTCCCTACTGGGGGGAGTACGTCTCTGGCTACTGCTGCCACGACCTTCAGGCCTGCTTCCTCCAGAATATGTTCCAACTACATTTTTCATCTTTTGTTGACCATTATTATTATGGCTTGGATGTGATGAGTTACTGTTACGTCTAGTGATTCTATCTCTAAGATCAGGTTGATGATCATCATATCTTGGCTGAAACCCTGAATCACCTTCAAAAGAATCTCTTTGTCTGGGACCTGGAGCATAGCCAGGTGAAAACTGATCATTAGGGTACAGTCTGGGAGAGTCCCTTGATGAGTAATACCTGTCATCATCTCTGTTTCGATAGTACCTTGGATCATCCATTCCTTCCAATACCGGATTGTACCAAGGACCATCTCTAAATTCTCTACATGTCTCCCTACGTCCACCATCCCACATTAGACCACCGTCACTTGGATAACCTCTTTCATCTCTCCATCTCTCATTTTGCCATGGTTGATTCGGCGGCAGGCCCTTTCTCATTTCAAGCTGCTCTGGGTAGTGATATCCAACTGGAGGCAGATCCTCTAGAAGGCTAGGTATGTTTCTTGATGAAACCCTGCCACGCCTACTCCCCCAGCGATTGTCACCCATAGTTGATTCCCCACTTTGAACACTGGTAGAATCTTGAAAATCTCTCACACCTGATAGATCCTCTGTCGCCAAATCAGTGGGTGGCTTATCTTTGTCTTTGTTACAAGGGCTCTGTATTTCTTTCTCGTCAGGGCTGTGCAGCTCTCGTTTCTCTGGACTCCACTCTTGTTGTTGGTCTTTTCGCCAGTTATGAAGCTTTTCCTGGTGATTTTCACCATGCAGGTGACTTGTGAATTCTAAAAGTCCAATGAACTGCTCTTTGCATAGACTACAAGGATGTGCACAATCTCTAACAGGAAAGAGGAAACACTACATTAATTGAGAAAGCATTTACTTTATCAGAATGAGCTGATAAGAAATGAATTAAGGATGACTATACAGACAGATAAAGTTCTATATTAATACTAATCTTAATATTTACATTACAATGAAGCAACAAGTTCAGTCACTGCACAGTACACCCACAAACAAATGAAACAGAAGTAAGAAAATATGTCTGTTTTGATACATATACATTTGTGTATCATTTAGTTTGTATTGTATCCACATTCAGAACTGGAACATCCACCAAGGGTCACACAAACACATACTGGGATCAGGGACAGCGGAGCCTCTTTTCAAGTGGGGGGAGGGGGGCTTGAAAACCAGCACTGGAGGCGCGACTTTGGAGAGGGGTCTGGGGGCATCATCCCCCAGAAAATATTTAAATCTAGAGGCTCAGAAATGGTATTTATAACATTCTCCATGATGGTGTATTTCTTTTAAAAAATCAACCTGGATTAAAGTATAAAATGACGGTTACTTTTAGTGCTTTTCCAGCAATATTTTTGGAGTTTTTGTAAACTTGATTCATATTTCTCAGCTCCCAATGACACATCACAACCTTAGTACACTAACCTGTACTTTTACACAAGTTCCACATGCGTGGGAAGGAAGTGCATGGTGCAGAAATGTTAAAAAATGTGGAAACATGAAAAGTTTCCACCAGGTTTGGTACGAGGTTGTAGCTTTGTAAATTCTCGTCACTAAATAAAGCGAGTACCATTCAAACGCTACGTAGTTTCATCTGACTAGTGAATCCTTCTATAAATGTATTTTACTTCCTTTTTCAAATAACTAGAGAGCACAAACTGAATTAACGTTAACAGAAGTAGTTTACTACTCAGTCAATTTAATGTTATGAGATACAATCAATTACTTAGAAGTGACTCTGGAATGACAACAACTGTCAATAACAGCAGCTAAATTTCATAAAAACTCTAAAATGGCATTTTACGAAGTCCATCATCTTGCAAGCGTTGCTCCATATTTCAATATTAGGAGTCAGCAGTCCAATGTAGCAACAGCACTCACTTGCATATATATCTCAACACAATAGTTAATGGAAATCGGCCACTGTGAATTTCCCAAAATTTTATCTTGCGATTGTCACTGAGCAATACAAAAGCATTGGCAACCGATGCCAGGCAAATACCATCCAGTCTTGTCTTGTGTGTGTTTAGGATGGACAAATGAATAAAATGTGCTTGGTGCATTTGAGAGCAAAGCCAGGTTTTAACTCAACTAGCAGCTGAAAACGAACACTTTCGTGTTGAATTAGTGGCAGCGGGGATGGGTACTAGCTCACAGACTCTTGCTACTTGGTTAATTAAATCTCTTTCGTGAACATTCAAAGATTTCACTTCATTTAAGATGTTTTCAAAGCACTCTACCTCGAATGTACTTAGCTGAAAACCCAATGTTGTTGGACATACATGTACATCACCACTGAAATGTGTTAATAAGTCATTCATTTCCTTTGCAACATCTTCCCCTTTTGTTGCCTTGATAAGGAAATTTCCAAATTCTGGTAAACAAGAAATGCTGGCTGGTTGAAATGCAACCTACTGTTTCAAAGTATAGTCCTCAGTAGTAGATTGTAGTAGTCACAAGCTGTGGTCGGATATTCTGGCTCACTAGTGCCTACTTCATAACATGATGGGGCATGTCGTTTTCTTGGGTGCATTGGCTCAGAAACTGAGGGATGCTCTTTCACTTTTGCAAGGATGACAACGTAAAATGAATTAAATGATTCATCATTTCTAAACCTGTTGACGGTTAGACGAGCAAGGTTCTGCCTTGCGGTAACTGAAATATGCTTGGATTGCAGAGACTTCGAAAGATTATCAGTGGGCGCAAGAAGACATTGGTTTAAATGAAGACCAAAGAAACTCATTTTGGGGGATAATCTGTAGTGAACCAGACTTTTTTTTTTTTTTCATTTTCTTTTCCTGCTTCCTTATTTTTTCATACGTACCTCATACTAAAACAAAATAAAATGTCATTGTCGTAAAAAAGTGGAAGGGAGGCTAAAGCCCGCCCAAGCCGCTGGCTCCACTGTCCCTGGGTATGTATACAAGTTAAAACTCTACATTAACATTATGCTATTAAAACCTTCTATTTGAATGATCACACACTTGGGTTTATTCCAGACATAGACGCTATATAACTACCTCAGTTTTAATGACTCTGGAAAACACAGCCTAAAAAGGTGGGATTAGCGTTAAAATAATAGTCAAATTACATACCTTCCTTGCTTCCTGTTCAGGTTTGTGTTGTGTAGAATAGACCATGTGTGCTCTTCCAACTCCTGCAGAAAAATAACAGCAGCAGTTCACAAGTGAACCTTTCATATACTGATCCAGATTGGCCTTCAATTTCCCCTTACAAAGTCAAAACATTGTCAAGAACACAGGTATTGAGAATAAAGAAAATCATCACAAACAAGTAGAAACAAATAAATGTACCAACTTAACAAATTTTCAATCCAACCTCACTCACGTGTAAGTCGCAATAAAAGAAATGCAAAGCAATTGGCGAAAGAAAGCAAATTGGTTATTAAATGTAGGATGGCATCAACTTTCATTAACTTAAAATATTATTGTTGTACAAATTAAAGAACAGTTCATTTGGTCCAGGAGGAAGCTGATCTCTGTGTTCTTAATACAATAGTATGCTACATTTCATTTTAATCAAAATGAGCACAAGACAAATGATTTCTAAATTTATGTATAAGTCATACTTAAAAAAAGCAAAAGCTAATGATAAAAACTAACGTTTCAGTGTCTTCATGATGCCATTGTCAAGGTAATGAAAAATAACGAATACAAATTCTGCACATTAATTTTTATGAATGAAGGAGTGCACAGAATAAGGCCCCAAGTGACTGTTGATGCAACATTAAACTGTCCTTGTGTTTCACAAAGGAATATAAGGCAATCTGGAAGGAGAATCTAGGAATTTACCTCAAGTCACTTGGGGCATTTTTCCAGGCACCCCTTCAAATTATAAATTAACTCACAGAATTTGTATTCCTTATGTTTCTATGAATTTGGCTGGCAGTTTTTTTTCCACTATCACTTGTCAGGTAAAATGATATATATAATAATTTAGTGCTATTGATCACTGTCTAAAACTTGCATTGTGTTCGATGAATGACAACTATGTAGTAATATTGCCAAGATCACTGTGAATTTTTGGGAATCTTAAACAAAATTCAGAAATTGTTTGACAAATGTGTTGCAAAACCTACTGTAATTTACAAGCACATTTGCAGATCAAGAGGTACATTCTTATTATTCAGTGATTCCCAAAAGTGGACAGTACTAATTAACAATTAGATTATGAGCTTGAGATTTCTATGACATGATGACATGATAGTTGATGAGGCCTTTGGCCTCATCATCTATCACCTCATAGAAATCGAGAGTGAATAATCTAATTGTTTTAGTAGAATTCTTACTAAAATTTACTTCAAATAACGGTTTCCAATTATTTTTTAACATATTATTAAACTTTGCATCTGAAAAAGATCGCTCGGATTGAATTGTCATTTAAAATTGAAGTTGTGTGCACGCGCATCAGTTTTATCAATAATTTGAACTTTTTTAAAAGTCGAGACATCGTAAATGTCCTTCCTTTAGACTTCTCAGGAATCTAATTATCCGTTTGCATCAAAATTGTCCTCCAAAACTTTGGAAAATCGACAAAATGTCACCATTTCGTAGAAGATCTCCAGCCACTGCACACTAATGGCTGATAGTGCTCAATGGTTCAGCCAATCAGATTACAGCATTTGCATTAGTATACTAGTACAATTCTATTAATGAACAATTAGATTATGAGCTTGGGATTTCTATGAGGTGATAGTTGATGAGGCCAAAGGCCAAATCAACTATCGCCTCATAGAAATCAAGAGCGAATAATCTAATTGTTTTAGTAGAATTCTAACTGAAATTAACGCAAATAACGTTTCCAATTATTTTTCAACGCTTTATTGAACTTAACGCTTTAACAAAATCGCACGTATTGAATCGTCCTTGGTAAATTTGCAGTTGTTTACGTGCATGCACCCATTTTTTTCAATAATTTCAAGTTTTTAAAGTCAAGAATCCTTATATTTTAGTCTTCTCAAGAATTCAATTATCCATTTACATCTACACTTTCTTCCAAAACTTCATAATAACGATAAAAACATCGCATTTTGTGGACAACTGACAGCCACTGCACTCTAATGGCTGATAGTATACAAGTGGCTCAGCCAATCAGATTGCAGCATTAGCATTAGTACACTAGTAGAATTCTACTAATTAAGCTTATGTCCGCAATCTGGGTTGTGTAGAGAAGACAGATAAAGTACCACCTGATAAACTTCAAACTTTTTAATCCTGTCATATCATTCATTTAAAATTGTTATTCAGTGGACATCTGACTAACCCTGTTACACTGATGTGTTCATAATTTGTGGAAGATAGTAATAATGTGTCATTCGAATTGATTGGTCAGTTCCTTGCTGAAACTCATGAACTTACAAAAACGTACAACTTCTCGACAGATGCTTTCATGATTCCCTTACGAAATACCCCTGGAGTGTTGATAAACTTACAAGACATAACTAACAATTAATCCAGACGAAACAGTATCGCGCCTTAGTTATCCACTTGTAAATAAAGATCCTGTCTACTGGATTAAAGCTTCCAAATTCTGCATTACAGGGTTACAGAGCCATCAAAACAAGTCGAAATTTCAATAAATCGATGCACGGAAAAACAAAGCGAAACGAACACAACTCGTCTATTGAACAAGTAAACCTTGCACTTACTCCATGTGTGGTAAAATCCAGACTACACAGTTCACAGAAGCAGTCGCCGCTATCCGTACTGTTGTCCATGTTTAAAGCTTATAGTTCCAAGTTTGATTTGAAAACGTGATACACCGCCATGCAATTCCAACGTTTCACGTCATGGCCTTCTTGCTACGCTTTGTACAAGGCTTCGCGTTACATGACATGTCAACGGGAATTTCCATAACAATTTAGTCACCAAACAATCGTGCTTTTCAATATTGCAACCGCCGTGTTCAGGACTCGATTGAGCAGTGCTGTTACGTGGGAGCAAAATGCGTGGTGTGACAGAAACGGCTGTGTGAGCCGGAAGCGGAGATATCTTTGCCAGGGGTGGAGGAAATACGCAGGAATTCCTTTACGCCATGATAAAAACTCGTCCGCTGTTAAAAAGCCTTGTAAACCTCCACACTAAGCAATACAGAGTTACATTTTTCCACCATTTCCAACATAAATTTGATTACTCGGCGGTCGAGGAATTCTTGACTACTAGCCTCGTTTTCGATTACTAATTGGTTACCAGTCACCGGAAGTACACTTTGATGCTCTCTGTAGTTTGGTCGCCACTTTTGGTCACGTTTCCAGGGTTTTAATGGGAAGGGCGTTCCGGAAACGGAACTGCCTGAAGGAAACATGCCTTTCCGGAACAATGAAACGGTCATTAAGAATATTTGAGAATGATTTTATTGTAGTAAGAACTGGATCAATATAAGTTCTCAGCTTAAGATTCTCGACTCGCACAAAGAGTGCGTTACTTACAACCCAGACGAGAAAGACGAAGTGAACCAGAAGCGGACAACCCCCGCTCTTGCCTTTGTTTTTTGTTTTGTTTTGTTTTGTTTTGTTTTTCTTTCTTTCTTTTCTTCCAAAAAAAGTAAATAAATACCACGATGCACTCCATGATGGGCTCGATTTCCACGGGTCCATTGCCCCAACCCCTTGGGAGAGTTATTGCTATGATGAGGGAGATAGTTGAAACTTAGATTAAAAACAAAACAGCTAGCAAAATTGAGCCTACTCGCACTCATCCCTCTCTGTTTTTACCTTTTTGACACGATAAAGGCTTCACTAACTCGCAACCGCAGTTAATTTTTCTTTATTGACTTCAAGTTGAAAAACTGCCAAGAGTTTCCATCCACCCTTCCTTTTTTGGGCATTGCCATGAAACCAAAAATAAATTAACGTATCAGTACAGAGAGAATTAAAAAAGAGATGACGGAAGGTCCTACCGGAATAAGGGTTAAGATGATTCCCGCAGAACATTCGAGTAATAACGGCAAAAATCAAGTTACCAAAACAACCTCATGACATGGTAATATTTTGAATACAGCTAAAAAGAACTTGATCGAGACTTCAGCTCTCAAGCTGACCCCGCGAGAGAAAATTGAACTTGAAGTTATCCATATTTCAATTGAAACAGACGTTTCGCTTTAGTTAAAACTCAACATCACACGCTTTAAGCATTCTTACGAGGTTTGACATTAACTGTCTCGAGAATGCTTGGGAATTTAATGGCGGGGTCAATTAGAGAAATAAACTAAAGTGAGTTGTTTCAAATATAGTATTCCAAAAGTTACCGTGCTATGAGTAGATTTTTAGTAAATAAGTTGTGCACTTGTTGCTCGAGCTTTGAGCGGAATCCGTCTTAAAATTCGTCAACACTGAAACAGGAGGTGAAAATTACAGAAATGATGGCTTAAATAAACGTCTCCGTGTGGCCGGAAAGCTAATGACAAGTGTCTTTCAATTTCAGATTTAAAATAATTTGGTCTACTTTGTATAAAAACATGGTCTCTTCCTTGTTTGGTTTGTGTGTGCATGACAGCACTATTGTTTTTCTCATTTGTACGTATGATTTTCAAACTGCGTAATTATGGCAGGAAACCTAATTCTATTGCCCTTCTAATCTGTCCAAAGTCTCAACTAAAACCCTCAACACACAGTCTCGGAAAAGAACAGGAAACGAGAGAGAATCTTCTGCTAACAGATCACGTCTGAAATGTACGTACAATGTAATAAGGCAGCGTCCAGACTACACAGGAAGAATTCGAAAACGCAGCTTTATTTCTACGGTTAGGCCTACCGTCCACACTAATCCATTACGAAAACGGAGCTTTTCGAAAAGGCTCTTCAAACTGGAGGAATTTGAACGCTTTGCGTTTTCGTGTGGACGGAAAACATTTTGAGGACGGAGCTTTTCGAAAACGATGGCGTCACGATAAACATGTGATTTCCCTGACGGTGTTTTCCTCAAACACAAATCCAACATGACCGGTAACTGTTGCGTTTTCAAATTCCTCCGGTGTAGTGTGGAAGGAAAACATTTGCTGCGTTTTCAGAGAGAAACCTTTGTTTTCAAATTCCTCCGACGTAGTATGATCGGAGCCTAAGACTAATATGAACAAGGCGAAAAGTTCCCTTCCTTAAAATACTCTTCTACATATAGCGGCATCTTTCCAGACATTAGTTCTGCTTCCACTGCTGCGTGACTCATAACAGGTTAGCCATAAAATTTGTTGATGCTATACATGCAACAAAACTTTTTGCAAGCGGTTCGACTGCTAACTTGGTATCGGATTTTGAAAAAACGGACAATTTCTTACCTTATATATACATGCATTAGCTCGCCTTCCTGTGTGGGTTAACTAGAGCAGCGAACTCAATTGCGACATAGTTTCTTGACCCAGTAAAGTAACACATATCATATAATCAGATTATCGCCGCGTTATCTTACAGTAAAATAATTTATTCTGAAAACCAAGTATACATTATGAGGTGTAAAAACTGGCCATATCGTTTAGCTTGTTTTGAGACTGAAGTGACAGTGGAAATGATTTTAATCATGATTTTTCGGTCAACATAAGCTTTAATGTGTGTCAATGGTGAGTCCAAGTGTCTCCATTGGTTTCAACAAAAAAACGCAAAATCCATAAGAGGATATGGCTTAAAGGGTTTTTAAAAACTGATCCCGAGAATCGGTCAGAATTTAACTGACGTCAACTGGTCGTCAACTGATCTGCAACCTCTTCAAACTGGATTTTCAATTAAATGATGACTAAGTAATCGCTAAATATTAAACTGATAACGGAGATTACAGCACAGCGGCGGAAATCGAGTCCCTCATCTGTGTGACTAAACCGGAAATCTCAAAGAAGAAAGGAGAAATGAAAAAGCTCATGGTCACTAGTGCTTTGTTAAGCTATAACTTCAGCACTGAATAACGAACATTTGAATCAATCATTCAAAACTACGCTTTTGATCTGGGAAACCAGCTCTAAATAGCCAGAATAGCAGCAAAACTGAGTAGCCGCCATGTTTTTAACAGTATAGAGAAAGCCCGGGACGAGTTTGGTTGGTAAGTACCAGCAAAGGTTCAAGCAAGATTTTAGCACGAGAGAGCGGCGGAAATCGAACCTAATTTTAGTTCTGCTTCAGGATCAACCCAATTTCAGTTACGAGATTGATAAACTGGACGCAAACAAATAAAAGAGGAATCAGTACATTGGTAGTCCATAGTCAGAAAACAAAAATATATATATAACTGCAATTGTACCTTTGTCAATCGTCGCTGGTCATCTTTTGTGTTGCTTTGGCGCTACCAGCCTCCAGGAACGACCAAAAATATCAGTTCATTGGTTAACGTGATGTAATAATTGTACTGCCTTATGCTTCATGATGTTTAGAAACGAAGAATTAAACCACTGGAGAATCTATAACGAAAGCGAGAAGATAATATTGTATCCGTCTTCAGAAGGTACCTTTCAGTGATAAAGAACGAAATTAAAATTGCAAATACTTACATTTTTTGCCGACTACGACAGGTGTGTTTGTGAGCCAACAAAAGAAGTGTGAGATTTGGTGAATGGCTTTGTAGTTCAGGTTCAGTGGAATTAAAAAAAAATACTAGCTCGATACACTCAATCTTATTTTGGGGTAAATAGAAGTTTTTACAATACATGACTTCCTAACCTAGTCATGGCGTATCTTTTCATCGTCGATT